>NC_136864.1:8712956-9262956 GCF_951799975.1 Gobius niger | reverse complement strand
TAGCATGTTACAGTTTTTAACTCATTAATTGTCCGTGAAAGTAAATACTACGCTGACAGAAAAGACAAAGGGAGAGAGGGATATTGCACATCCGATGACACAATGGAGATATTTTTTTTCACTCAAGCTTGTCTGTAAATACTGTTTAAGTGGTGCTAGCCCGCAGTTAGCTTTGCCCACTAGCCTGTTAGCTTCTTCTTCGTGATTCCATTCGTGTGTATTGTGCCTCCGAACCAGTGCAGGGAAAGTTGCATTTGTGGTTTTCTGGCCAGAGACACCAGTTACTTAGTACTGCTTTAACATTTGATCAGTTCCTCCAGATTTGTTCTGAACTGAGCTTGATTTAAACCTCTTCTGTGTCAGCAGAGGTTGAATCCGCAAGAAGTGCTTAATATGCTCACTTAATGGGATTAATTACTATTCCCCATTACACACTAGAGTTCTGTGGGAAGTCAAAAGAGATTATTATAAGAATTATTATCAAAAAGTAGCTTATATGGCACTGTGGATTACCCAGGCATATTCAACTTTAATTTAATCGGATTTCTACAGTAAGATTTAGTGCTCAGACATGTTAAGATGCACTTTATTGAAGAGCCTCAATCTGGCTTTCTTTCTGGATAGTTTTTGCATAATAGAGAGAACCAGGTATTATTTTGAGAGCCCATAAACCGCCACAGGACCTGTTCTGAGAAGTTTCGTGCTCAAACTACCGTCATTACAGCGTCATCAAATTGTTAGCATGCAATTTGTTAAAAATGACTGCTGGCAATCTTTTCAATTACTGACAAGCCCCAGTGCTGTCTGCAGGAAAATTTCCAACAAGATGAAGACAATTATTGCAGGTTTATGGGCTTGTGAGTCACCATTAAGTATGATCTATGCCTGAATAAAGCATAATATTGGACAGCATACGTTTCTCTTCCACCAATTGCAGCTCAGAGTCCCGTATCTCCTCTTTCCGACCTCTCTCCTCGCTGAACTCCAGTTACTTTTCTTAGAAACTCTCCATTGTGCCCACATTTCACACCCACTTGCACTAAACGGGATCCCGGCGCACAGCCCGGGCCGGCTTGCATGTGTGCGCTCACAGAGAGCATGGGAAGGGTGTGCGCTGCTTCACAGTTTATGCGCGTATGTGATTTTCGCCGTTATATTTGTTCCTAAGTATGCGTTTGGTGCAGGGCTGGACTTGTTGGCCGGTAATAAACTTCTATTCCAGTTTTGCCCGTGCACCGCAGGAAGGAACCGCAGCTAAAGCCCATACATTTGCCTGGAGTGACTCACTGGGCATTCTGAGCAGATCTCAGCGGAGCAGCTGGCAAGTTCAGGACTGAAAACGTTGAGGAGATTAATGGGAAACTGACTTCTTTATATATCATTTGAATAAGGGGGGTCACTCTCACTCTGGTTCTAAGTGCATGACCTAGTCTAGTCTAACATTAAGCCCAAATGTTCTTTTAATCTTGTAGCAGACGACTGTCTCTTGCGTACTTGGATAAGACACTTCTCTAGAGTATGAAAGAGAGTTCATAGGGGTTGAGGAGTTCCTTTATGTAAAGCGCTTTGACTGCCTAATGTAAGAAAAGTGCTGTATTAACACTAGAGAGCAGAGCAATGTCAAGAACATATAGGTTTGCAGCAGAGGGAAGGTTATAGAGTTCATCTTCCTGGCATTCAGTCAGTTGAACTTGGGGTGGGTAGAGACTCTGCCGTGTTCTCCTGCAGGACTGAGATGAGGTATCTGCGGTGAAGGTTAAGCTAGACCTTTTGATCCTCGTAGGAAAATTCGTTCTCTGCATTTGACCCTTCCTTCAATGCCGCTGGGGCAACCTGTCAGGGGCAGTGGGCAGTCGCAGTGCAGCCCCCGGGAACCCATCTCCAGATGTGATGGTCAGAACCCTGCTGGAGGATTAACCTACATGCAAAGTCCACACACGTCCGGCCCACAATATTTTTTTTCTCCCAGGATGGGAAAGGCCAGTTGCTCATTGATTGCTCAGTATCTGACATTAGCAGCCAATGATAAGTGGAGCTCCCTACCATGATGTCACCTCCACGAGACAACGCAACGCTATCTTAATCCAAACTAGCCGTATACCTGACCCTAATCCTAACCCTAAGGATAGTGAAGCTTTACAAACTAATCCTAACCTTCCCTCAGCCCAAACCAGGGGTGTGCTGGGACCTCATTTTGGCCCAGGAATTTAAGATTTAGACCGGACCATTTACCTATGGAATTATAATGCTGTTATAGTGCGCTGGTTTCATATACCAGAGGTAGCTGGTTCAAATGACACTATGACAATTTTCTAGCAATTTCTCTTTTCACATGGGCTGCTGCTCACACAGTCTGAGCCTGATAGAACTTCTCAGTCAGATATTGCTTGTCACTTGTCTCCGCTGGACTGCTCCAACTTGAACTAAAGTGGAGGGGTGTTCCACTTAAACACCCCTTTTCCTGCCCCAAGAATGCAAAGTTTGACGCCAAGAAAGTTTCTGATTTTGACACATCAGTCATTATTTGCTTAATTTATATCTGGAACAGCAGCCCAGGCTCCTGCTGCAGCCCCGTTAAAGCCTTTCGGCCTGGAAAAGCACAACTGTGAGTCTGTTATTAATTAATTATTTTCCCAGGAAGATCACCGAGAAATGTCCCAACTCTCGCGATTACCCAGCACGCCTTTGGCCCTAACCGTGAGGATAGTGGAGTTTACAAAAGGTGTCTTTCAGGCGTGAGCACAAATCTGACCACCGTCAGGGAGTCTATTTGCAAATTTGGCCTGTCCCATCTTGGAAAAAAAAAAAAAGACGTCCCCCAGGGATCGAGCCCGGGCCCTTCTACCCATGAAGCTGGAGCGTTAACTGCTGCGCTCCCTCCCTCTGAGATAACCCTGTTCTGTCGCAGCAAAGCCAGTCAGACAGGCCTTTAGGGCGTTCAGGAGACAACAGCAGTGAAATGGCATTGTGGCACCGATACCACCACCTTTAGAAAAGTTATCGTATTATTTCCAAAGAATCCCAACTCCATTGTGATCAAATGGCTTTATGCTGTTTCTTTCCCTCTGTCTGTCGCTTATCACTTTGCGGATCTCCAGTGAGAAGAGTCATGCTCCGCAGTTGGACGTCTTCCCAGTGTTTCTGTGAAGCCCAGAGCAGCTGACAGGAACACGGTGAAATCTATAGGAAAAAATGCTACTACCTGAATCACATGGGGCCAGCTCTGCCTTTGGAAACAGTGACAGAGGTTTTGGGGAGGACCGGGAATGTGCACTAAGTGATTCCAGACTCAAGACTTTGCCGATCGGCCTCAGGAGCGTGTGCACGAAAGAGAGACCCCCCCAGTGCCTCCCCTTCAATATGCGGAGTCACACAAAAGGTTTAAACAAGCTGGGGGCGGACTTTATAATACGGTTTTTGTATTCATGTGCACTCACTGGCCAAGCAGCAATTTACAGCAGCAATTTACAATCACAATGGGGAAGCCTCGGGATGAGCAGCAAAGCGTCTTCAATTCTGTACAACCCAGTCCAAATGATACTTTCTGAAGTATAATTTTGATACTTTCTGAAGTATCATACCACCCAGTCCAAATGATACTTTCTGAAGTTGTTTTGCCACACAATTACCATTGTTGAGTTTGTTTTATTTTTCTTATGTTCATTCAATTTCAATTTTTTAGAATTGACAAAAAATAAATGGACCAACCTTGTTTACACTGCGTTAGTAATTATTGTGCAAATTGTATATCAGTGCCATAAAGGTAAAAAATAAATAAATAAAATAAAATCTATTAAACTCATGGATGGTATTGTGTCTCAGAGCTCTTTGAATCACTGACATCAATCCCACCTCAGCCATTTCTGCTATAGGGGAGGCCGGATTGAAGGTTTATGCACAACTGCAAACCTCTGGAGGGTCCTACACCTTGATGTTCAGGAGGCTCCAGAGGCACCAGCAGGCTTAAGATAAGATAAGATAAGATAAACCTTTATTGATCTCACAAAGGAGAAATTCACTTGTTACAGTCGGCGTTACTTCACTTAACTGTTTGCTGCTTTGCTGCTTTTGTCTGGCAGAAACCGTCCTCATTGTGCCTTTATCTGCACAAACCCATGTGTGCACTGAATCAGCCACAAATCTCTTAATCTCTTAGTACAATGATTACGCTTCATCTTTCATGAAATATGGAAGGTTTTCATACCTAGTCCAAGGCATTCAACTATTTCACGCTTTTCATCAGCAGAGAGATCCTTTTTCTTTGCCATATTGCTTGAAAATGGTGGTCTGCTTAATAATGGTTGACACCCTTTTTCAGTAGTTTTTCCCTTAGCTGATTCAAAGAGCCCTGAGACACATTAATTCATTATTATCATTTTATTTTATTTTTTTACCTTTATGACACTGAAATACAATTTGCATGATTATTGTTAACGCAGTGTAGTTCTACAGACAAATCCAATCCCTTATCGCAGCATATGCTTTAAAGATGTTCAGTCAAGGGTTATAGGTGAAATATGTAATATAGGTACATTTTATAAGTCAGTCCCAGATATTCTCATTCTCACCACTGCGCAGTTAATAAAAGCGGTTGGCACCTCTCGCTCTTTCTTCCAGGGCCAACATCTGGCTGTCAAACGCTGGCTGTGAGCGGAGGAAGCCGCTGGGTGGACCTGCAATAACATGAAACACACAGTGGACATTTTTGAGTGACGTTGATCCATGGGCCTCTCCAGATGAGTGGAGCTGTGAGGTGGCACAGCAGATGGGCTGAAGGACACAGGGCTGATCCCACAAGCGTCGGGCCGTCACTGTCCGGGTGGGCTCGGAAAGGGTTTCTTCTTTTATTATAGGACGCTTTAAATGTAAGCGAGTTTTGTTGGTAAAAAAGCGTGCTCAATATCTTTTAAATGAGAGGCACGTCTTTCACACTCAAAGCTAATTCTTCCCCTCTTGAATCCCAGTCCTCTCACTGAAGGTTGGCCCTGCTGTTGTGGAGGGACACTTTGGCACCGCCGCTCTCGGCATTAACCTCCATCATGGAAACATCTCTACTGTACGAAGCTGGACCCGAACTCCAAACCAGAGACCACAGAGCTGGACGTGAGCCAAGCTTTCGACGGCGGGAGGTGATGAAGAGAGCGGAAAAAATCCAGCTACTGCCACTTGTGACGCCGTGTACTGTTTCCACTCAGTCAGTTTGAATAGAGCGTTTATAATTGTAGTAAATGCAAAAACCTCAGGCAGCCGCAGTGAATCATGCAGGAATTAAGCGAATATACCTCCGTTATTTTAAGCTGAGATACACAGGATTTATCTTCAATGGGAATCACACAATACAATTGCGGGTGCTTCTTTTTGTCCTCTGATATTGTGGGTTTTTTTTCTTTCATTTTAAGAACATTTTATTCACATTTTGTCCTTTTTTTGTCTTATTTACTGCCTGACCAAAACATCACAATGAAAAATAAGGTCACACTAACATTTTTTGGACCGCCTTTAGTTTAGGTTATTTTTTCGTTTATTTATATAAGGACAACGTGCAGTTACATTAAAAAGATGGCTGCACCAGATATAGCACTATGCTAATTTCCAGTAGTAAAGTAAAGTGTTTGTATAATGGAGTTTTGTTTTTTGTGTTTTTTTTTTTTTCAACACAATACAGCTTTGCTTACAGCTGTGGCATTGTTTCAATAAGCTTCTGCAATGTCAAAAGATCCAGAGTTGCATTTATTTTTCATCAAGATCTTGGATTGATGAAGGGAGAGTGTGACCACTGTGCAAACCCTCTCCAGCACATCCCAAAGATTCTCAAAGGGGGGTAAAATCTGGACACAGTGGTGGACAATCCATGTGTGAAAATGAATCTCGTGCTCCCTGAACCACTCTTTCACAATGTGAGCTTGATGAATCCTGGGATTATCATCTTGGAATTGTACCGTGCCATCAGGGAAGAAGAAATCCATTGATGGAATAACCTGGTCATTCAGGATGTTCAGGTTGTCCTGGTGATCTCATTCTTTGGATACATTGTGTTGCTTATCCAAGACCTGACTAACCTCTTAACCCGCACCTGAACCAAGTGCATTTTCTCCAGTTCAGCTTTACCCAAAGCCATAAGGTCACAGCCTATAGGCCGGTGTAATAACTCATTTGAAAGCTAAGACCTACAAATCTAAATGGATCTTTTTCCTCGCGCTGTCGTAAAAATTTTTGACAATTTTTTTCATCGCCTTTTTGTCACATTTTTGGCACTCTTTTGTTGTTTGGCGATCGAAAATACATTTGCGGAGGTTAAAACTAACTGAGCGATTGAATTCTCCAGGTTCTTAGCTTTAAAATGACATACAGCATGCCCATATTCACTTAGATTTAGGCGGTACAAGTTGTGTTTTTAAGGCGTTGAGAGCCAAGATTGGTATCGGTTCAGTATCGGATATTTGTAGCCGATACCCAATATTGTTTTTTTTTCCAGCATCGGTTCCACTATAAAGTATATCACATTTGTATTTGCTTTTCAAAATTTCCAAATGCAAATAAAAATGAGTTACATGAAAGGGGCTGGATGCAAGTTCGCCATTTTATACTCACTGCTGCCACCTCAGGTTAAACGTGTAACTGCACCATCTATATTGTGCATGACGGCAATTCGGACCCGAAGTGACACCTTTTTGAGTGACAGTGCAGGATTTTAGAGTCAGTTGTGGTGAACAGGTCTCGGATCATTCTACACAATAGGACATGGCTGGAACATGTAGGGGGAGGAAAATACATAATTTTAACATTTTTAAACTCTGTATAGTCCCTTTAATACAGTGAAGGTGGTGGAAGTGTTTTGCCCAATAAGGAACCAATTCAAACTTGCAAGTCACTAACCTTTAGAGCTCACTGCTGCTAATGTAAACTCGTCTTGGCGGCGCACTGTGCAGATGGAAGCGATATTGGAAGGATTTGTTGCATTTTGGATGGTAGTAGATTGGGTTGGCCTTTGTTCTTAACTTTATTTGCTTTATCCTATTTACTTCCAATACTACAAAGAGGGCGACGGAAAGTACAAAGTTAATTGAACAAAAGGGTCCAATCATTTACCCAGTTTTGCGCGCTATTGTCGCAGCGCACTGTAATTGCCTTCATGTGTTTTTCCGTATCTCTCGCCGCAGTTGTCTCTTCGGTCTGCTCGCTGCACACAAGCGTAATCAAGGAAATAGGCCTGTCTGTTTAGCTTCGCGGGACGGCCACAAGAATCTGAAAATTACCGTCGTGGACTTGGAATGAGAGCAGACTTTATCACCGTGACTGTATTTGATTTGCTACTTTGCACGAACTCTTACATGTCCCTTATCTAAGCCACGACTGATTAGCGCACTCTGTCGGTGAAACAATGAAATGGAAAGTCTTACTGAGAGATGTCCAGTCTCAGAAAAAAAGAGCACTGATAATAAGAAAAATAGGAGATTCCATAAATTATATTCCCCCAGGTAACTGAGCTCCTCACACCATGTCTAGGGATGTGCCCAGTCAACAAAGAAAGCTAATTTTGTCCGCCTGTATCCAGCATCTCATCCTGTGGGTCACAACCTACAGTTCACGGCCAGAGATGAGACTACGAACATACAGTAGATGGATAGATAATTTACTTTTTCACTCTGCTTCTTCCGTCTCTCACTCGTGAACAAATCCCCAAGATACTTTATGCAGTAAACCAATCAGACAGGCAGCCATTGTGACACAAAAATTCTAATCTTATTTCAGGATGATGAATTTTCTTCATGTTGCTGGGGTGGACCTCTCCTCAGATCGGAGTCAGCTGTGGTAGCTGAGGCATGTGGTCCTGGGCATGTGACCTCATTCTTTGTTCATATGTGCAGATTTCTTCTCCTCTGACCTACATTTATCACACCGTGGCTAACTTTGTTTCAGTAATAAATGCTGATGCAGGTCAGTCACGCCCTTTATATACAATATGAAACATCTTGACAGACAATTTCACTTATTTTAAGTAAGTAAGTGCTTTATTTATCCTTGTACAACAGTACCGTTCATGTGTATTAGTCCTGAGCCACGCCGCCATTGTGGGTCAACCTGACCCGCACGTTTCTGGAGGTCGGGGAAACCGTAGCACCTGAAGGAAACCTGGCTCACTGCCTTCAGTCTCCTCTGATCCTCTGAAACGGTGCAGCACCTCCTGGGTTTGTCCCTGTTTCAGAGCGTGGCGTCCTGCACCGGTCAGATCCACCTCCTCCTTCCTCTTCCTCCTGTGCAGCTCCCTCCACTCCTTCTGCTCCACAACAGTCTTCCACCATCTTCTGGGAAGAGCTTAGCAGTTAATCTGTTTATTCTCCAGTGAATGTCCATAAGACAGAACAATAGAAGGCACGTGTGGCTGAGCTGTGAGTCTCGCCCAGATACCTCCTCGTTTGTCCCTTCATTGTTTACTGTTGCTCCTCTTGTGACACCCCCTCTGTGCTGCAGGTGTGGGGGCTTGTGATGCCTCTTCAGTGTCAAGAAGGTTGTTGCATTGTATTAGTCTAGTCAGTGAAATGCAAATGTATTGAGCACATGTTACATGTACTATTCCCCACTCAAAAGCAAAAAGGATTCATTTTGCAAATATTGCTTTAAGCCAATGTTTGGCCGTTCTCTAACACAGAGGTTCCAAACCTTTTTTGTCTTGCATACTCCTTGTGTCGTTCATTTATACTCCGAGTATCCCCTTAACCTCGAGGATCTTGCCAATATTATTGCAAAGTGACCGACTAAACTAAAGATTATTCAGTATTTAATAGTGTGTAATGTTCAAAATTATACTAAAGTACTGTCAAAATCAAAACTTTTGCTTAAAAACATTGCAATTCTACTCAGTTTCACTTTCTTTTTAAATCTGAAATAATTCCAAGTACCCCTTGCTAAGTGCTCAAGCACCCCTGGTTGGGAAACACTGCTCTAACATATAAAGACAACAAAACTAAACTTCCTCCCATGTAAGACTTGGCACAACAAAATCCTTAAAGGTGACCAAAGTTAACACTGCTATGCAGTTGGGAAACACAGGCATTGACAATTTACTCTAATGCAGTATTTTGCACACCCGTTTTCATCAATCTGAATATTTTCCCATATTCCTAAACTAAACACCCGGGCTTTCTCTTTGAGTAATAAGAAAACAAATTAGATAAGCCAAGTTTTTAGGACATTTACTAAAGCCACCTGGACAGCTGAAGTATGAGTCAATGATATTGGAGCCTTTTTTTTTTTACAAGTTTCTCTAAACATCCAAAATATGAAATCCCTGTGACACGTGGCTTGTGCTCAGCTCAGTAAATGCCTGTATTTCACTGAACTGCTATCTTAAAAAGTGGTAAAGCCAACTTTAAAAAGGACTTTTGCAGTAGTTGTTTTTTATAGGGGAAACCCACTCGTGCGCCCACTAATTATGTCTATCCAAATATACCTGTCACATGAAAAGTGAACCAGTGGTTTACTTAGTCACTGTAGCAGAGATAACTTTCACTGCCTGCAAATGACAGAGGAAACAGTAATTATTAGCTCCAGAAAGGGGCTTCCCACTGTTCTACAAAACCTGAAGCTTTCAAAAGGAAAGCTTGAAGTGACAGTTTAGAGAGCTTAAGTGTGAGTAAGTCCAACCAAATTAGTACTTCAGGGAATGTGGAGAAAATAGAGGCTCTGGTTAATACAACTATGACTGTTGTTGCTGGCTTTACACCACTGTTACAAATAGATTACTTTGTACTTCATTCTCAAAGTTACTTATGTATTACCTAAAACAGGGGTGTCGAACTCGTTTGGGTCGAGGGCCGAAATTCAGTCCCCACAGCGGGTCGTGGGCTGCAAGTAATTATAAAGGACTGTGGCCTCATAAATAACAGCTTACACTTATTGTGCTTCATCAGCCTGTGTCACATGTTTCTCAAAGTGCTCCATATAGTCATAATTCATTCACTCTACGCTCGATGGCTGTAAGTTACTATTGTAGCCACAGCTGCCCTGGGGCAGACTGACCATTTACCACGTGGCTATAATATACAATATACCTAAAATGAACTAAATTTAAGTTATACTTTATTCATCTCTGTAGAGAAAAGCATTCTCTGCATTTGACCCATCCTCAGTGTCGTATGGGGCGACCTGTAGGAGCCGTGAGCTGCCAGCATGGGCCGGTGCTCAGGGAACCCATCTCCAGGATGTGGAGCCAGGCTGGTGGTCAGAAACACCTGGCTGGAGGATTAACCTATTGCACAGATGTTTTTATAACCTACCACTAACCTACACAGACACGGGGAGAACATGCAAACTCCACTCAGAAAGGCCCTGTCCAGGTGGGAATCGAACCCGGGACCTTCGAGCTGTGAGGCACGAGCGCTAACCGCATAGTGCATACAGAATATAGTCTTTTTTTTTAATCATCTGAAGGCTCCATTTTACAACAGCTCGATAACAGTCAAAAATATGAAAGCAAGATTTTATCCTATCAATTTATACTAGCAAATTACAGCAAGAGTCTGCAGAAGAACATCTCAAACACTCCTATTTCAGGCTTCGGTCTCATCTGTTCTTCTCCTCTGTTCACACAGTACGTGTCGTCTCTCTGCGCGGCATTTCCTGCTTTCATCATCTCTAATTGTCCATTTGTTTAACTTCCACAAATTCTTGCTTCCAACAACACAGCTGATAAACCAATGGGGGTTTTTCTCTCCTTTCTCTTGTCAGGACATGGGTACCAGAGCTCAACACTTGCAGTATATTGCCAGTGTATCATGTTGCCGGGACTTTGGATATCAAGCACCTCAAAAGTGGATCACTGAATTTACTTGAACTTGCAACTAAAGCTATCGAGTTCAAGTTTAAGCCGTGACCGTCTCGCAAAAAAAACTGCTAACATTCACTTGATCGTCACCAAATGTTTCTCCTGAATGTGATGATTCATTGTATTTCTATGATTTACTGTTTATCACCGTTATCTACCGCCTGAAGCCACCATCTGCGCAGAGTAGTTCAGATCCCATTCAAATATGCGAGGTCTGACTCTGGACTGCCGGAGCAAAAGCGCAGATCAAAGAGGCCGACGAAGACTTACGCTGACCACAACAAGCCGGAGTAATGAGAAACATCCGCGGCCCATGAAAACTACAAGTCCCAGAGTGCACCGAATCCCGTCGAGTTCAAAGGTGAGTGGTCTCTTTGGAGCAGAAGTTAAAGCATTTGCCAAGATTTCAGATGGGAAGAAGAAAGGTTTGCTAAATGACTGAGCGGTACTTGTCTCCGGAGCACTGTATGGTGGCTCAGTGGTTATCGCTGCTTCAGAAACTTTTGGGTTTGATCCTTATAGGCCTCGCCTACATTTCTTTCCCACCAAATGTATCTTTCTGTTGTGGCTTGTGATCACTCACTCAAGAGCATTTAAGAGATTTTCTGAGGGACAAGATCTTCAAGGGTATTTTAAGCAGACAGGATTTTTCTAGTTTTCCTTCTTTTTCTTCTGTCAATCCAATAACCTGATTACTGAAACATAAAGCAGACTTATGTGTGCACACTTTGTCCATACCTGAGTAGTAATTCTTGTTTTTCTTATTTCAGAATGGATGTATAATACATAATTTTGGTTTATAACCTCGAACATTTCATCTGTAATACTTTGTGGATTATAACTTGAAATTACGTGTATGGAAAGGACACTCAGGTCTATGTCGGTTTGCTTTGCAAAGTTTGTTTGAAGGGACGTCCTGAAAACATTATGCAATCGTCCATTCTCTCCACAACGGTATTACTACAAATCTGTGGCATCGTGATGAATGCACTTTAAGTACAAACTGGCTCATAATACAGGAAATGCAGATTGAAGTGCTTCTGCAAGAAGAAATGACCAAAGTAGGATTGTTACTCAAAACCAGCATCGCCACACAGCAGATTCCTGATTACTCCATTAAAAAGTAACTTAGTCACTTACAAGTTACTTTACTAGTTACATCACCTCCCCAGCCTCAGAATGCAAATGGCAACCAGTTTTGCCCATGCTCATGTTATTGGAAGTGCATTTTAACAGCAACATCAACAAAGCTGCCATAGATTCAGAATAGTGACTATTTCCATCTCTCCTCCTATTGTCGTCTACGTTTATGTCGTGAGTCTTCATGCTGAAAAAGAGACTTGTCAGATATGTTACGTCACTCCATGAGACACAAAGAAGTATATTTTTCCTCAGGAAAAATAAATAAATTAATATAGTAGTTGAAATAGTAACTCACAGAAACTTGGAAAAGTAATTTTACTGGTCTGGAAAAGGTAATGTGTTAGATCACACGTTACTGAAAAAGTAGTCAGATAGTCAGTCAAGCAGTTTGACATCACTGCTCAAAACCAGGAAAAGGCTACTCTAGAGAGTCATTTTGTGATGCAGGAGTAGGTTTATACTATGGTTAAAAGCTAAAAAAAAAAATTTTTTTGCATGAAATGTTCCCTTAGGATCACTGCTTGTCTAACTTGAGTAACTACAGTATTTTGGTTACTCTACCCATCTCTGAAAAGTGTAAACTGCTGGTAAATACAAAAGTATTGTCTAAAGGCAGTCTAAAAAATAACACAAGAGCTTAAAGTACAATTTCTGTCTGCACACCCTTTCCGAATCTTGTCCCTTCCCCGATAGTGCGAGCGTCCCTAAATCACCCCACATGTACAATAACAAGGCAGGGCTTATGGCTGGTCCTCCATCGGCTTAAGAGCTTGTATTCCTCAACATTATGGGCCCCTTCACTATCACTTTTACAGCTGGACATCGCAGACCTCAAACGCCTGTGAAATATGAGAAGGTCTGGGCCTGTTTGGATTATGGCGATGCTCCCCACTTAACTAACCATAACAGAGCATGCACCAGTGGGAAGATGCATTCATTAAACCGTCTGACAGGGACAAGAAAACACCACGACGGCCGGCTCATCCACGTTAATGAGCCTTTACCACGGACAACTCAGGGTGATGCAGTAGTTTGGGATGGGAAGTGACAATTTTATGGCGAAAAGTTATTTCTTTTTCTTAAAATGCCTTAAATTGTAACTGTTATCAAGCATTCGTTACAAGGGCGAGTTCCACATTTCAATGATTGCGCATCAACAATAATGAAAATACTAATATATGTCACTTATATGTCACATCCTGTGCCCGTAAAGGCAGAGGCTCTCAAACTTGAGAAAGGCAGCAATAAGGAAGTGAAATAATCGCAAAGAAAAAAAAGTATGGCAGTGTCCAAATGTCCACACCACTCCCGATAGTGCGCTATAGTATATACGCCACTTTGCAGGGGTGTCCAAAGAAAAAAGTAGTGCACTCAAAATTTCCCACATGCATTCTGAAAAGTGATCAGCGAGTAGTTTAGCTTAACTTATAGTAGCTGTAGTGCACTTTTTCTGCTGGCGTCCAGACACCTGGCTGACTTTTTTTTTGACCCAATCATTTTTCATTTATATTATTAAACAAAAAATAATACAAAAATAATACATATAAAATAATAAGGACTTTTTCTTGGTTTCTTTTTCTTTTGACACTGGGCTGACCTACTTTCTGCACATTGCAGCACCTGCGACATCACGCAGTGGGGAGAAAATAGTGGCTTCTGTCCGAAGCGCCAACAGTATCAGTGCACTATTCCGGAAGTTCCTGTGGGCACTGCCATGAATTGTGCCCGCCCCTTTTCTCCTAACAGTTAATAGGGGACTGGAGAAGTCCAGATAAAATCAGTTACTAGGCCATGCAGAGAAACGGTGCAGTGTGGACATGTTGGCGCAAGTGAACATTGGACATTTTTACACAAACACGGCAAACATTTTCCCTCGTTCTCCGTTTAAATGAATGGGCTTCGCGCTCTACCGGAAGTGCCAATACAACGGAAGTGCAGAGAGTGGGCGGGGTGTGAATAAGGGACTAGGGAGGACATTTGGACACAGCGTATAGGTGAATGCACAGACTGACCAAAAAGTCGCCACAAAAAAAAGGTCCCACGCCCCAATGTTGTTTCAATAAGCTTCTGCAAAGTAAAAAGATCCAGCATTGCATTTGCTTTTCACCAAGATCTTGTATTCATGATGGGTGAGTGTGACCACTTCGTAAAGCCTTCTCCTGCACATCCCAAAGACTCTCAATGGGGTTCAGATCTGCACTCTTTAGAGGCCAATCCATGCATATCTCACAATATCAGCCTGATGAATCCTGGCATTGTCATCTAGGTATATGCCTGTGCCATCAGGAAAAAAGAAATCCATTGATGGAACAACCTGGTCAATCAGGATGTTCAGGTCGTCAGCTGATCTCCTCCTTTTGGCACATAGCGTTGCTGAACCCAGACCTGACCAACTGCAGCGACCCCCGATCAAAACAGTTAGTTAAATCTATGTGGCATTGTTTCTTCAGTCAGGCAGTGTATAATAATCCTAAATGTAATTGTGGGTGAGTCAACCATCAACCCAAAACATGGTGCAGTAGGCTAACATCTCATGAGACAAGTCTACAAATGCAATATAAAATAAAGCCATCTGATATCACTCAAAGTCACACATTAATGTTTGAAACTGTCACTTTTCCTATTGCAGATAACAGAAGTGCAGATCTTTGGTTATAGTTTTTAAAATAGTTACTTTTGCGTGTCCTGGGAAACACTAAAAACACCGCTCTGTTCTTTCGAGACCAGCTTTTCCTAAACAATAACAGGTGCATGGGGGTCGCAGGGTTGCGTTCAGAAGCGTAAATCATCTGAGAGTTGAACACCGTTTGCCTGAACTCAGATGCCCTCCCACATCACTGGTGCGCCCCCTCTGAGTTAACTACCCCCTTTGGTGAAATTACAGATGCACGGGCAGAGTGTGGCAGCAGGAGAGAGGTGGTGCAGTCGACCGCGCGACCGCAGCAGCCCAAAGGAATGTGTCTGTGCCTGCTGGAGCCGAGACTGACTCGCCAACGGGACAGGATGCAGAAGCTTAATATGTAATCATAGGCTTTTAATTTTAATTTATTAAAAGATTAACATCATTCGCCTTGGCAGTGTTCTTCTCTCCATCTTGAGGAGAACCTTTGCTAAAACAGCCTCTTCACAGCACTTCTAATAACATAATCCACTCACCTTTAGTTTACTTTACAAAACTAACACAGTAAAGTAGCAAAACCGTGAAAAAAATATGTATACTTTGACATTTTTAGCGCATATTTAACTCAAAAATACAGCTTTTTGTTTCATGCAGTGAGCATAGCTGGTTGTCATTTGGCTTAATGATTAAAAAAAAAAGTATTTTCCCACAATCACAATGTCAAGAGGCATATGTGGCTCCTTCAAAGGGGCTAGATGCAAGTTAGCCATTTTATACTCACTACTGCCACCTCAGGTCACACGTGTAACTGCAGCTTCTATATTAAGCTCATGCATGACGGCACTTCGGACCCATGACAACTTTTTGAGTGACAGTGCAGGATTTTAGCGGCAGTTGTGGTGAACAGGTCTGGGTTCATTCTACACATTAGGACATGGCTGGAACATGTAGGGGGAGGAAAATACTTAATTTTAACATTTGTAAACTCTGTATAGTCCCTTTAAAGTGTCTTGTGCGGCTCTTTGGATCTTTAATGGAAGAAAAGTAAACCTAGAAAGTGTTTTTATACAAGCGAGTATAGGCTATATCCAGTGTTGGGCAAGTTACTTAAAAGGGACTATACGGAGATTAAAAAAAAAAAAAAAGTATTTTCCGCCCCCTACATGTTCCAGCCATGTCCTAAAAAATGAGCTCAGACCTCTTCACCACAGCTGCTTCTAAAATCCTGCACTGTCACTCAAAAAGGTGTTAGTTCGGGTCCGAATTGCCGTCATGCACAAGCTGAATATAGAAGCTGCAGTTACGTGTTCGACCTAAGGTGGCAGTAGTGAGTATGAAAATGATCAACTTGCATTTAGCCCCTTTAAAGCCTCTTGTGCAGCTCTTTGGAGCTTTAATGGAAGAAAAGCAAAGCTAGAGAGTGTTTTATACAAGTGTTGGGCAGGTTACTTACATTTTTTTAAATAAATTCTATATCAGTGATTTCAGCTCTAAAAATGTAATGTTTGTAGTCCATATTACTGTTTCAAAAATGTAGCTGAAAACATAAACTGAAAATAGTGATAAAGCCACTGAGCAAAAGTGCAGTCAGAGATTTCCTTTTCCTTCATTATCCCCATTCTCTTGTGTTTTGTTTTGACAACGTTAAAGGAACAGGCCACCATATTTTCATACTGTGATATGTTCTTGCCTGAACTTAGACGAGTTGATACGTACCTGTCTGGTCTATATGCGTGCTCGTGGAAGAGCATGGTTGCCTCTAACTTCACCCCCGTTTGGAGCCATAGGAATATGCTAGGAGAGGCCAAATGCTAACAACATCTTTGTTCGTTTTGCGTGACTGAGCGCAAGCACAAAGACCAGACAGGTACGCATCAACTCGTCTAAGCTCAGGTAAGAACATATCACAGTGTGGAAAAATGGTGGCCTGTTCCTTTAACTACATGCAACTGCAGATCTTATACACCAGTGTCCAACTTGATTTGGCATGCTGCATGTTATTTGGGGGGAGTTTGGCATTTTTTTGGTTCATACATTTAAATGCACTTGCAACTCGAGTAAGTAAGTATGTAATATGTTTCATTCCTTAGTCACTGAATAAAGTCATGTATTTTCGTAATATACTTTTGTAATACATTACTCCCAACACTGGCTACATGAGCCTGAATAAAAAGATTTCAAATGTTCCAAGAAAAGATCCTTCAGATCCCTTTCTGTTTCCTTCTCATGTAAATAGATTTTTACATTAAAGAGCAATCCTATAATTATAACATACATCATTAAAAAAACAGTCATGCTTTGTTGTTTGCAAATAAAAATACATTTGCAGCTCTTGGAGACTTTCTTCGGTTTAAAACAGATTTTTGATAACTTCTTCTTCTTCGTTTTTGATGTCGAAGGCTGTAGACCCCCTGACCTAGATACTGCCACAATATGAATAAAGGGAACATTGCAGGACCACCTATTCCCAGCCACCGCAGTCTAAGTTACATCGAAAACAGTTCAAACATTTTTTCCCAGACTTTGGCGCATGTGATTAAAATCCACTTTGGTGCAAAACGAACCTTCTGGGCAAATGCAGTCGAGACATTTCTGTTTTTATAGCTGCCTCGGGCTTGCAGCGAGCCCGAAATCCAGACTCAATATAGAATAATTATACAATGTCATGCTGCTACATATTGGCAGTAAATGCATCAGTTGTAATCATACGCCTCACAACTACAAAGCTGAAGGCTGAACGCGAAGTGGAAGGCAGGGCTGAAAATTGTAGCTTCTGACTTTGCGCGAGAGGCTGTAAGCTACTACTCAGCGTTTGGACGAAATACAAAGATGTTTTATTTTACATGTCCAGTACGCTGTAGTTTTGAGACCGAGTTGGACGGAGGGGAAGAAACAAGTGGTTGCATTTGCCAAACAACATGAAACAAGCAGAAGAAATTACCACCAGCCCGCTCTGCCAGAGACCGACGGGCCACTGAAAAAACACAGCTGGTTTACACAGCTTTTCAAATGGTTTTAAGTAGGGAGAAATAGAGGAGGTATAAGCAAAGTTTGCAATTAGGAGAGGAGCATGGTGGACAAGAATACAGTATGTGCATTTCAAAAGTGCGCACAGTAGCTTCTGAAGCTCTGAAATAGGAACATCAAACCATTGAAATGAATCTAATATTTTATTTCGAGCCATATAAACATAAGACAGTGTACAAAACAAATACAGAGACAAGGTACATGCTGAAAATCTTTAAATTTCATACAATGTTCCTTGCCCCTATGATTGAAAAAATAGTCAACATTCACAATATGTTACACTTTATAACAGGGGTCCATGGGGTCCATAATCAAAGGCTCCAATATAATATGTTTTGATTGGTTATATTGAGGAAACTTTTTTTCAATAAATTAATAATAATGAGCCTGACAGGACTGTAGGCTCATAAAAACGGCTTACACTTAAGCCTGTGTCACAACTGTCTGCTAGTTGTCACTAGTCATTATTTATTCACTCCTCACTCTGTGGTGGTATGCTATTGTAGCCACAGACGCCCTGGGGCAGACCGTCCATTGACCACGTGGCTATAATGTGTCGTTTATATCCTGATCTTTTGTTATGTCCGTGCCCTCTGCTGGACACATGTGGAGTATTCTTTTTCTTCTTTCTATATTTAAGCTGCCCCCCTAGTGGCTGGAGTCAGTATTCTGGTTCATGTAAAGATTCATAATCCCGCACAGGAATGGGCTATTGACTTTCTCTCAAATCAGGGGCCGGATTGAATCATCTCCCGGGCTGGAAGTGGCCCGCGGGCCGCCTTTTGGAGTCCCCTGCTTTTCAACAAGTGTATAATTTTTCATTTCCTATACCTAATGTATTACCATGTTACCATATTTTACAATATATACATGAAAAGTATAGTAGTAACCGATTGATTGATGTTCATGGTAGCAAGATATACATTTTAATCATGTGTGTTACAGCAGAACTAGAAGCATTTTTTCACTCAAACTTGGCTGTAAATACTGTTTAAGTGGCGCTAGCCCGCAGTTAGCTTTGCCTGTTAGCATGCTAGCTTCTTCTTTGTGATTCCATTAGTGTGTATTGGTGATTCCGACCCCGGTGCAGGCAAGTTGCAAACACAGTTTTCTGGCCAGAGACACTAGTGGGGGAGACGAAAGACCCTCCAAACATTCCACTTGTATTACCCCCAGAGGGACTACGAAAAGGATTTAGCAAGGTAGACAAGTTACTTGTTACTTTTTCCCCTTTTTTTCCTTTCCTATGTCTGGAATTGAGGGAAGCAGCCCCCAAGCAACCGGACCACCCTTTCCTGCGTGTCCTATGCTGTGCATTAAAGGAGACAAGATTCAGGAGTCCGCTGCCAGAAGATGCTATCCTTGAGGAGCAGGAATCCGCTCACCTGCCCTGTACAACAGGTTATGTTGATTGTGGAAATAAACCATTGTTTAATTCCAGAAAATTCCAGAAAAGTATGTATTTAAAAGGACTTGCAGTAATACATTCCTAAACTAATACATTATTTGACTCTCAATGATACTAAAGTCAATTTTCCAATCTGTATTTTGCTACAGGAGTCACTGTCCAGCTCTGATTAGGTATTGTTAGTTCAAAAAACAACCAATATGGAAATGTTTGGACCCTGGTTTACCTTGAGTGAATGTCTTTGATAAAAGCGGCTTCCACCTAAACATAACAATTATGTTCCAGCATGTGTCTGCGGTTACCAGCCCTCAGGATTCGATTCGATTTGTTATAATATGCAGCGTCATGTTACAGCAGGCGTAATGATGGCAGAGGCTGACTCCACATGTGATGGAAATGTTTGATTTGTGTACAATTCAAAGATTTTCTCCAGCAAAGGCTACAAGTAATGTTACGCCCAAGTTAAGTAAATGTGGTTCTGAGGTGGCTGGCTGCAATCGACCCAGTTAAGTTTTCGCAAAATCTTCCAAGTTCCATGGTCTGGTTAGATTATGGTTATGGCAAATAGGTCCCAGATTTAACCGTGTGCAGTTTTTCTGTGTGGAATCTTGATATTCTCTCTTTGTTTCATCCTTGGAGGTTTAGATACTGATCAAGAACCTATCGACCAGTTGTTCATAGTTGACTTCCTTATCCTCAAATTGTCCTAAATAATGACTCTCTAAATCGACAATCTTGATTCCTCGCTTAATTGGAAGCTCTAATGTTTGTAGGCCACTGTTTTTAAAGCAGTACTAAGTAACTTGTTTACCTTAATATATCCTTTTCGCTGTCCCTCTGGGGGTAATACGGATGATTAGGGGTCTTTCATCTCCCTCTGGTGTCTCTGTTCAGGAAAGACACTTGCAACTCCCTGCACTGGGTCGGAGGTGCAATACAAACTCCTGGAATCACGAAGAAGAAGCTAATAGGCTAATGGGTAAAGCTAACTGCAGACTAGCACCACTTAAACAGTATTTACAGCCAAGTTTGAGTGAAAAAAGTGATTTCCATTGTGTAATTGGATGTACGATATCCCTCTCTGCCTTTGTCTTTTCTGTCAGCGTAGTATTTACTCTCACGGACAATTAATGAGTGAAAATCTGCAACATGCTACGAAACCTGCAGTGGCGCTTATGGCCTCTAGGGGCATGAGTCACTTAGTTCTGCTTTTTTTTTTACATGACCGACCTTGATCTCTTTTCAAGATGGCATCCTCTCAGTGACCCATCACCACCAGTGTTTATGACAAAGGTCCCCGTCCGCCAAACCGCTGTTTTTTATTTATTTTGTCTAAACAAATAAAGCTGTAAACTTGCTATTTCTTCCTCCCATGACTGTGTGGAGTGGGTGTTAGTCAGGATTTTCAGAAGTCTAACATTTATCACGGTGAGGACATTGGTCAATATTGTTCTTTTGGTAAAGGCAGCGGTGGGTCTCTATGGTCGTATTTCAGGCTCATTGTGTACTCACTGAACCCCTTTTACAGGGTGACGGTGACTGACAAAGACTATAGAGATGTCATGCAGAATCAAAAGCACAAGCGCAGAAACAAGGAGCACAATGTCTGGGTGCAGTGCTGTTATCTCACGGCAAACCAAAACTATTTGATTCTTAGACCCTTTTTCGTGGAGTTCTTCACCCAATATCTGTTTTCCTCATCAACGCACAATAGGTCAATCAAAAGTGAATTAAAAAGTGTAGAAGCCAAAAGCCTTGACCAGTCTAATAGCAATAATATTCAGTCAATCTTCAAAACGGTGGTCTTTGCCTGACCTTAGTAAGTTTAGCCTTATTCACTCTTTCCCTATAGCTTCACTCTTGTGTGACATGCTTCTAATTACCGCTTTGAGATAACATTTACGAAAGGCCGACAAATTTTCCGAAGTGTGTTGGCTGTCCATGTGACAGAGTCTGCCACCGCCCTGTTCGACTGTCCCGCGCACCCGCCTCTCGGGGAGGACGCTAGTATGGCTTCCACCTGTGCCTCCGTGCTTTGTTCCACTCGTCTCCAACAACCTTTAATTACTCCCAGCCCTGAGTAGCGCGTGTCCTGAAAAATATCCAAGAACTGCACGAGGAAACTCCTAAAGTCTGGAAAGCATTTGACTCTGGTCACTAGGGCTTTGATATGAGCCATTATACTGCACTGCGTATCACATTCACGGGCTTCACAGGCAGGAGGCAATTATAATTAATATTGATGGAGACAAGCTGACAACCCACAACCCTGATTATGACACATTTGAAGGAAGAAACAATGGGAGGAGGAAATCAAGGAGTCACGAATGCAGTTTCCCATATAAATCATCCTATAATTTGTGGTCAATTAAAGTCAGTGTTACTTTCGCAAATGGACACTATTTACACATTCGATAGAAACCTGTTTTATATGTTGAGTTTTGTAGTATGTGTAATGATGCAACTCGGAGTAGAGCCACTGCTCCACATTCACAGGAGAAGGAAAAGACATATGTTTCGGATTCCAGTAGGACTCCAAGTCTCACCAGGAGAACACGCCAGGGAGGACCGCACTTTAAAAACTAAACAACTTTGAAGATTTATAAGACTTTTTAAGTCCCCCGGGTGATGTCTGGTCAACTTCTCTTCTCAGGTTTTGTGAAAAGTTCAAGAGGAGTGGTTTAAGCAAATTGAACAATAAGGAAAGACTTTGGGTGGAGCTTAGTACCATGGACCCATGGGTTAGCCAAGTCCAGAAGCAACGACATCCCACCACCCTATGAGAGGGGAGGACCATTAATGCAGATATGTAGAGGTTGGGAATAGTTCTCTTACTGCATATGGCAACTGAATCGTATTTCAGGAAAAATCAAGTAACACAGTGGAAATACTGAACAATTATTAACTAATTCAGTCAAGAGATTACACACAACAAAACAAGGAGAAGTTGAAAGAGATGTCATGGCAATCATGGAAATAAGCGTTTTATAGTTTTCCATTGGATCAAACAATTCACATTTTACTAGGATTTTACTTAGGACAGATCTTACTGCACATTTCTAAAAGGCAAAAATGATCTGAACTGGTGCAAAGTTGTTACTGTCAGGATTAATCTTCACTACTTGTATCACTACTACATCACTACTATGTCAACCTTGGCTAAGTCATTGTACAAGGCTCTTCTTTTTATCTTTTGAAATATCATTTTCCCCTAAACTTTACCCTTGTAACTCTGGCATCTGCAAACTATTTCGTGAAAGGTGGTCAAGTGAAATCGTGGTAAAGTCAGCCGGTTTAGTGCTTGTTGGTGCTGGATTGAACATACTTTACCTCTATAAACTTGAGTCAGTCCTTGTTTAAACTTGCGTTGGTTTATAACGCTGTTGTGGTCCACATATTCAAAGCAAACGCATTGACTGAAACAGGCTGTGAGCTCTTTGCAGGTGAAGTATTTTCGGTGGGGGAAAAGTCGCATCTTTGAAACTGTTCAGACAACACTGTTCAAAACCCTGAAGCCGGTCTGCGCACCGTCGCGTCCTCTCCCCGTCTCCTGGATGCAGCGATGCTCCACTCCGCTCCTCTCCGCTCGCAGGGGGCGGGCTCAGAGACAACTTTTCCGCTCGGTGATTTGACGATGCCACGGCTCCCCAAGTGTCAGTTCGCGCGGTGGTTCAGGTTCAGTCCAGCCTCCTGTCGGTGTGGCGGTGCGCTCCTTCCAAAGCTTGAGCGCCTCTTTTTTTTCTTCTTCTTCTTCTTCTTCTTCTTCTTTCCACGGAGCCCTTTGGCATCAGTCTGAAGGGGCAGAGGATCGGTCGGACCCGTGGATTGTCGCATAAGCCCCTGCACTTGCTCACACATGGAGCTTTAGAGGACGCACTGACCTGTGGATTGTATAGAGGGGAACTTTTTGTTTTTGTGAAACCCGAGTTTGGCTGTCCGTCTTCGGGACATCTCTCACCATGGAGACGCAGTGGTGGCCCGCCAGGTGGAAAACGAAAAGGCGACTACGGGACTCGACGCTATCCGCTGTCATCACGCTCTTTTTACTTTTTCAAACCGCTACTGTGCAAGCAGGTAAGAGACAGTATTAAAGTTAAGCCATGGGATAGACGATGGCGAGAGGATGCTTATCGTAGACTTGTTGGCTCGATGCCCACGGAGGACCAGCTGAAAGCGGTGGGATGATTAGGCTATTGAAATATGAAAAAAAAAACAGTGTTATGTTGACAGTGCGTAATGACTATGACTTTTTGCGCTCTATCACCTCCAAAATTAACCAAATCGTCAATAAAAGTTTTATGTCGCCTTTCCGTGCGTAATGATGGATGGACGGACTGTTATTTGCGCACTCCAGTAGTATCATCAAACCACTGAATAATGTGGACTCTAGGTTGAAGAGTAGAGCCAGTGTTAAATGACTATTCTTACTGTAGTAAAATTGTAGTAGACTAGACCAACACATTGTTTCTTTGATGGATATATGGCCAGTCTGGGACATGTGTTAGACCACTCAGCAAATATAGAGACTGCAACTAGATTCTATCTTCCATTTCCTTTGTTAATGATGACAAACGTTCATGCCAGGTTTATAACTCTGGACTCAAAGTGAAATTTGTCTCCTAATGCATATTGTAAATGCGGTAAGTGAGATATAATGCTGCCTAATATATCTTCATAAAAATGTACATTACGCCGTTTAAATTGCACGTCTCTCCAGCAACACTACACTTTATTCTCTGCTTCCATTATTTTACTATACAGTATAAATGTCTTTTGTGCGCCTCGACTTGGCAGCTCCGTCGGAAAGTGATTGGCAGTGGGGAAAAGTTTTACACACTCTGTATAACTGCAGCTTGCCACCGTTTATACTTGAATAAAAACAGTGCAGCGAAATGACAGTGATTAAGTGTGGGGTGGGCGATATTTTGGAAAAAATGTGTCCATAGAATCCATGCCAATGCTACAAACCAGTTTACCATAATGTATGCAGTGGCAGTATTGGATAGCCGTAATTTATGGGGCAAGGGTAAATGAAACTTTTTTGTGTTGACGGACTTGCTTGAACGCCATTGTATAGGTGAGGTGAGTTCAGTGAGAGAATATATAAGTAGTAAAGTTAGACACAAGACAGATCACTTTTACTTTTGCCAGTATTTATTATAAAGAGGTGCTATACATTAAATCAGGGGGTGGGGTTTGCTTAAAGTATGAGCAACCTTTTGCCAGTTGTGACGTTGGATGTGGTTCATGACTGGGCATGGTACAAAAAATAATTGTTTTAAACTTAACTTTGGTTTGGATGTAATTGGGCAAATCGCCAATTAGGGTGGCCTGTAAAACGAAAATAGTATGGGAACGGGAGGGGGACCAAGATGTCCGTCGCCTCACCTTTTCTTTGTGGGCACGTCGGCAGGGTATCATTTTCTCATGGTTGAAACGTCAGCGGGTCCCGTGGCCAATCGGGGCGAAGCAATGAAAGATGAAGCGGTAACCATAGTAACGACCTACAGCTGCTTTTCTCTGGACAGATCGATAATGAACACCAGATTCAAAATGGCCGCTACCAAACGTGATGAAATTGCAAGATATTAGCGAGTAATTTTATGTCAATTCAATGAACTTTTCCCCAAAAGTAAGTCGCTCTAACTTACTCACAGAGAAATGAATGTAAGCTACTAAGTCCAGGTATTTGCTAACATCACTATCATACAACTACTACAACTACTATCTACTTCTACTATCATATTAACTCTACTGTACTTGCCTTTAATCCGGCAGTATTTTTGACTCCTGTGTTTCATCTTGTCTAAATCTGTATTTTGTCTATAAATCTCAAAGTTATTCCTACGTTTTGCACCAGTCGCTTGGTCCGCTGCGGAATTCTGGGAGTGAATTTCTGGTCTGAGCCGATCACCATCTTTCCACATTATCTGGGCTCTCACTTAAAGAGGCGTCGGTGGAAAAAGAAGGAGGAAAAAAAAAAAAAATCTGGAGTGCTTTAAAAACACATATGTGGGTCACATTAAGTGCTCCTCTCCAGTCTGCTCTCTTTGTCCATAAACTCTCCGGAAAGTCCTTTGACTGACGATCCGCCATTATGCAACAGTATGAAGGGCAATGGGGCTGATCAAAGCCATTGTGGGCATTTCTGAGGGCGTGACGAGGCATTTTCCCAAACAAAGTCTAATCATCTTTTGGCATGAGATGTGGTGAGTGTATAGTTGTCTTGGTTTTGTCAGAAGTCTTTTTTACTCCACAATTTCAGAAGTAAGCCATCAACATTTTTAATTTACAGTAAGTTTGGTTAATCGAGGAGTAAAAAAAACAATGACAAAATGTTAAATGTCATCGGAATGTAAACACAAGGCCCTAACCAATAATTAAAGACCACAATATCTAGATTTACAGAAAAGCTACTTCTGGGCCAAAGCATTTGAAATACAACATCCAGCAACTAAACAAGCTACATTGAGATTTAGTTGATTGAGAGAGTTAAAAACCTCCTTTCTCAAGAAGTTTGTGAATCCCAGAGTCACTTGGGATTTGCTTTAAAAGTCATTTCTGGGACTTGACTTGGATTTGTTTGGTTGAGTTTCTGAGGGGCAGTACTGCTATACTTGGTTTTAAGCAATAAAGTCTCGACTAACACTCAAACGTATTGACTTGTGACCTGGAACATACACTGCCTGACCATAAAAACATCACCACATCTAATAATACAGCACGCATTCGCTGTGACATTGCTTCAATAAGCTTCTGCAATGTCAAAAAAAAATGCAGTGTTGCATTAATATTTCAGCCAGACCTTGTGTTGATTATGGGAGAGTGTGACCACTGCGCAAAGTCTTCTCCAGCACATCCCAAATATTCTCAAAGGGGTTAAAAATTGGACTCTGATGTATCATGTTCCCTGAATCACTCCTTCACAATGTGAGTTAGATGAACCCTGGCATTGTCATCTTGGAATATGCCTGTGCCAGTAAAGACGAAATTATTGATTGAATAACCTTGTCATTCAGCCGATCTAATTCTTTGGGGAATCATAGTGTTGCTGAACCTAGACCTGAGTCCCGACCAAGTGTTGCAACCCCAGATCATAACTGTTATTATCCAGGTTGGCAACTGTTTTTATTTAGTCAGGCAGTGTAGGATATTTGGACTTGAACTCGATCCTAACTCCGACAAGTTCTAAATGACTAGGACTTAGACTTTTGAGTGACTCAACTACAGAATATCTCTTTTAGCTTGAGTTATATCTACCTATGACTTGACCGTTTCCTTGTTGCACTCTGTTTTAGGGTATTAGATGTATGTACACGCCCTGCAAATGGCTAGCACCGGTATATTGATGGACAATCCATGACAATGACATTGTTTATATTGCCCAGTTGCATATGTGCAAGTTTGGAACCCGTGCAGCGAGAAGTCCGACTTTGCCCACATGAAATCCCCACTCTTATAATAGAGCTAGCATGCTGTACTTTGACGGAAAGTATATCATTAGCTTAGTGACAATTGCTCATCTTAAACTGACCATCTCTCTTCCATTTATTTACTTGCACATGCCGCACTGACCGTAGCTTTACCTTTTTCTTTCTTTTCTATTCCTATTCAAAATCATACAGTGCCTTTCCTAAACTGAACCCACATTGGTCCATGCAGCTCAATGCCCATCTCGCTCTCTCTTCTCTGACTGATATTTAGGCCAACCATAATTGCTGGATGTGCTCACGGCGTTTACAGGCTGCCAGTGTACGGTAATTGTGGCTTATCCTGCCAGAATCACAGTAGATGGCACTGACACGAAAACGACCGAGCAGCAAGACCCAAAATCCCTTGGGGCCCGCGGGGAGACCACATAAGCCGATGTCATGGGTTTAATTGCCAATAAAAAAAAAAGATGGTGGAGATTCTCAAAATGTAAATGGACAACATAGTAATGACGCAAAAAAATACATATCCTGCCCCGATTACGGTTCTGCTCAATTCTACGTCCAGATCAAGATACAAATAAGTCAATACAGTTGGTCAGATGTTGGTCAGCAGGTCACAATGAGAGTGGCTCAGAAAAACACCTACCGTTTTTGGATTATGCCTTCAGATAGGGGGCTTCCAAACAGAGGTCTTTCGAAAACCAACCCAACACAGCACAATATTTGACAGAAAATGGACAATAAAATAAGATGGAAGCATGTGTTGAACCCTTTCCGGGAGGTCCTCTCAGCAACTTCTTCTCCAGATTCTTTGCCAGAACAAAGGTCAATCAAAGAAATGCTCAGACATCCAGGGAGAGTCAAGTAGAGTCAATCAATTTGGGCTTTGGAAATGAGAACTGGTTATTCTTGTCCCCTTATAAATGGATCTTCTGCATTTGACAAATCCATCAATGCCAACCTGTGAGGAGCACCGGAGCAGTGTTAAAGGAATAGTTCACCGTTTTTTAACACTGAGATATGTTCTTACCTGAGCTTAGACGAGTTGGTGCTTACCTGTCTGGTCTTTGTGCGTGCCCTCAGTCACGTAAAACGACCAAAGACATTGTTCGCATTTGGCATCTCCCAATGTATTCCTATAGCTCCAAATGAGGGTGAAGTTGGAAGCTATACCACGGTCTTCCATGGGCACCCACAAAGACTCAGGTAAGAACATATCTCAGTATGGAAGAGCGGTGAACTATTCCTTTAAGCTCTTTCATCATCTGTCAGAATTACCTAGTCTGAGGATGGCGCTATTGTGGTGTTTTGGGTCGATGGGAGAAACTGGGGAACTTGGAGAACGTACAAACTCCACACAGAAGAGCCCACACAGTTCTGTAATCAAACCTTCCGCGAAACCGTGACCTGTTGTTTCGTCCTGGAGCAAAGACACTTCGCACACCTTGCCAATGTGTTGTTTGAGAGAGTGTGGGTGCAGATTAGTAACCACACTTCCGCCAATCTTACCCCAGGGCAGCAATCTACCTCCTTCGAATGTGGGTACAGTTGAATGGACAATGCTTGCAATTACCGCCATTCATTCCTGCAATACGTCCAACTCTCACTTGCTGTTGTGGCATCTGTGACTTGTTATAACTCTTTTCTGTTCAAGTGACAATGGCGGTTTCGTGTGTCTGCGTCTGCTTTGGAAGTGTCTGTGATGGGGTTTAGCACGAGATTGTCGTGTCAGCGCGAGCCTTTCGGTTTTCTCCCCAGTCCGTTGTCATGTTAGGAGCTTGTTAACATGGCAGGTACTATATCACAAAACCTAGACAGCACTGACAAATTACCCTTCTGACTAGACTTGCGCACAAAAAAAAATCCAGACACTACTTTTTTGCACTCTTGCGGTTTTCCATCCTTATCATTAAAATGCTCCGTTTTTTTCTCTTTACTTGGATGCAGGATGTGTTGAGGGCATCGCATGCTGGCACAGACTCCTATAAGAACTCTGCATCTTTTAAATTGCTTTGGGATATTGCCGGTTTTTAGGGGATTCGGTGAAGCGAGGCCAGTGGAAAGTGAGAAGAGAGTGAGAGAGCATGGGCCAATTCAGCACATCTGGAATATATGAGCCTGTGAGGTATGCAGTAATGCAGAGAGGCATTCTCAAACTCACAAAGAGAGCTTTGGTGAAAACTGTCTTTTTTTTTTTTTTTTTTAAGAACCAGTAGCTCAATATTCAAAAGGAGCCCGCAAACTATTTTCCATTTTACGAGGCATTTGTGTGAGATGTAAAAATGGACGCGCATTTTTTATTTTATTTTACGCACTGTTTTCTTTGGCCAAAAGTTTATGTGGGTGTTTTTAACAATATTAAGTCTGAGTCTGTCTAGTCATTTGGTGTGCGTGTCAACTCACAAGCTTTGTTCTAGTTTTATTTTGTTTTATATTATATTGTACATTGGGGGATAAAAATTGTTGGAGTTGACTTGAAGATATCAATACACAATCATTGACACATACACTTGATGTATTGCCTTCGAAGTGACTATTCCAGCACAACCTGCTTTTATTTTGAATGTAAAAATTTAAACCGGGGAAATGTGAATCCATCAAAACTGCTACGCATAAAAACCTTCAGAAGATTAACCTATATGTGTTTATGTGTGAGCTCAAGTGTTCAAGTAGTCCATGGCATACTTTGATGCACAGAGAAATCATCATGTTCAATGGATTTTTTTGGGATGTGTGCACATTTAGCAAATGTGCCTATAGATACAAATTATCACCGATAATAGCATTTTTGAAAAGGTTCTCCCCTGTAGAGCTGCACAATTGGACGCCATCAAATTGAAATTGCAACATGAATGCCAATTGCCAAAATTGCAGTAGTTTCGGAAGTAAAATAACTGATAAACAAACAAAATATCCTGCCTCTAGGGGATCTATTTAGATTGAGCTAACCATGTAGTTACGAAAGAAAGAAAGAAAGAAAGAAAGAAAGAAAGGAAGGAAGGAAAGAAGGAAAGGAAAGGAGGAAGGAAGGAAGGAAGGAAGGAAGGAAGGAAGGAAGGAAAAAGGAAAGAAAGAAAGAAAGAAAGAAAGGAAGAAGGAAAGAAAGAAAGAAGGAAGGGAGGATGGAAAGAAAGTGCGATAGATAGATAGATAGATAGATAGATAGATAGATAGATAGATAGATAGATAGATAGATAGATAGATAGATAGATAGATAGATAGATAGATAGATAGATAGATAGATAGATAGATAGATAGATAGATAGCAAGCAAAGTACAAAACATTTTTCATCCTTTCCATTCTGTTTTCCAACCATCTTCTTTGTCATTTTGCTTCACCCAACTGACCCTCAGCTAAAGCTGATATTGACCAGTCTTATCCACTGTCACAATCTCTATCAGCCAAAAAGCTACTCCAGTATTTTCCATCAAGGCAGCCTGCACTACCTCAATTCCTCAAATCACATCCATGTCTGTGATCTCTGGTCTGACTCCACACCCCACTCCCTGTTTTTCCTGGTCACATGAGAAGTAGCTACAGGGCTAGGGTTGCTTCTCTGTATGTTTTAGTTAGGGGAGGGTGGGAAGGGGGTATTATAGGAGTGGTGCCATGGATATAATAGCTTCAACATGTGCATACGTAGCTCCGCCCATCTGGAAGTGGACAGGAACTGCACAATCAGCATTTCCTGGCTTCACGTGCCACATGACTTAAACAAATAGAGGAGATTTAATGGTACAGTAGCTAATGCCAGGGTGCATGCACAGAGTTTTAAGGGATTCTGCAGTGTGTGCGGTACCAGCTTAATGCTTTGAGGCAGTTGACCTATTTTTTCAGTGACTTTCCAAACTAGCTCAATTATAAATACTATACATCTGTGGTTCTGAAACTGTGGGTGGACTACGGGTGATACTCAGGGTCATTTGCAATTTTACACTTTATAATATTAATTAGAGGTCATTTCATTGTCTCTGTATTGGACTGTTGGTGGTGAAGAACAGTCCAGAAGCTGAGAAGCTGAGATGTTGAGTCGAAAGGCAAGGCTCTTGACTTACTGGTCAATCTACGTTCCTATTCAACGATGGGCACAATATTTGGGTCATAACCGAAAGGACAAGATTGCAGATACGCACGGACTGTAAAAATGAGAGGTGTACCCTTAGAAATAGGATGAGGGGGTCAGTTTCTTGTGAGGAGCTCAGAGTAGAGCCACTGTTCCTTCATGTTGAGAGGATCAAGCAGAGGGAGCTCAGGCATCTGTTCTGGATGCCTCTCGCCTCCCTGTGGAGGACGCGTCCCATTGGAAGGGGGCCCTGAGGGACACGCTGGAGGGACTATGTCTCGGGATCCACTTTGGAAGAGCTGGAGGAAGTGCGCGTGGATAAGGAAGTCTGGACGTCTCTGCTCAGACTGCTGCCCACGTGACCCGAACACTGGTAAAGCAGAACAAAGTGGATGGATGAATAATTTCATTAAGGGTTTAGTAGTTAGAAGTTTATCTAGACATTGTTTACTCGCCCAGTTTAAATATAATTTAGTTAAATTTAGTTTAATCCTCAATGGATCTTGGTTGCAGTCAGGTATAACTTGGAAGGTCAACTATTTTATAAGGTGATAAAGTTGGTGCAAATTTGAAAACCACTGAAACTTTTTATCCCCTTTTGATGACTTGGTGGTTTTCACAACTTGGTGGTTAGTGCTGAAAAATAGTTTCCCGAAAACCTTGAAATTCTTTGATCGTGTATTGAGAGACTTCCATCCATGAGCAGAAAACTGGCACTCATGGAAGCTATCAGAGGTGGTTTGTTTGATTGATTGTGTTTATAAAGTGAAGACATTTTGGTCATCTTTTGAAAGAGATTAAAGTTTTCTTCAGATAACACGTAACAAATCTGAGGCACTGGAATGCATTATAGGTAGTTTAAAAAGTCTACCGTCTAAGATTTGTGAGCTCCTTCTTTTGCATAAACCAGTCATCTTTGCAGCGTCCCAAATGACGTATTTTCCAGAACCACATGAATCATTAAATTGTTTTGTTCCTTGGGAGGGAGATTTCAAATGAGCCTCGTTATCTGCTTCTCCCCACGGCCCTTATCTCCTGAGAGGGATTTTCTCCTCACCCCGACATTGTTTATTGTCTCTGGGCCTTTTGAAGAGGACACACTTCCTGCCCGGGACTGTGGGCAGGAGGGTCACGCGACGTCCGCTGTCTTTGCAACTGTTCTGTTTTCGTGATCCTGGAAGATGCTGTTTCTAATATTGAGATTTACAATGCCCCTGTCTAAACATTGTTAGTTAAAATTGTTCTTGGCCCGCTCTCGATCCAGGACATTTCATACGCCATTGTTCATTGTTGACTGTTGCTACATGGAGTGCCATAAAGGGCAGCAGTGGTTTTAATATGGGAATTTTACAGTCATAAAGAGTGTTTACGGCATGATGTGAATGGCATTAAATCACAGAGCAGTGGGTCCTACAGTCCACTGTTGTTTGATCTCGGTTTTGGTTAAGAAAATATGTCTTATTTTTAGGATAAACAAATAATTTAACTCGGTTTCTCTTGATGTTAGAGTCCAGGCCGTTCAATGTTTATCTGTTTCGAAGATATATCACAGTTTTTGTAGTCAAGAGAGCAATATTTTTATCTGCAAACTCCAAAATGGTGTTTTTTATGGAAATCTGTTTGTACTCATCCTTCAGTGCTCCATGTGCAACAAGTACGAAGCAGTGGGGAACCTGACTGCACCACCTTGGGGCCAATTTTCAGCGCTTGGTTTGGTTAGGACTCCCAAGTTAGACACTTTTTAGCCAATTGTGCATGATTTGGATTGACGGGAGACATGGGAGAATATACACCCACTCAGACGCGGAGAGAACAGACAAACTGTACACAAAAAGGTCGTCAAGGTCAGGGAATAAAACCTTCTTGTTGTGAGGCAGGAGAGCAAACCACTCAACCAACCATGCTGCTACGATGGTTCAGTGGTCAGATTCTGTCTCTCTATTGTTGAACTGCGTCTGACTAATGGTCATTGTATTTTGTAAAAGGGGCAGGGTTTGATTTGTCTGATTGAATCCACATCTCTCTTCAAGTCAATCTTTGTTCCCTTTTTGAAATACTTCTAATATGACTAAAAGCAGACAGTTTGACACTATCAAAAACATTGGGGCTTCCTTTTACTGAACTTCTTTTAAACAAAGCACCCTCATTGTCCTTATTTCTAAACTGACATGCATAAAGGGGGGAGTATCCCAATGAGAAGACAATCTTGTAAACTATTTTGTCATCGGCTCCAGTGTTAAGTCCTTGTTTGGATTCATTTGTTGCCATTAGCTTCGGCATAACTGTAAGAAAAAAACATCGGGGCTCATTTACCAAGCGTTTGCTCATGTGTGAAATGAGTAATTTACGCTGCAGTATCATATTTACACATCAGATTTGGATCTCTAATCCGGTAATACACGCAATTTCAAAATGGTACATTATGGGCTACTGTCCCACAACAGGCAACTGTCTTGATAAATGACCCCCATAATGTCTTAAAGCAGTACTCAGTAACTTGTTTACCTTAGTAAATCCTTTTCGTAATCCCTCTGAGGGTAAAACAAGTGTAAATGGGATGATTGGGGGGGTCTTTCATCTCCCACTGGTGTCTCTGGTCAGAAAACCGCAATTAAAACTTTCCCGAGTCACCAATACACACTAATCACAAAGAAGCTAACAGGCTAACGGGCAAAGCTAACTGCGGGCTAGCGCCACTTAAACAGTATTTACAGCCAAGTTTGAGTGAAAGAAATGATCTCCATTGTGTGATTGGATGTGCAATATCCCTCTCTCCCTTTGTCTTTTCTGTCAGCGTAGTATTTGCTCTCACGGACAATTAATGAGTAAAAAAAAGTGCAACATGCTACAACACCTGCAGTGGCGCTTATGGCCTCTAGGGGCACGAGTTACTTAGTACTGCTTTAAGCTCCTTCCCCAGAAAAAAAGACTTGACTAACTGCCTAATGTAGCATAGAGTAGATATAGATAGTCTAGAATAGATGTCTTTTTCTTCAGATTGTAAAGTCGTTTAGCTTAGGAGCATAATTAAAGTATAGTCACATAAAGTAATGCAATAGGACATTTTGCAGACGCTGTAAACATTTCCCTTCACAGTGACACATACTTGGCTTTTCACCAAAACTGAGTCCAAACAAGCTCCATAAATTACAGTTTTGTTGCATATCAGTAAGGTCAGACTCACCAGTGTGATTTTCATTTGGCCGAGGTCCATAATAACATCAGCACTGAGGGACTTTGATAAGACATTTTCAGGCTAACGTTTCAGGAGCATTTACTCACACGTGGACTTGGAGATTGTTCAGATAATGCACCGTACTTTCATATTTTAGTTCCATATGTGAACTGAAAGATGATGCACAGATGATCTAAGAACGAGCGGTGCCCTGGTAGACAGAAAGATTTTGAAGTTTTAGGAGTGAACTGCCTAAAGCAGGCCGACTTTACAGTCCAGGTGCAACAGACATGTGGAGAAGAGAGTCAGAGGTCATTCAGTGCACACACTGTGAGGAGTTTGGAACTTCGTCTGGAAATAAAAAGCAAAAAGTTACACTGAAAACACAAGAGATTACACAATGCATTATATTTTTCACACAGTATTTTTGTGCATACACACGTAACAATGGGCTGCTCACTGCTTTAGTTGCTACTTTATTTTCTTTATTTTCATAGCTTGGTAGCTGTCTTTCCCTCCTTCCTTCCTTCCTTCCTTCCTTCCTTCCTTCCTTCCTTCCTTCCTTCCTTTCTTTCTTTCTTTCTTTCTTTCTTTCTTTCTTTCTTTCTTTCTTTCCTTCTTTCTTTCTTTCTTTCTTTCTTTTCTTCCTTCCTTTCTTTCATTCATTCATTCATTCATTCATTCATTCTTTCCTTTCTTCCTTCCCTTCTTTCTTTCTTTCTTTCTTTCTTTCTTTCTGCCTTCTTTCCTTCCTTGCCTTCTTTCTTTCTTCCATCCTTCCTTCCTTCCTTCCTTCCTTCCTTCCTTCCTCCCCTCCTTCCCTCCTTCCTTCCTTCCTTTCTTTCTTTCTTTCTTTCTTGGTTTTGACACGCTGCAAACCCAATAGAAAGTTATTTTTATATTATATTTTTTATATTTACTATATATCATGTAAAATACTGTATTTTCCCCACACATTATTTTGGGATAAGCAATACACAAAGCCTACAATTGTGCAATCATGATAAAAAGAACCTGATGGCAGTAATTTTAACAGACTCAGGAATTGTTTCTTTACTTTTTGAGCCAATAATTATTGATAGTAATGTTTTCTGGGAAAGGCTCGCCCTTAAAATTGTTCTTTGATGTCTTAGGTATGAAACGTCTTTGCCTTTTCCCAAAATAGGCTTATCACCAAACAAACCTGCCTGTCGGTGTACGAACCTGCCAAATGTTCTTTTCACAAACTAAGTTACTGCAAACTTTCCAAACCCAGTCAAGTCTATGTCTGTAATCCCTAGTTCAAAGCTGCTTACTAATGCCCAAGAGCTTTCCTCTGTTTAGTAAATATCCATTCAAAAGTCCAAGAGAAAAGGTTATTGTTACTAACCCGTATCTAGTCTTTAAATGCTCCAGGCCCTCAGAGGAAGACGTAGCGTTAGATACAGACGGCATCTTTGGGATTGCAAATATATGGTCATGTTCGAAGCAGCTGGAGGGGGAAAACAAAAAACAAAACATTCTCCAATTTCTCCATTGCTTTAACAAATGCTGAATGAATATATTTTTCTGCTAAATAAAGATACAGAGACATGGAGAGGAGCAAAGTGGTTCAACAGCCCATAAATACTGAAAAAACAGACAATGCTAACCAGGAATCTAACATTAGCTTCATGCTACATATGCTAATGTTAGCTACGAGTGCCATTTTTTTGCTTCTACTGAACAATTCGCTGTGGAAAAACATCCATATGGACCTGATTTTGGCTCGACTTTATTGGTGTGTAATAAATATGTTTACAGTCAGCCAGAAAACGGCTAAAAACAGTGACAAATTGTGATTCGGCTAGGCCACGCCTCCTTGTATGCCGCGTTTACCGCCTGTATCTATTATACCGCTTGTAAAATGACCCCTGACCCATTATCACCCCGCTCTGGGAAGCTACAGTCAACAGGCACAGGATTTATACACTGTCCCACAGCCCTTGTTTGTGCGGAGCAGTGGGGGGAGGGGGGGCAGTAGATTCGGGATGGCGGGGCAATTACGTTCCCATGGATGGCTCTAACTCTGCTCTAAGTACCCCATAAATGAAGTGACAAACTGGGCCCGGGGAGCGGTGGGGCGTCCTGGGCGTTAAAATGTTGACTTATGATTGAAATGCTACGTACTATTAGCCCGGCTGTCGGCTGCTAAAATACTCCTATAGAGAGCTGTAAAGTTACTGCATGGTTTTACAGTATCGGCCCAGATCATAAATACGCTTTCTCCCGTAGTGTAGCAAAGATATGGCGTTAGTTTGCGTTCAAATTAGCGAGATTTACGACTCTACGTGCCAGAGGAATTGGGATTTATGGAGACGTTTAAGAGATGGATGTAAAATGCCATTGGTTTAATGGGAAGGTCTGTAATTATAGGGTGCTTTATGTTGTTGAGTGTGCTTTCTAGTGTAAGGTTCGGGAGATCAAGTGTCACTCCAACCATGAGGGGTCACCGGCCATAGTGATTTTTCCCTGTCTGGTAAATGGGAGGTGGCCCTGTAACTTATTTTCCTGCTGTTTTCTCCTTTGGTTTATTGTAAAAGCAGATGTAGGTGGAAATAAAACAGTAGAAGAAGAAGAATCACAAAGCAAAGTGTTGATACTGACTTGCCTTGTCTTGGTCTTGTCCCGCAGCTGAACCAGTGGACGTCCTGAAGGCGCTAGATTTCCAGAGTTCTCCAGATGGGGTACAGAAAACGCCGGGACTCTGCAAAATGCGACGAGGAGCCAAACCAGACATCGCTTACCGAGTGAGCAAACAGGCACAGATCAGCGCACCGACCAACCAGCTCTTCCCAGGTAAACGAGAACAGTTTGATAGATGTGTATTTGTCCATATGTGTTGGATTAGGGGGAAAGAAAATGTCTATTTTTCTGTCGAATAGAGCACTACGACGAAAAATGGTCTTGATATCCTCAGTGTCCCGCGACCCCCGACTTTAAAAAACACTGCTCTAGACGACTCGACGATTCTTTACTCAATTTGGGGTGAACATAAATATCATCAGATCTTATTCTTTTATTTTTTAGGCTTTATTCACTGGAAACATTATACTCCTAAATTGAATAAATGAATAATATTTTTTTATGTTGAATTTTGAACTAATCTTGTTGCGAACACCAAAGGAACAAGCATGAATCGATATGAAATCAGACAAATTCACTTGTAATGTGCCTGTTCCGAACCATTGGCAAAATGATCTTTTATCTTTTCAAAGATCAGACCAAACCTACTCAAACTTTAGATTCAATCTCTTAATTCAAGTAGTTTTGTGTCATTCCTTCCTTAGAAGGGTTATTCCTTTTCCAGTGTTCACAGTAATAAACAAGGGACACAGTTATGAGGAGGAAAAGGCTGTATTAGCAGAATACAATAGCAGAATAGCAGAATACAAGAGGTTAAGTATATTCTTTCTATCAAGAATACATTTTACAGGAGGCAACTGTTGTGATATTGGGATAGACAAAACAATTGATTTAATTGATTGATTGACTATTTAAATGTAGTAATACACAGTTTAAGTGAAATGACATAATACTAACAAAATGGCTTCTCACAGACTGGCAGGTTAGATTCCCTTGTCTTTGGTGCAGTCTCTAGAGCAGTGGTTCTCAACCCACAATCACCCTGGGATGACAAGCCACGACCCAAATATGACTTACAATAAGATGTCAAATGTTGTCTTTTCCTCAAAAAAAGTTGAATAAGCATTAAAGAGACTATACAGAGTTTTAAAATGTTAAGACTAAGTATTTTCATCCCCCCACATGTTCCAGCCATGTCCTAATATGAGCCCAGACCTGTTCACCACAACTGCCTCTAAAATCCTGCACTGTCACTCAAAAAGGTGTTAATTCGGGTCTGAAGTGCTGTCATGCACAAGCTTAATATAGAAGCTGCAGTTACGCATAAGACCTGAGGTGGCAGTAGTGAGCATAAAATGACTAACTTGCAACTAGTTTCTTTAAATAAGCCCAAAAAGCAGAAATTGTGCTCAAAGCATCCTTTTACAGTCATTTAACAAACTCAACCAGTGATTCTATCCTTTTTCTGTACCTACTCGTGACCCACTGAAATTGTTCCCCGACCCACCAGTTGAGAACCACAGCACTAGAACAGACTGCACTCCACTCCTGTCCTCTTTCCTGGACCCGGTGAATGTTAGAAAAGCTGCCTTCTTGTTAATCTGGAGTCAAAGTCATACCTGGCACGGCTTACAAGTCTTCTAATAAACGTTTTGCCTCTTTGCAGCCTGTAAAGACACAATAGGGGCCGGTCCTTGTGGCATTTCTACGGGCTGCTTTTCTTTGCTAACACATGCTCCCGTCTTAGAAACCAACAAAGAGAAAACCAAAAAGTACAGTCGTAAAAAACAGGGAGCGAGTTAACGGCACACATCATGAATTCACATTGACAGATGCACATGGAGAAGAAACCGCACATTGCATGATTAAAATACGCATCTATGTGGCTTCGGCAGATAAGACAATTTGCCTTGTAATACTTTGAACACATTGTATGAGTTATTCTGATGTCTTCATGCCTCATTTAAGTAATTCTACCATTATCAGAGGTCGACACTTAAGGTTCACTAAGGCTGTGAAGAACAGAAACCAGCTTTAAGGAAGACATTATGAGTTGTAGTGGTGGTAATCTGAGTTTTGTGAAGCCGTCTGGACGAGAGGAATGCCACCATGACGTCAGCAAGTGGGAGGCAAGTATTTGAGGCTTTTGATAAGGAGACAGGCTCGAGTCATTCAGAAAATCTCCAATTCTGGTTTATGAATCCACCAATTACCGGGAAGCATTGAGGAAAAAGTTCAACGTTCAAACCCTGATGGCCTGATGAAGTAGAATTTGTAAAAAAGAAAAAAAAACATGTGTCGTTCTTTCATCGCTGTGCAACATCTTTAGTGCATTATCACATGACATTTAGCACAGGCCACCCACGTCACACTTCTTCAACCAAACAAATAAAAAATCAGACCAAAAAAATTACGGCTAATTTCTCTGTTTTGAAGCTTTCATCACAAAACAAAAACATCCTTCACGGAACGAGCGTTTCATGTGATACAAATTATTGCACCTGTCTCTGGGATAATCATGAATTGTTGAGCGATTTTCTTTTTTCTTTTCTTTCGCAGCGCTTCGGGGGATTAAATGCACACACCAGATGTTTCAGGCTGAGTTACAAGTGTATTTTCTTGGATAATTTTGAGCGAATGATTGAAATATTGGACACAATGTTCACCAAATCCTTTTAGGTTTACCTCATTGTTGAATCATATTTGCTTTTTCCTCCCAGGCATCTTGTCTCGCTTACTTCTGTAAATCTGAATTAATCATGACACTACGCATTTAAACTTTTAACAACCTAAAGGAGAAGTTAAAGCAGACGGTTTTGCAAGCAGACACAAAGCGGGACACATGTTTACCTTGGTTTCTATGAGTGTTTAATGGCGTTCCCCTTGAGAAATGTATACCCTCTCCCACCTCAGCTGGAGGCAGGAAGAGATCAAGAGAATTAAGATTAAACTAAAACTAGCTATTATAAGTGTAAAACTGCAAATACAAAATGTGGTCCTGTTGGCTTAAGGTGCAAGAACAAGAGGAATGACATTTGAGATGATAAAATAAGGTTTATCTGATATTTCCAACAACAGTTAGACATTTGTTTATCGTTACTATGACAACAGCTACAATGGAAATAAGTGGTGACGTCACATCTCTACTTCTGGGTCCCGAGATGTGAGAAACTACAAAAAACTCTTGAATACCACAATCAATATTTCTGAAACTCAACAGAGAATTACTGAATATACTTATTTATCAGGCCCATAAGCCAAAAATGCTGTACCTACTGCTATAAAAGTAATATTTACCAAAATCAGTACATCCGGTTAGCAGAAATAAATGCTAACGGTGCAGCAGCTATGCTAACCCCGGAAGTAGTGACTTTAGTAAATATTACTTTTTTAGCAGTAGTTGCGGCATTTTTGGCTAATGAGTCTGAGAAATAAGTTTGAGAAATATTGATGGTTGTTTTTAAGAGTTTTTAAATGTTTTTTCTCGGATATTTGCCGGTTTGCTAGCACGCGAAAGCAGCAATTGTAAACTAATGGAGATTTTAAAAGTTAAAATACAGGAGTTATTGTTCACATTAAAACACTTGGACGCCACAGTGAGTTAGATGTATTTACCAGCAGTAACTCAGCAGCTAATGGAGTTGTTCTTCAGCTATTTCTCCACTTTTTATACTGTTTTTAGCTAATGTCAGTCAATGGAAATGTATGCTCACAGCTGCAAAGATGGCGGATCTCCATGGTGACTGGAATTTCCCGAACTCTATAGGTTGTAAATAATCCACACTGTCGTCAATGGTCAGGAAAGGGATTATAATAAGACTTTTGGAGGTGACACAAAACTCTCACCACCCCCTGTGTCCTTAATCTCATAAAATTTGCACTAGAAATCAAGTTGAAGACTGTATAGGTTGTGTTTATAGGCTACTGTATACAGGCCCAGTCATTAGTTATAGCTGTGGAAAAACCGTATACTGCTGAGTGATGAGTCTCTTAAGCTAATCTTTTCCAGGCTTTTGAGACAAAACATATGCATTGAGTAAGCCCATAAGTCACATCTCAAAATGGAGGAAACCAACACTCTTATAAGGAAATCTTACGAGGCATTAACTCATGCTTAGGTGGTCTAAGAGTGAAAATAAAACAGTTCATATTTCATTTGATAAGCCTTAGTAAATTTCATAGATGTTGTTAGATGTTGTGGTTTTGTTAAATAAATGTGCTCAGTAATTTGGGTACTTTCAGGAAAGCCCGAAAAGCACCTTCAGTTTCCTCAATAAACACAGTCCAAGTTTGTCTAGACGTGAGGGTGTAATGCTCCTGAGTAGCCCAGATACTAATGCCAGCACAATTGCACTCGTAATGGCCCCTGTAAAAAGCATTAATTAGAAAATAGAGTGAAAAGTGAGCTATTTTCACCATGCAGTGAGTCAGGTTCATAGATCAAGGCTGGTGTTTGGCAAGGGCGGTACCATTATATTGAGGTGGATTAAGGTAAAGCTATAGATATGCTAGCCTTATTTGGTGTAAAAGCATATTACTCATGACATCAGGCTCAGAAAAATGTGCTTTGGACTGTAATAAGCATTAGCCTACATTAGCCTGGTGTCTGCTCCTGAAAAACAATGCTAATGCTAATGCTAATGCTACGTTGCTGTGTTGATTGTCCAAAGACATTATGCCTTGTTACATTCAGTCTGCGATACACAGAGCTAAAGTGTCTGCCATGCTTGCCCAGCTGTTTATGTTAGAATGTTATTGAGGTACCCTGATGCTAGCTGATTTAGCTTTCAGAATCCGGGGTACTTTGGTTAGTTGTTGCTGTAGCACATACGCTAACGCACAAGTAGCCATCTTGCATGAGTAACAATTAGCTGTAAGCTATGGTTAGTACCTGGATGGGAGACCTCCAGGGAATAACAGGAAGCTGGTGTTTGTGAGTAATTGGTGTTGGAGGGTCTGTTGGTGCAGGTCAGTTTACCCCAGAGGAAACTGTGGCTACATACAGTACGTAGCTTACCAACATCGGCTATGAGGTGAATGAAAATTCCTTTCCACCTTGTGTGAAGTGCTTTGGGTGACTTGTGTCATGTTGTCATACAAATAAGATTTCCCCTTCCCTGAAAAAAATGATTTGCTCTAATCGGTGCACATTGCAATTTTAGGTTATGTCTAGGTTTTTATTCCATTCATAAACATACGGGCGGATGAGGGGATTTTTTAAATTGAGCACCTTTAGCCAACAGCCAAGGTCCTCATCTTCAGATGGAGGAGGCAAATGTTGAATGCTGGCCCACAGCAGTGCTATATTTTCTTTCAATGCTCAAAACAATCCTGTGAAATAAATTCCTCTTCTTCCAGTTGTAATGGCACCCACGAACAGAACAGCAAAGGCTAGGCATGTTTGAATAGATAAAAAGGGTTCCAGTAAAGTGCGGTATCGATGGCAGTCTATTCCAAAACAGGCCAATCGGAAGCTGCAGGATAATACATGACGCCACCTATTGCAACTTCTGGAATAAGGTGATTAGGTACTTAAAATGTTCATACCATATTTATTGGTTGACGCCACATAATGTTATGGCTGACTGGGCAACGCCATTCCTGGAGTCACCAAGTGGAACCTATGGGACGCAGTTATGCACATTATAGGACACAACCACACCACACTGAAACACTGTGAGATTGATAAATGTGTGACGTGACTTTCCAAAATATGGTGACAAATCTAAGACAGGCAGAGGCTATAGAAATGATAGTCTTATTTAATGTGTAACCTGGTACTGTATATTTATATAAAATGTGATGTTTCTTTCCAGACGGAGTTTTCCCAGAGGACTTCTCCATCATGTTCACCATTAAACCCAAAGCGGGCCTTCAGTCGTTCCTGCTGTCCGTGTACAACCAGCAGGGAGTGCAGCAGCTGGGGGTGGAGGTGGGCCGGGCGCCTGTGTTTCTGTACGAGGACCAACACGGAAAACCTGCCCCCGAGGAGTACCCGCTGTTCCGCTCCATCAACCTGGCTGACGGCAAGTGAGTGACGCCGTTTACCCACAGAGCCATGTATATGTGGGAGCCATAACTTCAGTGGCTGGGGGGTAGAGACTGGTTTACCGCTAAATGTTTGTTTGACTCTGCTCTTTGTTATGACGGGGAATTTGCTTTAGCGTAGTTAATTTATTATTCTGCAATAAATTTGGCGCAATGTTCCGGAAAGATTACCTAGTCATTGTTATTCGACTGATTTGGTCAATAGTGGCTAAGGGAGAGTGGGCAAAAGCATGAATCAAGGATAGTTTTTGGATAAAGAGCTTTGTGGATACTAGTATTTAACCTTTGCCTAAGATTCTTTATTGGGTCATGATGGACATTCTTTTCCCAATGCTTCTGTTGTGTGCTTTTGTTTAGCGTTCTTAGAGTTCTCATCGCTGTCAGTATAACTTTTTCCTCCGAGCTGAAGATTTATGAGAATTTATTGCTTCGTCCTTTAATTCCATATGGAGCCGTTCAGACTGAAACGATACATAAAGTGATGGCGGCAGCAAACAGATGACAGTCTATTGTTATACAAATTATTAATCTCTGTAGAGCCGGACCCTGCAGCTTTGGGCACGGCTTTTTATGGATCGCAGATGTCCAATAATGTAGCGACAAATAGCATCGACATTAATCACTGACGTAAATTGGAAACGAATGATTCCATATTTTCACAATAAACGGCTGAAAGCAAACACACACAACAAGGATGCACATTGTATCATACGAGGTTAAAATGTTATAACTTCCACAGGAGCTCCGTTATGTGGGCTTTCGTCTAAGGGTCCAAAGGCTGGTGGTTCGATCCCAGCTTCGCAAGTGTATAAAGCATAGACTGTAAAAATAATAGATAGCGTCTGCTCACTCCTCCCCGTTTTCGTTCATGGGCCACGTTCGAAAGGGAATCCATGCTGGATTTACAGACTCCTCCTACCCAAGTCTGACTGAGCATGTTCCTTAAAAGGGCATAAAGGCGGGATCTTCACTGTGAAAAGGCCCTTGGGGGACGTGTAGTTCAGTCGTAGCGACGCCATTAGCTCTAATGCTAACGGCCAGTCAAGCAAAGTCAGGGCCTCATTAATATACCTTAAATATACCTTACGAAAACCCGCCTGGTTTCTTTAATTGTGCCTAACCCAGCGTTATCACAGGAGGAATATCTAGCTGTAGAAAGTTTTAAAAAATTAGAAACCAGGCTTTACAGTTGTTTAAAACTTGTGTAAAGGGCAATGTTTTCTAATGAAGAACTAGCTTTAGCTGCAACCGCTGGGGGGAGGTACTGCAGCAATGGCGGCCAATGGCTGCGCCCTGTATGGTGGTCACTCTGCTACCCGCGGCCATAGGTATAAATGGGGGTTGCCCTTTCTCTGTCAACTGTTGTAGCAAGTGTATAGTAAATGAGTAATGTTAGAGAATTTTCTAGCTCCTGCACAGCCTACCAAGGGCACCTCTCATGCTACCCATTGTTGGCATTCCTTATTGACTTATTAACACCATCTGCAAGGCATCATCTGAGGGTGCTATTTGCCCCTGACAAACACTTATATGTTTCCCTTTGCATAATACAGAGGCCTTCTGCTGCACACTAATCAATGTGCCTTGGCCAAGTAGCCTCTGAAAAGCCTCACTGGCCGTTTTGATGCCACCTCTAGGACTATTTAAACCCTCTTCTGTGGAAGCATAGTTAGACTTGAATGACCAAGAGTTCAACAAGTAATGGTTCAGTGTAGTGCTTTGAGAAGCTGAGTAGAAGAAGCAAGAACATAATCACCCTGGTCACTAGAGGAATTGTGACAGGGCGAAAGCCATGAACCACTTTCCATCCAGATTGCTTTGTGAAATCTCTATATTCAGGTTGTACTGTATATTCCGTGTCTTGCAGATGGCATCGCGTGGCCATCAGTGTGGAGAAGAAGAGCGTCACCATGATCGTGGACTGTAAGAAGAAAGTGACCAAGCCCCTGAGCAGAAGCGACCAGGCCGTGATCAACACCGAGGGCATCACCGTGTTTGGAACCAGGATCCTGGACGAGGAGGTTTATGAGGTAAGAAAAACACCTACTCACCTGCCTTATTTGTTTTTCAATTGTTAGAAAGGCCTGCACAATCAACTTGCTGGATCTGTAGTGCTGTGAGTTATGTGGCTAATAACTTGGACTTTCTTCAGATAATTGTGTAAACAAAGTCGCCATGATGAATACCCAGATACTCATCTGTGGTTTCCTTAATCCATTGGTGACTTTGTTCTGGATTACTGATTGTAGGCGTTTTCTGTTGGGATGAAAATTGTGTTTTTGTTTAATTGTTTTGATATATTACGCAGCAAACCCTTGATTTGGTTATGATGAGCTTCAGGGTAAGATGTTTATAAGCAAATGTAAACCAAAAATCAATGTAGATTGCCCCAAGATGGCGCCGACTGTGAAGAGCTGATTTCAGATTTGAGTCGTCGATAGTAGCAGAACCACAATAGACAAAATGCAACAGAAATGAGCATTTTATCTTGTGTGTTTGGCTACTACACACATTAGCTGTGAATGCTAAAACTGTTATTACCTTTATCACAAACACATGTGGAGAACAAAGCTAATTTCACCCAGTGAGGTTCTGAACAAATTTGGAAAACTGTCTCAGACACCAGTGGTTTATTTATTCTGGTTGGGAGAGGCGAGATTGGAAGTGCATTATACATTTTCTGTCACTGCAGTCATTTTTTATGTTATATGAGGACACGCCCAATGGATTTGCTTTGAATTTGAGGTCTTTCAAGGACAGCGACTTTTATTATTCTGCCATTGACTTGATGACGGCTTATTTTGAATGGCTCAAACAACAATATTGACTTTGTGGAAAGGGCCGAGGGCGATGTATGTGGACGTGTTTATGTTTACCTTTATGTATTAACGGATTTGGAGAGATTGGATCGTGTTTATGTTGAATATGTGTCTGTTTGGCTTGGGGATTATTTCTGATTAGGGAATAGGATTTGTTAGATCGGGACAACTCCACTTCCATGATCCTGTGCAGACATAAGCAACATTACGTAACACATTCGAGGGACTGGTTTTGATTTGCCGATGGAATAAGAAGCAGAAGAATTGGCCGAACAATGAACAACTAGTAAATTTGAAGTCAGATGTGTCAGATGTGTTGTTGTCGTTTGCTGGTGGGTTGAGTGGCACATTGGCTCAAGATGGATTAATGTAACTTTAATATGTTTTAACTGAAAGATGTCTGCCAAATAATTTCTCAAAATGAAGTAAAAGAGTAATTTTCAAAAGGACAACTCAAGTATTAAATTCTATTTTATGATTTGTCAGTGTGTTGTAATCTGACATGTAAAAGGTCAAATCATGTGAAAAATCAGACAGAGACTTTTTTTCATACATCAATACGAATCTTTGGTCACTTACAGACTAAACAACAGAAATTGTAACTTTTATTTTGTTTAAAAAGTTAGGCTATTGATTCTTGAAATAATAATACATTTCAAGTAGAAGTAAAAGGTTCTGTATGAATACACTGGGGAAAAAAGCCATTTTATCTTAGATAAAGTAACATAAAAGTGTATGAAATATTGACCAGATCTTTTGATTTTGGATCTTGTGATTTTTTTTAGCCTTTGATACATGTTATATGTTTTTAACTTAATTTTTTTTTAGCAAACTAATGCTTGTTCCTTTGGCAGCCTTATTTCAAGCCAGTCAACCTCTCAAAATGAGCATAAATTGTCTTAAAGCAGAACTAAGTAACTCATGCCCCTAGAGGCCATAAGCGCCACTGCAGATGTCGTAGTGTTTTTGTACATTAATTGTCCGCGAGAGTAAATACTACGCTGACAGAAAAGACAAAGGGAGAGAGGGATATTGTACATCCAATTACACAATGGAGATCTTTTTTTCTCTCAAACATGGCTGTAAATACTGTTTCAGTGGCGCTAGCCCGCAGTTAGCTTTGCCTGTTAGCCTGTTAGCTTCTTCTTCGTGATTCCATTAGTGTGTAGGGAAGTTGCCAGTGTGGTTTTCTGGCCAGAGACACCGGGGGAAGACGAAAGACCCCCCATTTATCCCATTAGCACGTGTATTACCCCCAGAGGGACTACGAAAAGGATTTATTAAGGTAAACAAGTTACTTAGTTCTTCTTTAATTCAAGCACTTTGAAAGCAATTTAGACAGGACAGCATTTTTTCCAGTGTACCTTAAGTTACTAAAAACATTCCCCAAACTATATCAAAATATATGTATATAGCAGGAAAAAAAGCATTACCTTTTTTTGTGTCAGTGGAAATATCAGTGTCCACTCCCTTTAACCAAAGTGTTTTTTTTCACAGTAATTATACTTTTCTTTTTACCCTCACTGATATGCTACGTTTCACTTTGCACCTCTTTTATTCCACATGCTGCTACCCCACCAATTTCCTAGCTCTTTATACTCTGTCTGCCAAATTGAGCGGCAAATGAGGAATTGTTTGCCAGATCAAACAAACAGAGGGTGGAATGTCATTCAGGTCCGACTTACAGTCAAAACAGGGCCATTTCCAGGAGGTTATAAGTGAAATCTAATGGGTTTATCACGAAGGTTGGTTGAGTCACAAAAATGTCAAGCAGAGATAGTATTTAAAACAATTATACATAAGCCCTTTATGGCCCTATTATCAGGATCAAAAGATCGGATTGATTTACATTTACGGCTCAAACAAAGACTCAGGGCTCTACCACAGTGACGGGAGTTTAGCTTATTACAGCCAGTGAAGAGTGGAGAGAGAGAAAGCCACAATGATTTGGCACAATTAAGGACATTAAGGGCCTTAAAGGGGCATGGATTTTAACCGAGTCTGCTGTTTCGGAGCAGTTTGAGTGCAATTAGTTTTAGCGCAGTATTTGGATCTAGATTACACGCTATCCCTCCCAAATCTGCTTTGTTTGAAGAAAGCTGTTATTTTCGTTCCTGTTTTAATGTCACTGGAGCAAGTCTGAATTTGCCAGGGCTGGGCCTGAGAGTTTTATTTATAGGAACAACTTTTTGTATTAACTACAGTGTATTAAGGCAGTTTCATCACTCCATATATTCTCTCTGAAATGCTATTAACAGCGTTAAATAGGAATATGTGAATATTTAATAAATGCTCAGCTCTGTAACTGTACCTGAAGAGTGACAGGCTGAGGCTCACATAGTAACTCTGCATATTACTTGTCCAGATATACGTAAGATATGTTTGTTTGTTTATACATTCTTTGCTTGTTATTGCAAACATCTGTTAAAGGTATGGTTCGCTGTATTGAAACTTGAAGTGGGAACACAGCTGTCTCTCCTCTGTAACGTAACACACTGTGCTTGTTCAAACCGTCCTTTGCAATTGCTCTCATACACGCCTTATGTCTTGGTGTTGATTGAACATCATGTGTTTTACTATAGTATCTTATGTCTTTGGGGTATGGCATATGTGGAAGTTGAAGCTGAATGATATCAGAAAAAAAAAAAAGTGAATCATTGGTATCAATGGTATTGTGGATGAATGTGATACTTATTGAGATGATAAGATTTCTGTGAAATTGTATTATACTACAGTATTTACGAAGTTCAAAAATGTTAAAACTAAGTATTTTCATCCCCCTACATGTTCCAGCAATGTCCTAATGTGTAGAATGAGCCCAGACCTGTTCACCACAACTGCCACTGCCCTGCACCGCCACTCAAAAAGTTGTTGCTTCGGCAGTAGTGAGTATAAAATGACCAACTTGCATCTAGTCTTTAAAGGGACTAGAGGCAAGTTGTCATTTTAGAGGCGGTTGTGGTGCAGGATTTTAGAGGCAGTTGTGGTGAACAGGTCTGGGCTCATTCTACACATTAGGACATGGCTGGAACATGTAAGGGGATGAAAATACTTTTTTAAATATATATTTTTTTTAACTCTGTATAGTCCCTTTAAAGGTGCACTATGCAACTTTTTATGTAACATAAAATTTGATATTAATACGTTTATAGCCTTTCAGTGACCCAGTGGATGCCTGGGTGGTTAGCTTAGCACCTTTACTTACCATCCCGATGGCCTGTAGGACGCTCCAGGATCAATTGTTTTTTAGGTTTTCACTGCTGATTGAACCGTATCCATGGTTACATATACATTCCATTCTGAGGACCTCCATGAAACCCTAAAAACCTGCAATAAAATTGGACCCACAAGCATCTTAGGAGCCACTGGGATGGAAAGCAAAGTCACCAAGCTAATATGCATTGTTTTTAACATAAGAAGTTGCATAGTGCACCTTTAATTTAAATATTTCAAACACCCTATGTTCCATTTATTTGTCAAACTGTGTCCATACAAGACTCAAAAAGTACTAAATCGAAAAAGGCTATAAAAGGCTCAAATGGAGCTAAATTAGGAAAATCTATTGTTTCACATTCATAAGTGCCCATGCATTTTTATTTTAGACCGTTGGAGCAAAAAAAATTGTAAATTGCAGTCAGACAGAGAAGAAGAAGAAGAAGAACTTCACCACAATATATTTCGATACAACTATAATTTCGATACGGATAGATCAGGAATGTTTTTTTGTTCTTGTCCCATTATTCTGTCCTCAGCCTTTAAACACCACATGAAACGAAATCGTGAAATAGTCGCAAATCTCAAAGTTTATTCTACTTCTTGACCGTGTTATTGAAGTGGCGCAGGGGTTCACTGGGGGCGCAGCGATACGGCTTCAGCCTGTCACCACATGGCTGCCTCTGTGCAGATTACATAAGCAGGTGTCGAAGTCCAGGCAACTCTGAAGTCTGAGGAAAATATGACCAGCGTGTGCGCGGGACCAACTCGCATTTCACAGCTGGTTAAGAGATACGCAAGCACGATATCACAGAAACTCAGGCCTCTTTGCAGGAACTGAAAGATTCAGCTCTATCAGACCTTTGAATGGTTGTAATTAGCACATCGTAATGGTTGCAATTATGTAAGTAGCACAAAGTCCTAATACATGTTGTCCTTTTGTTTGTTTATCCTTTCAGTCCTCTCTCCAATGCTCCTGATTGCTACGTCTTTGCGTTGACAAATCCGCCTGTTTGAAGTAGATTGAAAGGCTATACGAGTGATTGTTTACGTGTCTCTCAAACCTTGTCTAAAACCTTTCCACATTTTGTCCCTTGAAGGAGAAAATCTTGGCAAGACACGGCAATTTGATGGATCCTTACAGTGAATCATTGTTTACGGATAAATTGGCAGTAAGGTTCACCAGCCGACCGTTCCTCATCTGTGTCAGTCATATATATACGGCCCAAGGCGCTTGACGCTGCAAAAGGATTTTCCTTTGGGCAAACCGAGAGGAAAGCCGTCATTTTTTCAGTTAAGTTGTCAGAAGGGACTTTTTGATGGCATAGTTAGTTTTAGTTCAAGTTGCCTGCTGCCACATCAAGTCATCACTCTTCTAACTAATAGAAGCTACTAACAATCGAGCTAATGGTTTGTTGGACTGAAGTCTGGAAATCGATTGAATGTGCTATGGCAGGACTCAAAAATCCGGCCAATATGAAACCAATTAGGCATGATAGACAAGCGAGATTTGGAGTCGTACAAATAAATGGGTGCAAAGAGACTTCTTGTTGTGGACATCTGTGAACTCAATTGACTCAACTGCCAGTGCATTTTATTGGTCAGAAGAACATCTTGGCGATTCAGTATTACCATGGAGTCATAGAGAATAAAGGGTCTCTCTTCAGGCTCTGTTTGGGATGTTTTTGAGACATTTAAAAACTGTAGCAAATGAATCCTGGAAATACACTGCCTGGACCGTCTTAAGCTTTGATTACAGCACGCATTCATTGTGGCGTTGTTTCAATAAGCTTCTGCAATGTCAAGAGATCCAGTGTTGCATTCATTTTTCACCAAGATCTTGCATTGATGATCCCAAAGATTCTCAGTGGGGTTAAGATCTGGACTCTGTGGAGGCCAATCCATGTGTGAAAATGACTAAATGGTAAATTGAGCCAACTTATATAGAGGTTTTCTACCTTTATCAGGCCCAAAGCGCTTTACAGTAAGGGCCCAGTCACCCATTCACACTGTCATTCATACACCAATGTACGCAGACACTGGAGGCTGTTAAGGAAATACTAAAGGAGTCCGGAGGAAATGTGAATGGAGAGACGGGGCACAATCTGGATGTCTTACATGGAAGAAGTTTATCACCATATTACAGGCCTGATCATTCAGAGTCTGGCGATACTTCCACATGAAGAGAGTTAAATAGCCTCGGTTACACGTAAGCACTAACAGTCTACTCACAGACAATGTGCTACGTTGACTTGGCCACAAGTCATGCAGAAGGTCAGTGCCCAAATGTTCCCATTTGACCGTACAATAGGATACGGTTTGCAAGGCATGTGTGGAGGCCGAATGAACTCTATAATCCTCCATCAGAGGCAAGTAGGTAAGTGTCTTGCCCAAGGACAAGACACTTCACAACAACAGTGTGCATTTGAGGGAGCTGGGATTCGAACCCATGGCCTTCCGATCACGAGGCGACCCACTCTACCAACTGCGCCACCGTCGCCCTGACAAAAACGATGTCTCATGCTCCTAGAACCGCTCTTTCACAATGTGAACTTGATAAACCTGCCGTTATCATGTTGAAATATGCCCGTGTCATCAGGGAAGAAGAAATCCGCTGATGGAATAACCTGGTCATTCAGGATTTTCAGGTCTTTGGGCTCATACACCTTGACTTGACTGACTGCAGCAACCCCAGAACAGTTCAGGTGGTCACTTTTCTTGGGGTCCTCAAAAATACCAAGAGTAATGCAGTACGGATCTTAGCTTTCCTTTTCGGGGTGTACAAAGAGTCAAACGGGGATTGATGCACTGCAGTAGATGACTTTGATAAATAAGCCTCGTTTTTGGCTCTAGAAATAAACCAATATTCAAATAAACCTTAGGAATCTTTTCGAGGGCAGAGATGACATGCCTGTTAGTTATGGCACCGTCAGAAGTCCTACAGGAGCAACAATGTGTTCCCAATCCAGTGTGTTTGGGATAATCTAACCCCAAATGGTTTTAGTTTGGAATAATATGAATGAGGACCTTAAAAACTCTATCGAATCCTGCAGCGTATCTCCTCCAGGATCTCACTGTCTGTAGCAAAACTATTCCCAAACAGATGAAAGCAAGAACTCGCTGCACTTTTGACCTACACTTTCCCTCTTCACACAGCGGTACCTGCGACAGACCTGACCGCTGCCCTTTGGGTTTTTTCGACTATAGTCCTATTCTCTTGGTGTGTAGACGCAAGCCAAGAGGTAATATGCTCAAGGTGCAGCTCAGACCATTGTTGATAGAAAGAAGCGAAGCGAGGAGAGGAGAAGTGAAGAAAAAAAGGGGGCCAGACGATCCAACAGATGGTGCAAGAAGTTCAAGCGTTTTGGGAGCTACTGGCAACGCAAAATGTTTTCATATCTGAAGGCATTTTTAGAAACTCCATCCGCGCGCTGACCACGGACCGGCTGCGATTGATAAAAGCGGAGAGACGTCTGGAAAGCATTAGGCGTTTTATTCCCAAATACTTCTCCGTTAATTGTCCTTTGTCCGGATTTGAAATTTCATATCGTGTTTGTGTGAGCCGATTCTCTCCTAAGGCTTGGAAGGAATTTTTGATAAGTTCGATAGTGTTGTGGCATGGTGGAATGCAGGAGTAAGTTATGACTATGAAGCTTCCAAAGCGAAAACATCTGTAAGACTAACACCTTCAGCTCTTAAATTATCGATCCTCAAACAGCCCGGTTTGGTTCGAGATCTGGCTGGTTTTGGTGTTGATTCATCTTCAAAGAGGAGGAACGGATAGACAGTAGGGCTGGGAAATTTTCCTTCTCATATTGATCGATCTCGATTTTTGATTTGGTTTATTTTTTTCATAATAAAAGATGTATACATGTAGCTGATTCTTGAGCTTTGACATATATTTTCTGCAAACCCCAGCTCTTACAGTAACAAATAAAACTCTCCTCCAGTTTCATTTAACGTACAAATACCTTCCATTGTCTCGTCCAAACTCCAAAACGGGATGCTGTTGCTGCCAAAGAAATGGCCGTAAATCAGACAATTATAAAGTCCCATGACGATGATTGAAATTGACCAACGCTGGGATTGCGATATTGATTGCATTTGCCCAGCCCTAATAGACAGTAATGAAATCATGGAAAGGACTTCCTACCAGATCTGCCTTTTCTGTGAGCTTGTGGTTCTCAACTGATTTGGAGCCGGGACCATCAGGCTAGGAAGACGAGCTGCGACCCAAATGAGATTAGAATTGAATAATCATGCATTAACCTTAAATAGTGCTTTTCCAGACACTCAAAGTCACTTTACAATTTCGTGCATTATTCGTTCTCTCCATACTCGGTGATGGTAAGTGAGAAAACCAGTCTACATTCACCAGACTTCCCGGTGTTCCCAAACGTTCTTCCAACCAAGTAACAGCCAGGCCCTTCCCTGCTTAGCTTCCTAGGTCTGATGGGATCTGGCATTGGGTCGCCTTTGTCTTATCAAAGGCAAAGTATTGTATTTTTCCATCCATCCATCCATCCATCCATCCATCCATCCATCCATCCATCCATCCATCCATCCATCCATCCATCCATTTTCTTCCACTTGTCCATTGCCGGATCATAAAATCACATTGCACCAGCCCCTTATGGCTCCTCCTGCAGGTGGTGGGTCCACAGAAGGACGGCCTCATGATTCAAGGTTCAAGGTTCAACTTTATTAATGTCCCGAAGGAAATTATTATGCAGCAGGAGTCCACACACAATAAAGCAAAACAACAATTAAGACACAGTGAGACAACAATTGTGCTTGGGACAAAGATCACACAGTCACAGCATCATCAGTCACACAATAAGAATAAGATCACGTAAAGGCTAATTTGCAGCAGCTTCACTGAGCAACATATGATCGTTTACTTTCGCGACAGCCTCTGGAATAAAAGAGGCCCTGGCCCGACGAGTTCGAGTACAGGGCATTCTTAGCCTGCGTCCGGAGGGGAGTAAGTTAAACTCCTTAAAAAGCGGATGGTCCGGACACTCCATTATCTGTTGGGCTTTACGTACAACCCTTTGGCTGTAAAGGTCATGCAGCTGAATCTGCTGTGCACCAATGATTTTCCCTGCTACTCTGACCAACTTCATCAAACAATTTTTGTTGGTCACAGAAAGAGCCCCAAACCAAGAAACAAAACAAAATGTTAAAACTGACTCAATAAAAGACTGGTAAAAGATCGTCATGAGGACATTACAAACTCTAAATGAATTCATTTTTCTTAAAAAGAAGAGTCTTTGCTGCACCTTTCTGCAGATGGCGTCAGTGTTAGACTCAAAGCGCAAGTCCTTGTCAATAATAGTCCCGAGGTACTTGTATTCGGAGACTACTTCAACCGGTTTTCCCTGGATCACAGTGTTGGTGCCACTAGGGGGCGCCTTGCGGAAATCTATCAACATGTCCTTGGTCTTTGACACATTGATAGACAAATGAAACTGTTCACACCAATCAATAAAATCATCAGCGATAGGTCCATGGGCGCTCTCGCTGTTTGTTAAAAGACTCACAATGACTGTGTCATCTGCAAATTTCAGAAGATGCCTGTTCCCATACACACTTCTGCAGTCATTGGTGTATAAAATAAAAAGCAAAGACGATAAGACGCAGCCTTGAGGAGATCCAGTGGAGGAGAGCATTTTGGAGGACACAACCCCATTCACTCTTACACACTGTGATCTGAGTGACAAGAAGTTCACAATCCAGCCAACAAGATTAAAATCCAAATTAAAAAGAGAAATCAGCTTCTCTGCCAGTAGGTAGGGCTGGATTGTATTGAAGGCTGAGGAGAAGTCTATGAACAGCAGTCGAGCGTGGCTTTTGGGGGCTTCCATATGCTGCACTAAAAGATTTAACAAAGTCAGTGTGGCATCCTCCACTCCTCTGTTTGCCCTGTAAGCAAACTGCATTGGGTCCAACTTATCCTGCACCTGATTTAAGACCTGCTGCTTAACTAATTTTTCCAGGGCCTTCATTACCAGTGAGGTAAGTGCCACAGGTCTATAGTCATTCAGGACCCTTGGACGGCTACATTTGGCAACAGGAACAATAGTGGCGTGTTTCCAAACTTTAGGCACTGTCTGGAGAGAGAGGGACAGGGTAAAGATCCTCTGAAAAATGCCACTGAGCTGGCCAGCACAGGACCTAAGCACTCTTCCAGAAATATTGTCCGGGCCTGAGCTCTTGCCCACTTTGGTTTGTTTGAAGAGTTTTTCAACCTCTGCACAGTCAATCTTAAAGGAGGAAGTCTTTTTGACCTGTTCAAGCAGCTTACTGGTTTCCTCATCAAAGTTATTTAGGTTGTACCTCAAATAAAAGCTATTAAACTCATTAGCCAGTTGTAAATTTGAGGTGAAACCATCTACAGAGACCTGGCTCTTCTTCTCTTCGAGTCCGGTCATCATTTTCATCCCTTTCCACACTGATCTCAGGTCGTTCTGATTAAATTTAGACTCAATTTTATTTTTATACTTGATTTTCGCCTTTCTAATTTCAGCACGGACTTCTTTAGTTATCCTTGCAAGTTCTACCTTATTTCCCGTCCTGGAAACTGCTCTTTTCTCACGCAACAGCATTTTTAGTTCTTTTGTTATCCAAGGCCCATTATTTGGATAGGATATGACTGTTTTTGTTGGAATTACAGTATCCACACAAAATGAGACATAGCTGCATACGACGTCAGTAAGTTCATCAATACTAGCTGATGATTCCTCAAAGACTGACCAGTCTGTACAGTCAAAGCATCCCTGAAGAGTAGAAACACTGTCCTCATCCCACACCTGGATTTCACGCCTCTGCACTTTTTCTCGTCGCAGCAGAGTCCGATAGGTGGGCAGCAAGAACACCACGTTATGGTCAGAAGATCCAAGAGGTGCGCCTGCCTCAGACTTGTAGGCCCCCTTAATAGAACCATAACATAGATCCAAAGTCTTATTTCCCCGAGTGGGACAGGTCACGTATTGGGCGTAGTTATTCAATGACTTTTTACAGGTCACATGATTAAAGTCGCCAAGGAAAAAACACGGTGCGTCAGGGGAGATAGACTGAAGCCGTTGCGCCACAGCAAAGATGACATCATTTGCCGTTTTGAAGTCCGCTTTAGGATGTATATACACCACAGAGATGAATATCTGCGGAATTTCTCTGGGCAAATAGAAAGGGCGCACTGATATGGACAGCAGCTCAATGTCCGGAAGACAGATGCGCTCGCGCACGGTGACATTGTTACACCATGTAGAGTTAATATACAGGCAGACGCCACCTCCGCGGTTCTTGCCAGTTGCGTCTGCATCCCGATCCGCTCGAATAGGGGTTCCAAATCCATCAATATTTAGTGCCGAGTCTGGATCAGAAGCAGTCAGCCACGTCTCCACGAAGGCCATTACGCACACGTCTCTGAACTCGTGCATGAGGGATACGCACGCATGCAGTTCATCTGATTTATTCCGTAAGGACTGGACATTAGCGAGAACCATGGAAGGTAAGGGAAGACGTTTATTCGCTGTTAGTGTCCGTAATCGCTGTCGAACACCACCTTTCCTTCCTCGTTTCCTTTTCCTGCTGTTACGCCCCGTAGCTTCACGAGGCTTAAGCTTTGGTAGAGTTTTAAAAATATTCCAAATGTCATGCTTGCCGACATGAGGGAGCGCATTAGCAACCAGGGGGTTTCGGTGTTCAAATCCAAGAAGAAAGTCCCGTGAGTATTGAATCCTGTTCGTGTTTGTCTTGTCAAACAAACCCTCGGCCAGGTACAGCGAAGTTATCAAAAGCAGCAAAACTGCCAGCTCCATCGCAGGACATGTACAACAGTTCTGAAAGATTATAGACTTAAGAACCAATATCAGCAATGACTGAGGTGATCTTTGTTCCGTGGACAACTTTTCATTCACTCATTCACAACGCGCTGCTGCTGGTCGCCGCACGAGCAGCGTCCCATCCTACTTGGACTTGATTGTCAGGCCTGTTGGTCTCTCATAAGGGGCTTCTGAACCGCTCTTTGTCTGACCCGTCACCTAGGACCTGTTTGCCATGGGAGATCCTACCAGGAGCCCAAAGCCCCCGACAACAGAGGTCATTCGGGTGCTCAAACCCCTCCACCACGATAAGGTGACGGTTAGATAAGCCTAAAGATCTGACTCAGATTATGTTATTTTGCAAAAGATAAATATTGAAAGAAGGGAAAGACCTAGACTCACTGAAAACGGCTCCACTTCTGAGTCCCGATCCAAAATGTATAAAATTGATAATTCTGCACCACAAACGACTGAAATTCAAGGGATTCTTGTATTAGCAGCTCATATTTCAGTCTTTTCTCCTGTTAATGCTCCTGGATGTTTAGAAAAAATATGTGCTGCGATTGAATCATGATTTTAAACCACAAATTGAACATCTAATTGCAATCACAATGCTTATCCGGGATAAAAGAACAGCACATGTTTTCCCAAACTTTGCAGGCCAACAAATAACATGGCAAAGAGATGCGGTGGGAAAAACAAGAGATGAACCAACAACTATTAGAAATCGGATATTGGTTCTGATCAAGGAAACAAATGCTGGATAGGGTGGGCTCAACTGATGGGTTAAGTTTAAAACGTTTAAAACCTATTTTCTAACCACCACTTAATACATTGTTGTTGCAGAGTAAACAATAATAACCCTTCCTAGCACATCAGGATCAGTTTATTTTCCACTTTTTTTCGAAGGGAAATCTCAACACTGGCTTCGGTTGGCATTGGAGGCTAAAGTGCTGTTGACTAAACCTTAAAAAACTGGCAAACCCCTCTCCACCTCAGCTCCTCGCTCTCTTTTGCATCAGCAATATTTCATGACGTTATTGATGCAGCTTGCTCACATCTTCTCACTCTAAATTCATCTCGACACGGCCTTTAGCTCTTTAATTGCACGTATATATGGACCGTAGTGGAAACATAGCCTTAGTCATAGGTAAAGCTGCCAATGGATATGTATGATATGCATATGTGGCTCCATGATACAATGAGTGGCAAAGAGTTGAGGTGCAGACTGAAATATACGTAAGGAAATGAATGGAAGCCTGGAAAGTATGTGCTGAAAAGGCAGTTACACTAGATTTATCAACGCTTTCTGTTTTATCTCGAAGAAGTTCTGGAGATGAATGTGCTGTTAAGGATTTTTTGCTATGTTTCTGTATGTTATCTCTTATCACACTTTAGTGTTTAGTTAACTTAAAGGCATTACTTATACAAGTTTCTTTTCGCAGAAGGTATGCTCTTTCCTGCAGTCGAAACGTTACTTGGGTATTTCAGTGTTCACTTTCCACATTTTACCAAGTGTAGGCTCGAAATCCTACACTTTTAAACAGTAATAATCGACTCCTTGGACCGACTTTCCATTATTCATCAAAGCAAACTTGATAGAGAGCGATAAGAAAGCCATGAAATCATCGTCCTGACTGTAGCTTGACTCGTTTGTCCAGGCGTTTGCTGATCTACACTAAAGTGTGTGTGAGGTTTTATTGGCTCATGGTGCACATATTTTTGGCACCTCTCCAAAGCCGGCTCCAGGTGTGACCCTCAGCTGTTGCTTCGGGCGCAGCGACCTGTTGCACCTGGCTCTGAACCGTGTAATTACGCCCTAACAATGCACCGCCGCACGCGTTACTTTCAACGTCGGCGCGGATTATTTATTATTGGAGGAATACGGAGAAAGTCAACCAACTAGAGTTATATTCATATTCACTACATCCAAGATCTGATGGACTAGATATTACAGGTATGCACTTTTTCCAACTACTTTACACAAGACATACCATGAAGTGACTTTCAGACCGAGACAGAATCCAAAAGTATTTCATAAACAGGTAAACCTTTCTTGAAAACTTTGAATCAATGTTTACCGTCATCAAATAGATCTTTTATGAACTAATCCAGGACTTAAAAGGGCAGCCAAACATGGAAAATAAGAATAATCCATCAGTTATTGTATAGTCTAAACCTAGCTCAACATTTGGAAGTCCATAGGTACTGTACTTCTCAGGACGGGTTATGGAAGGACGGGTCAAAGAGTTTTTACACTAACAAAGTCTATATGGAAACACGTTAAACCGTTGCTTCCTAAAAATAAATAACTATAAAGACTCCAGTCTGGCCTCTCGTGTTAAACTGGCACTCTTTTAGCTTCCCGAGCCTTTACGACTTCCAAATCGAGTATGGTTGTAATTATCTGAAGGCAGACGCAAACTACCGCTCTGTTTATACCTCCGAATTAGCTGAGAGAGACAGAATGGGAAAGTCCCGTGCCTCCTGTCATCTCTCATCTGGCACCGGCTCGGGCAGGCTGCTTCAAATCACTGAGCGTTTGAGGATTTGAGGCTGGGCTCCGCGCGGGGCTATAGGGCGATACATGAGAAGACTCCGCTGTGATGCCAGGGATGAGTTTTATGGGCTGGTGCAGACATTCTAAAGACGGGATCTGTGCTATTCCGTGATCATCCATCTGCCAGTCTTGTCGTCTGCTTTGGCTTCTGTTGGAATAAACTGCTGTTCAGGTCAAGCTCAGTGGAAAGGGCATGATGTCAGTTCGTCGGATAGTGGGGCCGATTGATTGGCAGCCTGGCTTCCATCAGTCTATACCCAGGACAGCGGTGGCTACTGGAGAGAAGTGAAATTGTATTGCGACTGATCTGAAGACGATGGTCCCGATCTTGTGTTTCTCTTGCTCATGTGCTGTTGTTTTGATCATGTTTCTGCAGTGTGGAGTTTGCCGCGCTCCTTATTAGTAGTGCTAGAGCAGGAACCATCAATATTCTCTCTTTTTCTCAGGACGTGGACAGTGTTACGCTCACAGTGGGATAAATAGTTTATAGTTGTCCTGCAAGAACTTCCTTAATGAGATACGTGAAGCTGTACACAGTGTTAAAGGAAAAGGCCACCGTTTTCACATACTAAGATATATTCTTACCTGAGCTTAGACAAGCTGATGCGTACCTGTCTGGTAAATGCAGGTTGTTAGCATTTAGCCTCTCCTCCTCTCCTCTATGGGGCCAAACGGGGTTTGACTTTACTGCACAGACGTTGAAGTGCTCCTAAGGTGTCATTACAAAATAGCATTTTTATACACTTAGAAAATCGCCAAGTTTAATTCTGTGTAACTATACTTGGATCGTGTAACTTTTCACACAATTGTATTTAAATAGGGAAAATGTGGAAGAGCTTGGACGCTTCTAACTTCACCTTGGTCCAGAACTTTGGAGCTATAGGAATTTGCTGGGAGAGGCTAAATGCTAACACCGTCTTTGGTCTATTTTCGTGACTGAGTGCACACACAAAGACCAGACAGTGACGCATCAACTCGTCTAAGCTAATGTAGTCAGCGCTGCTTGTAGCACACCAGATCTCAGCCCTGACCCCTTTAGTGTTAGTGTTAAGTGTTAAGCGAATTAACAATGGTGTTCGAGAGGATCGATGAAGCATAAGCTGCAGTCAGGATGTCTTATACAGGAGAAGTTTATTTGCCATCGGTGCAGGACCCGGAGACATGAACTCGAGACATTACGCTAGTCCTACCATTCAAGTCTGTCCATGCTTCCACAGAAAAGGGATAAATACTCTCTCAGAGCGTCATACTGATATGCAAACATTCAGTGGCTGAGAGTGGGCGCCTGAGCACCACAGTCAAGGCTATGACAGAGATAGTACGACTTTACAGCTTGACCCAGTATGATGAATAGCGATTTAATGTTATCCTCTAACACTAGGTGACCTCACGAGAGCACTGGTGCACTGTTGTTTGCACGCAAGATGCCAGCTTCGTCTTGAGCAAGGCGGTTGTTGCGCCAAGTGGAAGATCGGGCTCACAATCCTTCATTTCATCAAAGCAGTCGTTTCCTGCAAATGGCCTTGTCTCGTCTGTGTTGATGCAAAATGTATGTGATTCAATCCCCCACACACTTCTGGCTAAATGAGAATGGCAGCCTCTGGAAGTGCACCTGGCATAAACACTGCACATTATTCTACATGTGCTGACTTTTTATAGTGAATGACTGCAATTAAGTGAGGCAGGAGTGCTCATTAAAAAGCAAATGGATCTTCATAGTTACTGTTATTTTACATTTTCTATTACTTAACATTAGAAAGGAATTGCGTGGTTGCAATTTTATGACTTTTGTGACTCACATAGAGTTAGACTTCCTTTTTGTGGGTTTAAATGTCTTTTGCATTCCTTCTGTTTTAACCATTAGCCCAGCTGTGATATTGATTGAACAGACAAATGAGTTGGTAACAAGTAATTACATTTCCAAGCTTTTTAGAGATTATAGAGCTTCACAGTATCAAGTTAATAACAGGGACTTAGTGCCTTCATACCCGACAAATGTGTCACCTTGCCACAAGAATCTGCCAATTTCCTTCTTATATCTTAACTTAGGCCTGCGACACTTCAGGAAACAGCTGTGGAATATTTATATCCAGTGCTTTATTTATTCTCACAATGAATGGGCTTTTCTGCATCCCGCTCTGTACTTCAATATGTTTGGCCCGTGGGGAAAAGTTCAGATCAAGGGAGGATTTCTTTACGACTCTAGACACACTCATCTTTTTGATCAGTCAGTGTCTCGCCTCCCGTTTTATGTTCCCCTTGGATGTTGTTATTACAGCGCGGCATGCTAAGCTAACTTCAGTCATATGCTAAACACATGCTATAGCCCTGTAACGCAGGCGGATGAACACATCAAGTCGCGTCGCTGCTGAGAGACAGAAACTGTGTTGAATGAAGCCAAGGGGTCGGTTTGGGAATCTTCCTGGAATTTTCTGATTTGGAATTTCAAACAGATACTTGAAGACAATCTGGAATGTGAAAGGGAGGATCGATTGTGTGGAAAACGTATAGTAAATTCATCACTTTTTTATATTGTTTCCCAATGAAAAATCAACCCTTCTGATGCTTCCACATCCAGACCCCTTCACAAGTCATGTTCAGATCATTTCGAACCTCAAATTGCCTCCACTTCAAAGCCTGTCTTCCCAAAACCTGGAGGCTATTAGTTTTAGCTTCACTCCTCTCTGGGAAAACATGAGGAAGCGCCCAAGTGTTTTCTTTGCACAGAAATTAAAGCTCAGCTGTTTTTTTAAATACAATTTATTATTTCTAAAGCAAGCTAAGGTGTCCAAAAATGTACGCAAAGAGCACGGCAAACATCAAAATGATTGAGAACGTAATATTCTGTCATATTTCACTGAATTTGACTGAGAATTTGAGCGCCAATCTCGCAAATCAGCGATTCAAAGGCGATGACAAGTTGACTTATGATGCTTATCACGGCCCAAATGTGTCCCATATTTAAGATTTATGATGCAGTGATGCTGAAAGAATGTTGGCTTAGCTGTGGCTTTATGGGATTCAACGGGTCACTGAGCATGGCCTGGACAATCGCTACACAGCATCAGGTACTGTAGAGTGGCTTGAATTTGAATCTGTGGACTCAATTCACTTCACTCAAAAGGGCAAGCCTGTAAGTGAATGTCAATCTGTTGTCTAATCTCACTATTCTTATTTAAAGCTACACTGCATGAGGAACATTCCAGGTTATATAGTTCTATGTCAGCCAAACTGTTATAAAACACAAAACTATATGCGAGCCATACCAACTTTGATTTTATTTTTGCTGTGTGTTATCAGAATAGAGCATTTGGAAAAGAACCGTCTGTATACTAAGCTGCAACATCTCCATGGAGACGAGGCAGTGATGTCACGTGGCGTCCTTGCAAAGTTACAAGTCAGGGCTGAGGAATGAGCCCAGTCATAGCAAAGAAAATCAACAGTCATGAAATAAATGCTTGTATTAGTAACATGAGTTTTTTCTTTCATTGTTTGTAATGTTACCCATGGCTTTACCCATGCAGGGGATCCCTAACTTTTCAGACGTGACCCTCAAAATTACAGAACACTCTGGGACACCCACTAGAAAGAACTCTTTAACACAGATCAAACTTTCACAACTTTTTTTTTTCTATTGTTGACCGCTTAGAACCTTCATTTGTACTCCAAGTACCCATTAACCTTGAAAGTGTTTTAGAATATTTTTAATTAATTACATTTTCGACAGTATAAAGGCAGTGTTTTTTGTCCAACTAAAACTCAAATCCCTTTGTATTGCTGCAAGATATTTTTTAAAGCAGTTCTATGTAGTTCTTCCCCCTAGAGGCCATAAGCGCCACTGCAGATGTCGTAGCATGTTTTTTTACTCATTAATTGTCCATAAGAGTAAATACTACGTTGACAGAAAAGACAAAGGGAGAGAGGGATATTGTACGTCCAATTACACAATGGAGATCATTTTTTTCACTCAAACTTGGCTGTAAATACTGTTTAAGTCTCGCTAGCCCACAGTTAGCTTTGAAACGTTAGCTTGTTAGCTTCTTCTTCGTGATTCTATTAGTGTGTATTGGGGCTATTAAGGTTAACAAGTTACTGCTTTAAATTCACACATTGACTCAGAATTGAAAATACAAATTAGACATTTTTATTTTCATGGTCCCAGTAGCACTTTATTATGGCTTTTATTATTGGTGGTTGTTTTGTACTTTAAAAAATAAATACATGTTTTTTTATATTCATTGGAGCAGCAGCAGCAACTGATGACTTTCCCATGTGGATTAAATCTGTATTACTGATTCAAACCCATCTTCAAATAGCACTTATTACCTTACCTTTTAAAATTAGATGCTCATACCCCTGGTTGTAAAACACTAAGATCATATCTGGTCTGATAATAAGTATTTGACCTGAATTCACAAGAAGGCACTTTTTGTTTCTTGAAATCATCTTAGGAGCCTAATTCAGAGCTTGCCACTTTGGTGCTTCATTCTCATATACTGTTTTTATAATTGAACTCAGTTGCCCCCAAGCCTATAAACCAAACGTCTATTATCCCAGACTGCATATTCCTTATAAGCGCATTTATGTGAATCCTGGTTGTTGTTTTGGGCCTATATCCCTCTGAGCTTTACTGGACACGTATAATAGGCGAGCGCAAATATCTTCCAGAGGCCATAAGCTCGCGCAGATGTTGCCTCCTGTAATTTAATGCAATCTGTGAGTACGAGTTTCCTCTTATGGGCCACCCTGTTAGCGCTCTCCTCTCACCTTTTCTGCTCTGCTCTGCTCTGCTCTGCGACGCTTGGCTCGGGCTCTTCAGCCAGGTGTATTTTTGGAACAGAGGCGTAGGTCTGCCGAGGTCCCCAGATGCCTGATATTTATCGCTACCAGGAGTGGAAAGGACTTTTATATTTTATACAAATAGTTGACATTTTTGAAGGATTGTTTCATTTCACTGTGTTGTTGGAGATGAAAGTATTACTCAAATATGCAAACCAAACTTTCAAAAAAGAAGGAGCAGCAGTCATGGTTGTGGTGCTATGAGCTGCTTAGCGATTGGAAGTATTTATATTCAGTTATACACACTTTAATCATAGTACTTATAGTAATGGTAGTATAATAGTGGTCCTGGCTCTTATGGTGCCAGAATTAAATTAGGATTTCAAAAGGCTAGCCAGCTATGTAACTATAATAACCAAAAGATACATGATCTAAATTACAAGATTTATTTGAAAGCATTTTTGCTGTATTTGTTGTACATAAGTATTTGATGTTTTCTTTTCTTGTAAAATATCTGCGGTACGATCAGTAGTGATCAGTAGTCACAGGTGATCAGCCTTCTTCATGCCTTGATTTTTACTTCTTTAAAGCACTAAGAACTAAGTTACTTGTCTACCTTAATAAATCCTTTTCGTAGTCCCTCTGGGGGTAAAACAAGTGTTAATGGAATGACTGGGGGGTCTTTCATCTCCCCTGGCCAGAAAACCACACTTGCAGCTTTCTCTGCTACAACCTGGAGACCCAATACACACTAATGGATCACGAAGAAGAAGAAGAACAGGCTAATGGGCAAAGCTAGCTGTGGGCTAGCGCCACTTAAACAGTATTTACAGCCAAGTTTGAGTGAAAAAAAAAAATCTATTGTGTAATTGGATGTACAATATCACTCTCTCCTTTCGTTTTTTTCTGTCAGCGTAGTATTTACTCTCAAAACACAACATGCTACGACACCTGCAGTGGCGCTTATTGCCTCTAGGGACATGAGTTGCTTAGTACTGCTTTAAAAAAGGAGATTTTCAATGGGACTTTTACCTGTGGCGTTGGGAGAAGGGCAAGCTTATAGTAAAAGTAGTTGGTGGTGGTTTACTCTCAATTCAGTAGTTTATTGAAACACCTATTTATAGGTATGTATGTATATTTTCTCAATTCCAAATGCATAGATTGAATAGATATACCCTCTAGACACTGAACACAGACAAGAAACAACATACATTTCTTACTATTGAACATATAAGGGAGAAAAAGGGAGAGATTATGCCGATCCATATTAACATCCAGGATTAAAAAGCCAAGTAAAAGGACCTCTTCTTTGCTCAAGAATTCTTTGTGGAAAAAGAGCCTTTGCCAATGCAAAGTTAGAGAGACAACATCTAATTTCCTTTTCCCAAATTCAGAACAGATGATTTCCAATAAGACTTTTTTTTAATATCAGCCTTAACATTAGTCAGTCTTCTCCATTTGACGTCCATAGTGTAAACTTTATATACAGTAAGCCTTCAAATACTCCCGGCTCTATTCTTCTTCATCGCTTTTTGCTATTATTAATTATTCAGGGAGCTCCCTTGGGTCGAGAGAACATCTGTTTTGGTGATTTTTTTTTGTAAGAGTGTGAAGTTGCTGCTAAGCTGCTGTGATCAAAGAAATATAAAAGGTGCTCGATGTTCGGATATTAACATTTGGTTTGGGTTAAAAGTGGTAAAAGTGTGAACAGGGGGTACCATGACATGAGAGTGCGGAGTATTTCCATCTCCAAAGAGCAGTAAAGCTGAGGCCGCATTCATTTTGTGGAGAGTCACAGTGGGTTGGGTCGAGTTCAAGACCTGTCCCCTCCTTCGGCCCAGCTTGTGAGAGTAAAATTATCACTTTGTCACTGAGGAAATCAATGAGATCTGTATGCTGTTATGTTTTCCATATGAGAAATGAAAGTTACTGGCAATGTAGGTATCTGTATGCTGTTGGGATGTAGTGACGCAATCTGCATTCCTTCTATTTTCCCTCTGAATTTATTATTAAGATTTGAGAAAGCAAAGAAAGCATGATAATGACGCCCAATCTCTCCGTTCTTCCTTCTTCCAGGGCGATATCCAGCAGCTGTTGATTGTGGCGGACCCCCGAGCGGCCTACGACTACTGTGAACACTACAGCCCGGACTGTGAGAGCCCCAGCCACCACGACACCCCCCAGAACCAGGAGCCCGAGACGGATCTGGTCAGTCCCTCCATGTCTCTTCCTCGTCTGTGGGGGAGAGGTCATATCATTGTTTTTTTAAACTTTTGTACACCACGTAGAACCTTAGCGTAAGCACACGTCAACCTTTGAGCTAAATAGAGGCTGAATCTGGTCAAACCTCAGTCACGGGATAACTTTCTGACTAATGTCCCAAAACGCGTCGCTAACAACACAATTACTAACTAAACAAGAACTGGTCCAGGACTAAACAAAAACATAACCCAGACTGAACACGATCAACTTGATTAAGAAACAGAGACTAAACTAAACAATGACTAAAACAAAGACAGGTCTAAACCAGTTTTAAATTGGACTAAAACAAGACTGAGTAAAATGGGCATTGACTGAAATAATGTATTATTATCATTATTTATTGAAACAGGGACAATGTACAGAACCATTAGTCTTTACAAGAGGAGATGGTTTGTACCAGATTTAGCTCAGCAGCTATTTTCCATCCGCAGTCCCTGGACAGGTGTGAACATAAAACATTACAATTACAATCTATAAATCCAATCTACTGTATAAAATACGTTCTTTGCTTTTCCTAAAAGTGTACACACACACACACACACAAAAAAACTAAACAATCTCTATAGTTTACAGTACATTCATTAATGCTGACACGACTATCATGTTAATATCAATTCTTTGATAATAACATGTTTTTTTGTTATTCTTATCTTAAAGGTGCATTATGCAATTTTTTATGTGGAAAAAAAAAGTTGATATTTATGTGTATTTGACCTTGTATTGTAATGACCCAGTGGCTGTATGAGTGGTCAGCATGGCACCTTTACTTATCTGGCCTCTACAATGCTCCAGGATCAATTGTTTTGTAGGTTTTCTGGTGACAAGCTCCGTCAACAGTGAAAACCTTCCAAACAATTGATCCAGCAGCGTCCTAGAGACCACTGTGATGGAAAGTAAAGGCACCATGCTGACCACTCATACAGCTGCTGGGCCACTACAATGTCAAATACAAATTAATTTCAACTTTTTTTCACATAAAAAGTTCCATAATGCAGCTTTAATATTAGTATTTCTGGCAAGTTCCAATATCTGCTAGTGGAATAAGTATTTTTTCACGTAAATGAGGGAAATTGTGCAAAATTGACATTTTAGAGCTTTTTACCATGTTACAATATTAATCTCATCAAAAACATACCTGGAGTTGGGTTTTGAGCCACTAGCGCATCTTTGAGTCATCTTAGGCTCTTCTCCAGTGACTATTACAGACAGCTCCCATAAATCTCCTCCTTTTTCCCAAAAAGCTCCTCTTGAGGTCCTTAAGGTACAGGAAATGTTTTTATCTGGTGTTGCAGCAAGTAGTGCTCATGCCTCACAGCAAGAAGGTCCCGGGTTCGATTCCCACCTGGACTGTCTTTCTGTGTGGAGTTTGCATGTTATCCCTGTGTCTGCTTAGGTTTATTCCAGATACTCTAGTTTCCCCTAACACTAAAATAATACATGTACTGTACATGTTTCATCCTCCAGCCAGGTGTTTCTGACCATTATCCTCCATATCTGGAGATGGGTCCCCGAGCGTCGACCTACAGCATTGAGGATGGGTCAAATACAGGGATTAATTCCTCTACGGAGATTAATAAAGTAGAACTTAACTTAAATTAACCTCTCAATATGTTAGACTTAATCCTCTCAAAGCAAAGAGAAAACATCCGTCATTGCTTCGCTGCAGCTGCACACACCGAGCAGTGTAGTTGTTTTTTTGTCTTTATTGAAACAGCTGCACAGTGAAGGGGTGCAAGACAAGGGGGGAGTGGGACAGGTTTATTGGAGCTGGATGTTTTGTTTGAGCTGTATACGATCAATATTGCATTTTCTGTTAATAAAAAAAAAAAAAAAAAAAATTGCATTTTCTAATCATCAAAGTTATGCAATATTGATTAAGATGTGTTTGACATTTCGACTGAATACCTGTAAAAAGCATACTATATTACCCCCTTCTTTTCTAATCTAATCTAATCTAATCTAATCTAATCTAATCTAATCTAATCTAATCTAATCTAATCTAATCTAATCTAATCTAATCTAATTTAATCTACTTATTTCAAGAACATTCCTCTAATTTCTGGATGACAGTGTTCAGGGTAGCTTCAAAAAAAGAAAAATCGAAACTGAGCACCATCAAACTAAAGCAATCTCGAGATTATCCGAAATCCACTTTGTGAATTTGCAGAGCCGCTGTTTGAGAAGCACCCCGGGCTCTCAGGGTGGCTCCCTCCCTCCCTGGTGGGTGGGTCGTGGGTGATCGAGTGGGTGGGTGGCATTTGCTCCAAGATGTGGGTCATTAGGTAAAGATGTCCCGAGGGAGCGAGTCTAAATAAAGGGTTTGTCAGAGAAAGTGTGGACACAGGGCCGAGGGGAGGGGTAACCGTGGCGATGAGAGGCAGGAAGCAGAGGAGATTTGAGAAGAATGATAACAAAGATCGAGATGGAAGATGTTTTGTATTAGAATGAGATCAAAAGACGGGAGTTTACCAGATGGTTTATGATATTTTTAGATATTAGAGGGAGCTTTCTTTCCAAGGCTGAGTAAAGCAGCGTTGTTTGGTCTGTCTTTGTCCTTGAGTGAACCACTTTATATCGATGCGCGGTACTCCTTGGCGTTCGAGACAGTGATGAATCGTCTAACAGGAAATGGAGTGTAAAACAAGGAGGTGATGCAGACAAAATAGAAATGATTCAGTACCAAGCCACAGGCAGTGAAATGCTTGGCTATTCACCAAAAGCGTCAAGCAAACGTCCAAACTGATGCGAGATGCAGTTTACTTTGTCATAGCAGGATGTGTTTTAAAAGGCCTTGCTCTTGTGACTTTCTGCGTACAAACATTGGAAGAGCGAGTCAAGTTTAAACGTGGTCCAAACAGCAAACTTACCTAAAGCTTTTCTAACATCCCATTTCTTCACAGGGATTAGTTCATAAAGCACAACAACTCATCTGTTAGTTATCAATAAAAAAAATGCTTTCTAATACAGTATGTTTTTACCCAACAAACGTCACCAAAAGGAGGGCAAAACAAACCCCATTCCAATGCTAGAAAAAAGGCTTTAAACCTGTGGTCTGCCAGTTTAGGGTTAGGGTTATAGTTAGGGTTAATAATTGTTCATATCCACATCTCAAAACGAATGCACTGGAGAGCTAACAGTCGATATGCCAGTGTGAAACGTCATTTGAAAGCCAAGATCTTCTAGTGTCTAAATGTATGTATGTTTCAGCAAAAAGCATAGAGTTGAACCCATTCTCAAAGGGACTATACAGAGTTTAAAAATGTTAAAATTAAGTATTTTCCTCCATCTACATGTTCCAGCCATGTCCTAGTGTGTAGAATGACCTGTTCACCACAACTGCCTCTAAAATCCTGCGCTGTCACCCAAAAAGGTGTTAATTTGGGTCCGAAGTGCCGTCATACACGAGCTTAATATAGAAGCTGCAGTTACATGTATGACCTGAGGTGGCAGTAGTGAGTATAAAATGGCAAACTTGCATCTAGCCTCTTTAAAAAAAAACAATCTATCAATCTAATTTCAAGTGCAAAAAGTCAAAAAGTCAATTATTATTTGCAGATCTTTCTTTCTTATTCACTCTAATCTAATATATTTATTTCAAGAAAATGTCTCTGGTTTACATTTTTCAGGGTAGCTTTAAAATGAAAAAAGAGAAACTGAGCACCATCAAACTAGAGTAATCTCTAGATTATACAAAATCCATTGAGTCAATTTCCAAAAGCGGCACAAGAACAAGAGCACTCTGGGCTCTCAGGGTGGCTCCCGGTGTGGGGGTCGTGGGTGACTGAGACACAACTTACATCATGTTTGCTGTTCCTAACCCTATCCATGACCCTAAACGTCACTTTTGTGGACAATAAATCCACTTTTTTCTTATCTTTATCTGAATCCACATGGATTTACTTTTGCCCATTACATTGTGCCAGTAATCTCCAAAGTATCCCAGGCACATTTTCTGATCATTGAATCATTAACATTTGCTTCAGGGTAAGTGCTTTCACAGTCCACTCTCGCGTTGACGTTCCAATAGTATTCTACACTTTTCTCATTTCAAAGTGATTATTCCTGGCTCTCCTGAAGATCCCCCGCCAGATTCCCCTTAATTGAAATGACGCTTTTTGTGTCAAATTTTTCTTTTCCTTTTTATTATTTTGCTACTTAAAGTCAGCTGACATTTTTTCCTCCGGTATTTTGCCGAAGAACTGATGAGATCACAGTGGAAAGTTTACCCCCCCCCCCCCTTTTTCCTTAGCCCACTCTGGAGCGCGCCGTGATTTATATCTCTGATGACTTTAGCAGGCTCGGCCCCAGACTCCCAGGGAAATACTAGCCTTTCCTTCCCCAAGCTATGGACTTCCAATACCTGGAAAAGTCAACTCTAGGACCCTGCTTCTCAAGCCTCGTCCACGACAGCCCAAAACCTTCAGCCATTCCTGTCCTTGGAAAATATTGCTCTATCACGGAGTTGCATTCAAAAGCCAAGAATGAAAGCTTGTCAATCCTAAATAGACAACTGGGAGCGTTTTGAACATCGGGACATTGTAAATCTGGGATTTTCATTTGAAGTTTTGAGCAGTGAGAAGGACACAAATGTTTTCCAGCATTCCGACCGCATTTGCCTCTGACAGAGTGATGAAACTGACAAGTCTTTGTCGTCTGTGACTGCGATTGAGGGAGGAAAATAAGGTTTACTCTGCGCACTGGCAGGTTAATAACGTTTTATTTGAACTGTAATTCCAAAAGGTTTAAAGCAGAACTAAGTAACTCCTAGAGGGCATAAGCGCCATTGTAGGTGTCGTAGCATGTTGCTGTTTTTTACTCATTAATTTTCCGTGAGAGTAAATACTACGCTGACAGAAAAGAAAAAGGGAGAGAGGGATATTATACATCCAATTACACATTGGAGATAACTTTTTTTCACTCAAACTTGGCTGTAAACACGGCTAAAGTGGTGCTAGCCCACAGTTAGCTTTGCCTGTTAGCCTGTTAGCTTCTTCTTCGTGATTCCATTAGTGTGTATTGCGCCTCCGACCCGGAGCAGGGAAAGTTGCAATGCATGGTTTTCTGGCCAGAGACACCAGGGGAGATGAAAGAGCCCCCCAATCATCCCATTAATTGTACTACCTCCAGTGGGATTAAGGTAAACAAGTTACTTAGTTCTGCTTTAAGACCCTGTATCAATTTTCTTTTTACTGCATCCAAATGACAATAAATGGCTTTGTTAATCTTGAATTATTAGTTGAGATCCAAACTTGTTCCTAGAGCATTTCAAACATCACAGTTCTTCATATGGATGGATTTGACACAATCCAGCGAGTTTACATGAGTGGCCTCTACCATGCTAATTGTTTTTAGCATTTAGCAACTTTTGTGTTTACTATAGCTCATAATACGCTGCTGACACCACACAGGGGCTCCGCAAATACACAATACACACATAGGGGTAAGATGAAAACTTCAGAAACATTGGTTTGAATTAAGTTTTTGCGAGTATGCCAGATTATAGCCATAATGCTAGTTTCCATCACTCTGTAAACACAAACAATTTCTGTGAAGGACCTTGTTATTGAGCTGGTTTCGATCTACTGGTCCTCAAGGGGCTAGATACATTTCAGAACCTCTACCCTAAAGCACCCGAATCACACTTGTTACCCGGCTGACCACATCTGGCCTTAAACAAAGCGAAGGGAATGTTGCAGAAGAGGAAAGAAGGCACTATTTTATGACCATTATAGGTATTTTCACCTTCCATCCAAATCCTTGAGCACAGCCAAGTTCTTCAAATCCATAAATCCTCCGCCAGTGCCTTTATATCTTCTTCTCTTGGTCTGGCCGAGATATGTACACACTTTTTGACCTCGCTTTGGGTCACCGCCTGGACGCAGGGCCGGCCACGCACTAAGCTGTGGATTTTATATTCTTTTTATGAGCGCGGCAGCCGACCTGGGGCTCATCTGAATCCCCGCGCTGATACAGAGGCGGATATCAGCGGCCGATCTGCTAACTCAATCTGACTTATTCTTCCTTCGAGACAATGGAGTTATGTGGTGGATGAAGGCTAGATTTCACACTCAAATGTAGGCTTTTCATCTGTTTTATTTAACGTTAAATCCACATCTAAACAGCAATCCACAAGAGCAATGGTCGTCAACAGCTTTATCCACGATATCTAATGATTTTCAAATGAACAAACTTTTATAGCAGCACAAAAATGTAGTCTTTCTGATCTCTACCCAAGGATACAGTGCATTGGTCTTTTACCTAAAGGGATTCGTTAGCGAGACCGTTTCTAACAAGCTAAAGATTTGCGGTTGTGGGTTTTCTGTGTGTTGTTCTAGTTATTTCTCAAGAGCTGCAAAATGTCAGCGGCGAGTTTTTTATGCATGTTTACTCTCGCGCCGAGTAGTCATGGTGCTGCTTCTAATGTGCTCATGTGCACTATATCAGTGGTCCCCAAAGCTTTTAGAGTCGTTCATTTATACTCTGAGTTCCCCCGACCTCAAGGATCTTGCCACTATTGTTACAAAGTAACCGACTAAACTGAGATTATTCTGTAAAATACTCTCAAAATCTAACCTTTGTCTTTACTTTGAAATCAATATTGAAATTCTACTCATAGACGGGTTCACTCAACAATGTTTCCATTTGCTCTGATGTAAAAAAAAAAAAAAAAAAAAAAAAAGTGTGATAGAAACATTTATATGGGGAGTAAAAAACGTAGTTTAGCGAAAATTTATCAAATTTGGCAGAAACTTCCATTTGGTTGTTCCAATCAAAACAGTCAATTAAAGCAGTACTAAGTAACTCATGCCCCTAGAGGCCACAAACGCCACTGCAGGTGTCGTAGCATGTTACGGTTGTTTACTCATTAATTGTCTGTGAGAGTAAATACTACGCTGACAGAAAAGACAAAGGGAGGGAGGGATATTGTACATCCAATTACACAATGGAGATCATTTTTTTTCACTCTAACTTGGCTGTAAATACTGTTTAAGTGGCGCTATCCCGCAAAATAGCTTTGCCCGTTAGCCTGTTAGCTTCTACTTTGTGATTCCATTAGTGTGTATTGGTGACTCCGACCTGGTGCAGGCAAAGCTGCAATTGTGGTTTTCTGGCCAGAGACACCAGGGGGAGATGAAAGACCCCCCAATCATCCAATTAACACTTGTATTACCCGCAGAGGGACAACAAAACGGATAAATTACGATAAATACTTAGCATTGCTTTAAACCCATTGAGTTTCCACAGCGATGACCATTTACTCCAATGGGAAAATGGTATAATTGCACAATTTTACCAAATAACAAGGGCAAATAGAAACATTGTTTTTCTCATTGCTTATATCATAAGGTTTCCAAAAATATATAGTTGTCATACTCTCCATTTTCTTTTCCTTGCACCCCTGGTTGGGAAACACTGCACTGCGACACTAACAATATTTCGCCAACACTATTAGAGCAAAATAACAGTTTGTAAATTAAAAAATAATAACAGTTTTGCTTTGTTTTCAATCTAACATATTGGCAAAACACTCAGTAAAAAGCTGAGGAAAAAAACAAAAAAACAAAATGACCTCGTACATTGATGAACTGGACCTTCTTTGACTTAAATAGGCCAAAGTTCATTAATTGATTAATTTAATTTCCCCTTTCCCAAATCCCATACTTCATCATCATCTGTATCATCCTTCCTTAAAAGGACAGATCTTGGACTCTATACGTGTCAAAAAACTGTCTTCTTTAAAGCTCAAACGAGTCACTTCCGAAGGCTAAAAGGATAATGTTTGCTATAAACCGTGCACAATCGTTAGCACATGTTCGCTGCACAGATGCCTGTTTAACAATGGTTTAACCCCCCACTACTGTATTATACTCCCATCCCTCAATTTATCTTAAGCTCTCCTTTTTAATGGCCTATTAAAGAAATCCAGTGGTTAGAGCTTAGATTACACAATACCGGCCCTATTCTCCTGGCTTCATATTTTGTTTACAACATCCTGTGCGAGTAAACAAGAATTTTGATTGCTCTTACGCTTTGCTTACAGACATAAGTGAATGAACGCGATCATGGGTTTGAGGGATTAGGTTCAAGCGAAAATGTGGTCCGTAACAGAGATTTTCAAGCACGCAAACGGTTTGAAACGGAGCTAATACTTTTACCATGTAAATAAGCGCAATGTCTGGAAGGGCATTGTGCATTGCTGTTTACATGAGGGCATTTGGTGACTGGGTCTGTCCTGTTTTCTCTTCACAGTACACTAACTATGACTATGGGGAGTTCTATGACTACAGCGAAGGAGAGGTCGCCACTGAGCCTCCCCCGACCCAACCCCCAACCAAGACGGAGGTAAACAGGGCCGCTACATTGCTTCGGGAAGACTTAACATGCAAAAGAATATGCAGTCTAGCTGTGTAAATGCAATGTTGTGCACAGAAACAGATGAATTACTGGCATGAACTATTGCATATGCACAAGTTATTTGCTTTACGTCAGCCCTCTAAATGTCATTTTCTGGCCAAACCCTGCTGCGTCTATTGGTCTTCCATATTTTATCCCAATAATACATCTCTATGACATTTATCATTTGTGCATGTGTCTTCAAGACCTTTTTAATCAATGACATGGCTAATTATGCAATTGAGAAGGCCCCCAATTTCATTCTTGGCATGAACTTTAAGTGTGAAAATGGCCTCATGACATTGATTTGTGGTGACTTTGCATTAATCGGGAACATCACTACGAGCCAAACTTATATCTACCCCCACTAACAACCTCAATTACTCATTCCCTCTTTCAGACAAACGCTGGAGCCGACTATTACCCGGGTGAATACGACTACACCACTGTGGATGGAGGTCCCCCAGACACCAACACGGACACCGCCGGACAGGACCAGGTAATGGCGCACATCAAAACTTTAAACCTAAAGCTGAGAAAATGCTTTATTTTATTCTAACATTTATAAAAGCTAAGCTGTCATTGTGAGCAGTTTACAAAGGATTAGACTCCAGGCTCTTTTGACTCTTAACATGGTTGATATTGTAATTAAATGGAATAAGGACACATGTAGTTTATTTCCTGGCAAAATTTCATCAATATCAAATATGGCTGCCCGATATATCGGAAAAAACACCGTATTGCGATATTAGGTTATGTAATATCCTTATCGTGAGAAGCCACAATATATCGCAACATTACCAACCTTTTCATCGGACTGAGAATGAGATTATTTTTGGTAAACTCAGCCAAAAAATGCACTGATTTCATAAATGTGTTGCTTTTGCTGAAAAACTATATCTCACTAAACCGTATCGCAATAATATCGTTATTGTGATATTGCACAGTTATTGCAAGTTACTTCAATATTGTGCAGTAACTAGAGCTGAGAAATTATGGGGGGAAAATGCTTTATTTTATTGTAACATTTATTAGAGCTAAGCTGTCATAGTGACCAGTTTACGATATATCGCAAAAAATATCGTATCGCAATATTAGGCAATATCTGCATCGCGAGAAGCCACAATATATCGCAACATCACCAAACTTTTCATCTGACTGAGACCTTTTTTTGCAATTTGAATTTAGAAATGTGTTGCTTTTGATGAAAAACTAGTTACTGATGGTTTAGTGAGTTATCGCAATAATATCGTTATCGCGATATTGCACAGTTTTCGCAAGTTACTTCAATATCGTGCAGCCCTAATATCAAAACCGAGTGTAAAAACATGATTTTCTTTGGTCATATGGTAACAGTGCTACAAAATGCATTATCTGCTGTAATGCCATAGAATCCATGCTGCTTATCATATATTACTCTATATTATATTAACCTAATGTGCTTATCCACACAAAGTTTAGCTATAAATGATGTAACTCTACATGGCTTCTCGTTCATGCCAAAAAATAGGTTCTTCAATTAAGTCTGCATGGCACTGTTTCATGTTCATAACCATAGAGGCACAAAAGCAAAACCACATTTCTATTATCTACTTCGGAGGCCTAAACCCGGCCTGGCCTCGCTCAGATCCAGACGGTTTCCTCTGCCCTTGAGCCCTTAAAGAAACTGCCTCCTTCAAAGCCGCCCTATATGCTGTACATATGAGCAGCGGAATGAAGGGAAACTTTGTCATCTAACAAGCCATAACCGATGGAAAATCAGCAGGCAGACGCATCCCCGTCCCGCTCGCCGCTGCCATATCCCGAATTTGGCAGATCCTGTCTCAATTTGAGCTAAACCATCACATAAAACGCCCCGTAATGAAGACCATTTGGGGGCTGAAACAAAAACACCACAGTCTTGTTGTGCCAAATGTCTGCTGCCTGCGCCCTGATGTACCTTGAAGGTGGATAAGGAAACTTCAATCAGCACTAAACTGTACATGTATTGAAGGAGACAGCCAGGAGGGCGAGTGGTGAATGCTGAACATATGCAGGGCCCGTATGGGAACATTGGGCTAATTACTGAGGACAAAGTACCGCCTTGGGTTGATTCTGCGAGTGGAAACGGCCTGTATTGTTTCCATACATTTTCAAAGGCAGTTTGCTTTGAATCTATCGGGCTCTGAGAAGAGGGAGCACGTGACATTTTGGTTAAATTTAGTTATTTCAGTGAATGATTTCAGACTTATTTCAATGAGTTTGGTAACGCTTTATACTAAGATGTGTTTGTTAAAGGGACTATAAGGAGTTTAAAAATGTTTTAAATGATGTATTTCCCTCCCCCTACGTGTTCCAGCCATGTCATGAGGTGCAGAATGAGCCCAGACCTATTGACCACTACCTCTAAAATCCTGCACTGTCAAAAAGTTGTTAAAAAAGTATTAATAAGGTGCTGCTTAGGGTTAGGGTTAAGGGTAGGATAAGGCTGTAGGCCATGAATAAGCACATTAGTGTGAGATAAAAGCATGTTAAGCAGCTTATTAATATACAGGTATATGCAAGCATATTATTCATGGCCTATTAATTATTAATGCGCACACCTTAATATGAAGCGTTACCATTAGTTTTATTGCATCATGTGGCAGCTTGAGCAAAAAAAAATCTAAATTGATGATCACCCTGCAATAAAGTGTAAAAAAAAATAGATTCAAAACGTTAACACATAGTGACATTGGTTTTCAAAATGACTGTAGACTCAGTCCATTGCTCCCAGTAATGGCTGTGGTGTATTTGAACATTCATAAAAAATCTGATTGGTTTATACCAGAGGTGTCTAAACTTTTTTTACTGATGGTGAAGGCTGCGTTTTGAACTGTGTTTCACACCTTTATTTAGACTTGGAAGTTCAATGCAACTCTGTCTCACAAAGAACGATTAGATTTTGATGGTATAATTGTGTAGAATGATTGAAATTATAGCAAAAACTGCCATCTCTGGTAAATGGACTCAACTTATATGCGCTTTTCTACCTTTATCAGGCCCAAAGCGCTTTACAGTAAGGAACCAGTCACCCATTCAGACTCTCATTCATGCACCAATGTATGCAGACACTGGAGGAGGCAAGGTGAGAGAAGTGTCTTGCCCAAGGACACAATGACAGTGTACATTTGCGGGAGCTGGGATTCGAACCCATGACCTTCCAATCACGAGACGACCCCGCTCTACCAACTGCGCCACCGTCGCCCCATAGTGATATGAGCAAATTCAACAATAATCTTGAGGGCCACCAAATATGAGTCTGAGGGCCGTATTTGGCCCCCGGGTCTCACTTTGGGCACCTCTGGTTCATACAAAGCAAATAACATCAGCTCAGTAATATCAACCTGGAAAGCTCTGTATTAAATCATTCAGGTGGACTAATTGTTGTCGACAAATGTGAAACCCACAAACTTAATACTGCCACACGACTGGTCAAAACCGCCAGTGGGTTGAGCCCGAACGAATCAGCCCGTGCCTTTAAGTGCCTTCCTTGCAGCTAAACTTCTATAGATTTCTGCAGCAGAATACTGTATATTCCAAGGATTTGAAACTGGAAGCCAAATGTAAACACACTGGGGAACGGGCCTCCCTGATGTCTTACCTGCTAACAACATGGAAGAACATTTACAATTCATTTCACTTAATACACATGGACTTATGGGACTATGCTATGATCCTTTTTCGACATAGACAGCTTTGTAACTCACAAGTTGTTTTATCTCATCGAACGTGATTAACCGGATCATTGCAATTCACATAAACATGGTCTGAAACGTGCACGAAGCGGCCAGGGAACTTTCAACTGCTGCTAATTTTTTGACGTACAACGCATTGAATCACTGGAGCTTTTTCTTATTACTCGAGTCAATGCTTGTAAATCGCAGCAGTTACGGATTGCAAAGTGCTCTGGCTGCCTTCCTCGTTCTGAATTCTGCATTAACGGTGCAAAGCCGCGGGGTTTCCGTCTCATGTTGTACAATTGCGAACAGATTGTACATTGATTTCCTTTGTGTCTCAGTATAAAGGATGTTATAGTGTATTTCTGGCTGCATTTCCCACACAAACATGGCCGTCCATAGCAAGTATTGTGCACGATACTGATGCAAACCAATATATACTAATTGAGATACTGATTAACTGTTAACAAACATATGGGTAGCTTCACATATGTTAAATCTTTGGATGCTGTACGTCTGAACTGAAACTTTCCCTGGAGAATTTCAGTTGTTTTGCCATGTCGGAGTTGGGAAATGCTTAGCCTACACCCTGATATTTTCACAAACATGTGAATTCTCCTCACATGGTGTCACTGCCTCACTAACCTATAACTTCCATGTCCCTCTCTTTATTCCCCCTCCCCCCGCTGTACCCCTTCCCCTCTCTCCGGTGACGACATATGGACCGATGCCAGACCTTTACCGAGGAAATTGTTGACGATTACATCACCGGCGTGGACCAGGTGGGAGCGGAGCCCACCCCCGCCGTCGAAACCCCGCCTCCCGCTGTCGACACGCAAGAGAAAGCGGAGCCTGCCACCGATGTTTACGAATTCAAGGAGTACGACCTGAAAAATTACGACAACAAGGAGTTTGTAGAGAAGTATGATTATGGAGATTACGAATACGGCACCGGCCCGGCCAAACCCACGCAGGCCTACGAAGAGGAGTTCGGACCGGGAGTGCCTGCCGAAACTGACATCCGAGAGAGCTCTGTAAGTCTATGTGTATAGAATCATAAAAAGGTGTAAACATTCAACCCATGAAGGAGACTACTATCCATGATTTTATTAAGACTAGGAAATATTTGGTCTCCCAAGATGTGTCCCTCTTCACGTCTAATCTAAAACTATATTAGATAGATTAGATATATATTTTGTTTGCTTATTTACATGGCCCACCTATGATACATGACCCATTGTTCCTTAACATGACCATTTGGAATCCTTATACGTTAACCTTGGGCTGCACAATGATGGTCAGCAAGAAGCAAAAAGGCCCTGACTTCGATTCTCAGATTGGGTTGGCCAAAATTGGCACGCCTGTTTCCCTTTAAAACAACTCTAAAATCTGGAGATGGGATGTTGCGTGCTGCCCTGAGGCACTGGTTTAACAGGGTTTCCGCAAGGCATTAAAAAAACAGTCATTAACCTGTTACTTGCCGTCCCTCCCCCTGATCAGGGGTTAGGGTTATGATTAGGGTTAGGAACAGCAAGTGTGATGAAAGTTGTGTTTCACTCACACAGACCTTACTCATAGTTTAAGAAACTAGAAAGTCTTGGCTTACAAATGAGGTATCAGACTGGCATATAGGCTGTAAGCCTTCCTAATGTGCATTGAGATATGGATATGCTAACCCTAACCCAAAACTGGCACAAAACAGGTTCAATGAAATGGGCCAAAATGTGGCCTTAAAGGTGCACTATGCAACTTTTTAAGTGAAAAAAAAAAAAAAAAAAGTTAATATTTGTGCATATTTGACCTCAGTGGCTGTATTTGCTTTTCCTCACAGTGGCATTTATAACGCTCCAAGATCAAATGTTTTTCAGTGTTCACACGAGAAACTGGCCAGAAACCCCAAAACAATTGATTCTGGAGCATCACTGAGATCACTGTGAGGAAAAGCAAATGTGCTACGCTGCAACCGCAAAGCCACTGAGTCACTTAAAGGTCCAACATGCACATGAGTTTTTTTCACATAAAAAGCTACATAGTGCACCTTTAAATGTCATTAGAATAGCTACAATCGCCCAATGAAACATCCACAAATCTGTCACCGTGAAGCATTTAACTGCGCTGAGGCGCTCGTCGTCGTTAACAGCCCATTTAATTCGATACATAGTTGTCTCGTCTTTGAATTCCAGTCCTGCTAATGTTCCCTTTGCCTCAGTTTAATGGTTTAGAGTCAATCTATTTCATATTTCCTTGTGTTTGTATTCTTGGCAAGTCAACTTTAAACAGAAGCAAGACCCAATGTCGAGCACACTCCCTCTCCCAATACGAAATCAATAGACCATGAGCCTTCTCTTTCCTCCTCCGTGGAAGAGCTTTGGAGCCGATGACGTCCCCCCTTGACACGCTGGCTCCATTACTGCGCCTGGTTTGTGGGCGGACATGAAGACAGCGGTGGCATTTTTGTTTGATGGGGGCTTTTGTGTTTGTTGTCTTTGTTAGGACTGAGCTGTAGCTAGAAGGGGGCGTCTCAAAAACCAATGGACAGTCACCTTGGACAAACCACAACTCTCTAAAGGCTCATGTCGTCTATTCGGTTTTGCCTCTGGAACCACACCGACCCATTATTGTAAAAGAAATGGACGAATCACGGAGTTGAGTGAGTTTGAGACTAAGATGAGCAGATGTGGAGCCAGCTGTCGATACCCAAACACACTCCCTTGGACCTTTGGCTTTAGTGACCTCTAGAGTTGATTAGAAACACACTCCTTACAAATCCCTTCAGTAATGCCAAATGTAAACCAGCCCTATCAATGTGTTGTTGTTTTTTATCCAAATTCTGCAAATCTGCTGAGTCAGTGACTTCCAGGCCTTCTTTTTTTTTCTTCTTCTGCTGTTGGATTTCCAACCCTTAAAGCAGGAAGTGACACAGCTTTTTGTTGCCTAGAAATGTGTCTGAGACGTTTTGAATGGAGCATTGTTCCAAGAGCTACAGCTTTGAGAACAGCTTCTTGGCATTGGGCAAGTAAGTATGGAATAAGACAGCTCTGATTTAGGATGGAGAGGAGGATGGACACATGAGACATTACCAGCTGTACAACACATCATCATACGCTCCGTGTGGTTTCTCAATATTTTGGCTCAAAGTCTAATTAGTGACAGCCACATTTCAAGTAATCTGCTATTTGGATGTGCTGTAATTTGGAAATAGAACTGTCATAGTAAAAAAAAAGGACGCTTTTAGGTTTTCATTTTCTATGTTTAGTTCCTATAAAAAGAGATGACACTTCTTCAGTTCTGCCCTTTCTCCAGGGGTGTGTCGAGACTTCTTCAAATGTCATGTCCCAGCCGTGGCACCAAGTTAAGCTATGGGTGGCACCAGGACTTGCCCAAGTCTAAAGGGATTCCAGAAAAATAATGAAACACTTACATTTCAGCTTTTTTTGTACACTTTGATGTGCTAGCTTTTGTTTTTGCTCTTATTTTTCATGGGGTGAACTCACAGACACACAACCTTTTATATATATATACACAATAGACTAGTTTCTCCCAAATATTGTTCACAAATCTGTCAAAATATGTGTTAGTGAGCACTTCTTCTTTGTCAGGCGAGGTCAGAAAATCAGTATCTGGTTTGACCACTATTTGTTGATCTGGACAACGAACTGGGGTGCATTTTATTTATGGTATTTCGAATGACATGTCCCCAGTATTGTCTCATGTAAAGCACTTTGTGACCAGGTCTGTGAAAGGTGCTATATAAAAAAAAGCTCTTCTTCTTCTTTTTCTTCTTCTTCCCCTTCTTCTCTGTCCTCTTCTTACCCTTCATCTTCTTCTCTCCCTTGTTCTTCTTCTTCTTCTTCTTCTTCCCCTTCTTCTCTGTCCTCTTCTTACCCTTCATCTTCTTCTCTCCCTTCTTCTTCTTTCCCTTCGTCTTCTCCCCCTTCTTCATCTTCTTCCCCTTCTTCTTCTTCCACTTCTTCTCCACCTTCTTTTCTCCTTCTTCTGCTTCTTCTTCTTTCCCATCATCTTCTTCTCCCCTTCTTCTTCCCCTTCTTCTTCTTCTCTCCCTTCTTCCCCTTCTTCTCCGCCTTCTTCTTCCCCATCATATTCTTCTCCCCTTCTTCTTCTTCTTCTTCTCCTTCTTCTCCATCCTCTTCTTCCCCTTCGTCTTCTTCTCTCCCTTCTTCTTCTTCTTTTTCCCCTTCTTCTTCTTCCTCTTCGTCTTCTTCTCTCCCTTCTTCTTCTTCTTCCCCTTCTTCTCTGTCCTCTTCTTACCCTTCATCTTCTTCTCTCCCTTCTTCTTCTTCTTCTTCCCCTTCTTCTCTGTCCTCTTCTTACCCTTCATCTTCGTCTCTCCCTTCTTCTTCTTCCCCTTCTTCTCTGTCTTCTTCTCTCCCTTCTTCTTCTTCTTCTTCCCCTTCTTCTCCGTCCTCTTCTTCCCCTTCGTCTTCTTCTCTCCCTTCTTCTTCTTCTTTTTCCCCTTCTTCTTCTTCTTTTTCCCCTTCTTCTTCTTCCCCTTCGTCTCTGTTTGACTTTGAAGTGTTTGGATTTTTGTACGTCCTCATTCCGTATGAATGGGGAGGCACCTGGAGTGACCTGTGCTGCCCCTGGCCCCCCCATAAACACGCCCCTGCTTCTCTCTACATCTCTCAAATGCTAATCATCAACCTGAAAGCAATGAATAATGAACTCAATAGAGCTTATCTGCTGAATCTCTATCATGACTTTCCTGCCCACAGTCCTACACTTGAGGCAGGAACTCACACATCTTCTGCTTAGTTGGATAATGGACTTTGGCTTAACATCTGTCCGTTCTCGTTAATCTCCAACACCATCTTACTATTTCAGTCTCTCAAAGCCCTCATCATTTGCCCCTCGGAAAAGATTTTCCTCTCCGGGGTTCTGCTGTACAATTTAGCGGTTTCGAACACACATGCAGTAGCTTTTAGTCAAATTCTTTGTATGTGAAATCATTGTGTGGACAGTGTCAGGTATCGACCCCTGTTTTTGGGCGCTGTTGGGGTCTTTTCACTTATTGGCTTAGTCAATGGGACCGGGGCCAAAGTTGGAACGAAAGCCTCTTGTTGAATGACTTTTGCGGTTTGTGTTTTCCAGTAGTCAGAAACAAAGTCCGCCTCTCGCCTCTGAGCTGCCTTAAATCCTTAAATGCAAGCGGCGACCAGCTCAGCATTTTTCACACGTCATAAAACACAGAAAAGACTTGTTTGGTCTGATAATGTGATTGTTTTAAATAAAGTGTTTTTTTTTTCTTCTAGGTCCATGGCCAAAGTTACCTGGGGGAAAAGGGGGAGAAAGGAGAGCCTGCTGTTATTGAACCTGTAAGTCGTCAATAATTGTTGTTGGGGAAGGACACTATATAATAATAAGGACACTATATAATACGTTTAAACAAAAACACTTGCATGACAAAAAAGATTATTCAATGAAACAGCACTGTTCAAAAAGGAGTGGGAAGAAGTTTGAAGCTTAAATCCCACCCCTGCCCTCTCAAATACAAACTACACATGTCTCTGCTTCCTGCAACCAATATCACAAATACCAAAGAGTCTGACTCTTGAATTGTAACTTACAAGCTAAATCTCTTTACCACATTTGGGATGGGAATTTATGGGTTTCTTGCAATCCTATCGGGTTATGAATGTGATTGATTTCCCAAACCTTTCAAGCTGTGAATAATAATGCATTGGTTTTATATAGCGGTTTTCTGGACACTCACAAGACACTTGACATTGCATTATTCATTCACTCATTCACTAGCCACAGCTGCCCTGGGGTAGATTGACTGGAAACGTGGCAACCAGTCTGCGCCCTCGGCCCCTCTGACCTCCACCAACCACTCACACACACACAATACATCCACCCAGGCTTCCAGTTGTTTCCCAAACGGTCTCCCATCCAAGTACCGACCAGGCTCTTCCTGCTTAGCTTTCGAGGTCTGACGGGATCGGGCAGAGCAAAGGCGGTATGGCCACATTTTCTCCAGATCGGCTATACCCAAATCTAAAATCTTTTCCACCTGAGAGTTTGCAGCCTATAGGCAAGCTTATGTCGTCTTTTCGTCATGTTTTCGTAGTTTTTTTTGTTGTGTTTTGGCTGCTTTTTCATCGCTCTTTTTGGTCACTTTTTTCTGGCTTTTTAATCCCTTTTTACTTGTGTTTTTGTTGCTTGCTTAGTGTCTTGCTTTTCTGGCACGATTTTTTTTTTTTTTTTCATTCTTGCTTTTTTCAAGAAGATTTGGGAAATGCCGAACTGGATATAATGCACTCGGTGAAGGTGGGGGCTAAGAGGTTAATGATTGGATACTGTAGTTTGATATTTTGGCCTAATTTCACTAAAATATCCTGTTTTCTATCAAAAATACATCAAATTCAAGGTGTAAACAGCTCAGAAATACAATTCAACGACACCTTTCTTCCTCAAATGGCTGACAACATAATCTGTTAATTAATTAATTTAGTTCAACATGTATGAGCATTGTTTTTTCTAGAGTCATATTTTAGATTTTAAAAAATAATTTGAAATGTTGCTTTTATTGCTTGCTTTTATGATCCACTCTGATGTTTTTCCAGCTCATGTGAATCATTTAGGGATTTTAACGATCGAAACAAACTCATTTTTTCTCCACCTCTTGACCACACACAGGCTCACAATATCCGAGCGCACCTTGGCAATTGTGGAACCTATTCATAAACAAAGTTAGGAAGCTAAAGCGCTCATTTCCCCCTCTGAACGCCTGGATTTACTGACTGCCATTTAAAGCTACTGTATCCTCTTCTGTATTTTTCAGGGGATGCTTGTTGAAGGACCCCAAGGAGCCCCCGGCCAAGCAGTGAGTATCACGTTCTCTCTCCTGTCTGCGTTTCACAGACGGAGAACAGCTAAAGAGGGAAAAAAGGTCTTTGTGGGAAAAGAAGTGGTGAAAAAACAGGCCAAATGTGCTATTACTGTAGTGTACATGTGGAGAAACTATGCAGTATATATTGTATCAAATTTGGGAGGTATTACCTTTTTGGCCATAGTTTTAGCCATGTTTGTTTAGTTTAGATTTAGTTTTGAGTTTGCTCTCAGGGTGTCAGTCATTTTATAAAGTTCATATTACTGTTGTACAATACATTTGGTGCAGGATAGACATCAGAAATGAAGTTTATTTCAAGTAAACCTGCAATTGGGTTAATGCATGGTCTCATAATGAAGCAATACATGTACATAGACATATAGGCCTGTCACGATTACACAATGTAAGGAAACGATAAATGAGATTATTGAAGACCTTTCAATACTACAGAAGCTAACTCTAAAGCTTAAAAATGACGGTTAAGCTGTTAGAAAAGTACTTAATCCTAAACAATCCCACAATGGACATGAATTACAATGGCACACAAAGTTTTACATCAGAAAAATGGAGAGGAAATGCAAAAAAAATTGGCTGACGATAAGTATTGAGCTCAAAAATGTATCATCCAGCCATCATCTATAGCAGTAGTTCCCAACGTTTTTTGTCTTTTGTACCCCTTTGGCCTTTCAGTGGTCACCCGTGTACCCCCTACCTCAAGGGTGTTACAGTTTATTTAGAAAGTAATTACTTAAAAGTAGTATTTGTAAGAAAAAGGACAATGTTGCAGTCAAAATAAACGTAAAATTCTCCCAAAGCAACACATTTTACTGAAAAATATAGCTTTTCCTATAAAAATTATGTTACATTTTCCCCCTTTTCAATCTGAAATAGTTCCAAGTACCCCCTGCTAGGTCCTCGAGTACCCCCAGGGGTTGGGAAGCACTGATCTATAGAACGATAAGTCGATATAATAATGACTGTAACAGCCCTACATAGACAGTTATTTCGCTGTAACTTTACTGGATAAGTAGTTAAAAGCAAAAAAGGTCTTCATGAGTTCGAAACTGAACCGAGGTCGACGTTTCCTCCCTCTGTGTGAGTCTTCGAGCTCGTCTGTGGAGTCATGAGGGCGGAAATTGAGAGTGGTGGTACATCATCTTGAGGTTTCTTCCCTTTTGAACTCCTGTCTGCTTTGGCCTGTACACGCTGCGCTGTGGTGGGACGAGCTGGCGGTTAGGTTTAGCGCTACTTATGGTGTACGATATGCTAAACACATCTGTATGTCTGTGTGGTTTTAGGGTATTCCTGGTACCCCCGGACTGCAGGGCCCCCCAGGTGCCCACGGAGATCCTGGCGAGAGGGTAAGTCGAGCCTGGCCTCATCCCGGGGGCTGATTGGGGCTGTTTAGCGAGGGGCTCCACCGTTGCAACGTGAGACGCCTGTCGCACCCCAAAGCAGCTGAGAAGTGAAGAAGAAACAAAAACCTTAAAGTAATTGTTGGGAATTTCAAAAATGTTGCGGTGTTGCACAAATTGAGATACATATTGCTCTTTATGGGAAATCAGTTCAGAAAAGCAACAGCACAATGACAAAACATACTCACATTTTCCCCCTCTTTTAAACTTTTTTCCCTATAGATAGATTGTCTAACTAAAGAGCTGCCAGAGCAGGCCTAAAGAGCTGCATGTGGCTTTAAAACCACAGGTTGCAGATGCCTAATATACGGTCAGGTTTTTATTGGATAGCATGACCATATGCACAGGCTTCAACTGCTATGTTAGATACATCAGGGGAGCCAAGATATTCTTTGTTTGTCAGATAGTTGTCATCATCATCAATTGTCGTAATGGAGAAGTAAAATGAGCACCACAGAATCTAAACATGACTTTTACAAATGTATTGTTTATGGATATTTTAATCCAGTGGTTCTTGACTGGCGGGGCGGTGGGACAACACTATCATCCAATGAAGACAAGACGTGCCCTAGATACATTCTTTTCTCCCTTTTATATAATGTTCAATACTGTGCACCCCAACGATTTATTCTAGCATTTTGCTTTCCTTCTTTTAAGTGTTTCAACAGCCTATTAAAAGAAATGTTCCTCCTATAGACCCTTTCGCTGCTTACATCATCAGTGACCTCAGCTGGAGGCAGGAAGTGATCATGACAAGATTTTTGACATAGGGCCTCATTTCCTAGTTATCCAGAGTGTTGCTAATTTCTGGAGATATTTTTTTTGTAATTCATGCAGTTCTTATATTTGAAGAGTTTCGTGGCGCTAGGCTAATGTAAGGCTAGCGCATTTCTAGTTTATTTTATTTTATTTATTTGACAGGGACATGTACAGGAGCATTAATCAGCAGATGAAAAGATGCTTTGTACCAGACTTTAGCTCTTGGAGCTAATTTCCATCTGCAGTCCCCGAGACAGACAATTACAAAACACTACAGCAACTTCTATGATATCAGCTAGCCTGCATTAAAAACAGTCTGACCCGCTCCACAGTGCACCTGAGGCAAATCACTTATAACGCCAGACTAACCATATAAATGTCTGTGTCGATCGAATGATTTTAACCATTTTGCATTTAAAATACCTTATATTTGAGCAGCATCAGCTTCGTGGTTGTATAAGCTACGCAGCGGCGGAGTGATCTGCAAGAAAATAGTCCCTCAAAATGCGATCATTTATGTGATGCAAGGTCAGCTATATTCCAAAAATTATTCTATTGACACAAACATTTACTGTATATGGTTAGTCTGGTGTTATAAGTGATTTGCCTCAGGTGCACTGTGGAGCGGGTCAGACTGTTTTTAATGCAGGCTAGCTGATACCATAGACATGCACTAGCCTAGCACTAGCCTAGCACCACACAACTCTTCAAATATAAGAACTGCATGAATTACCAAAAAAAAAAATCTCCAGAAATCAGCAACACTCTGGATAAGTAGGAAATGAGGCCCTATGTCAAAAATCCTGAAACATCCCTTTAAGGTGCAAGAACAAGAGGAATGACATTTGAGACGATAAAATAAGGTTTATCTGATCTTTCCAACAACAGTTAGACATTTATACTGTATTTATCATTAGCTGAGCTAATCATTTAAATGTATTGTTAGCGTCTGAAAAGCTAAACGTTTGTTTTTTGCTAGCGTTGATGTCGGGCATTTCACTCGCAATTTTGTTACTACGAGGATGACGACAGCTCACACTAAACTTAAAGAAGCAGCAGTGTTTAACTAAAAAGCTCACATTAGACGATAAAAGAACAAGCCAGCTGATTTTCCGCAGTTCAGGTGCGGAAGTCGGGGAGCTCGTTCCCACTCGTTTTCCCCAGTTGAGCAAGCACCATATTAGTGCTTGCCACCCAAATGGTCCCGCCCACTTTTGGAACGCGGCCTGCCTGTTGAGAACCACTGTTTTAATCTATTTGTTTATAGATTAAAAGTAATGGATTGGATAGCTACATGAGGTTGCCTGTACTTAAGATCAGTGACCCTGAAAAATTACCCTGCAAGTTGTGAACAGCAGCTTTAAACTTGTCCATGTGAAGAATCAAAAAAGTTAAGAATGAGTTTAGACCACAACATTTTAATTGAATGTCTTACTTTATAGCAGGGGTTTCAACCTTTTTTACCCGGTGAGCTACTTTTACACAATATGAACATCGGAGAGATACTTATGTTCAAAAACAATTGTGAAAACACAACTTAGGTGGAGTTCACCCAGAAGAATTACTTGCCAAGATGGTATTTCAAAGAAAGTCACTTGAGTTTCATCCTTATACTTTTCTATATAGAACCAACTGCTCACAGATTGTGTTCAGAACAAACAGAAAATGCATGTAAAATTTGAGTTATCAAGTGTGTAGAGATGTAGATAGTCTTTGGCAAGCTAGCGGAAGAGGCTTGGCGAGCTACTGGTAGGTACCGAGATACTGGTTGGAGATACTTGCTTTACAGTATATAGTCTTTAATAAAAGGCATATGTCCTTGCAGTAGTAGTAGTAGTAGTAGTAGTAGTAGTGGTAAGTCAATCCATTCTAAGTAATCCACGGAGCTCTGTGTGGCTACAGTTGCAGCAAATGTGACTTGACACGAGACTGTTTTCATTGGCTCCCAGTCGTTATCTTCCATAAAACAAAGCTCAGGTCGTACCTTCTGTTTTCTCCTCCAAAAACCGGACGGAAAAAAAAACTCTAAGCCTCTATTACACAAAGCACAGCGCTCAACCATCCCTTTAAACATGTGCACCTCACCACAAAGAAACAAACTATGCTAAGAGACTCGTGTACCATTTCAATTACAAAGCAGCCCCCCCTGTGTCTTCATTGGAAAGCTAGACGTGCAGTGTCATTGGTTTGGAAAGACATTTTAGACACCGCTACCGACAGAGAGAGAGCACTAAGGAGGGGTGCTGCTGGCAAACCCTCGTGCCCATAAATCGCACCGCTGACAGATGCAGCTGATGGAAAGTAGAGGGAGTTTTTTCGGCTAGACTTTCTCAGACTTCGCCGGGATTAAACCTGCTTTATTTGATTGATGAAAAGACGCACAAATATTGTCCCCTCCCTTATCCTTCTGTCTTTATCCATTTAACCCCCAAATCACCAGAAGTGGCCTCTTTGAGACAGCTTGGCCGGCACAAAAGACGCATTGTTCCACCGTCGGAGTGATCAGACTTTTTAAATTTCCTCCCACGAGAAAATGTACTTGCCGCGGTGATTGACAAGAGGTATTAAAAGTGACTAGCTTGTGCGGTTTTTGCGGTTTTCCATTCCACAATTTCCTACCGGCCCGAAAGTAATTGGCTGTTTTTTTTTTCTCTCCTAATTTCGAAGGACCATCTTTCTTCCTTCAACTCTTCAAGCCGCCACTTTCCCAGGCTGTTCTGATTCTATGCTGAGTGTAATGGCAGTGAATGTTGACAATGTGCTGTTGGCAAATGATGTGACTGGAGCAAGATGTCGATTTTTTTTTTTTTTTTTTTGGAGCCAGAAGCCAACGAAGTGTCGAGGATGACAGGGCTGTGAAAGGGTTTTATGCTTGTTATTTACTATTGAGAAAATGAAAAGCTGCTACAAAGTTGTTCAGTAAGTCTGGTAAATATGCACATTGCTTTTATAACAACAAAAGTAATGCAAGTGGACGTTTCTCTTAAAGGAACAGGCCACCGTTTTTCCATACTGAGATATGTTCTTACCTGAGCTTAGACGAGTTGATGCGTACCTGTCTGGTCTTTACGCGTGCGCTCAGTCACGCAAAAATACCAAAGCTGTTGTTAACATTTTGCCTACGGAAAAGAGGAGAGGCTAAATGCTAAATGCTAACAACATTTGCGTGACTGAGCGCCTGGTATGCATCAACTTGTCTGAGCTCAGGTAAGAACATATCTCAGTATGGAAAAAACGGTGGCCTGTTCCTTTAAGATAAACATCCACCTGTATTACTTCTATTATTGTTGTTATAAAACAAAACACAACTTTGTAGCTGCTTTTCATTTTCTCAATAGTAAACAACAAGCATAAAACCCTTTCACAGCCCTGTCATCCTCGACACTTCGTTGGCTTCTGGCTCAAAAAAAAAATCTCCATCTTGCTCCAGTTCCTATTCCTATTCCTTTAAGTCTTCATTTAAGTTTACTTCACAATCTAAAGGGACACTATATGTAGTAATATTAGTAGTAAAAGTAGTAGTAGCACAGGAAGTTGACCGCTTTACATAGGTTACACTCTTGTGTATGAACTGATGAAGGGAAACGGGTATCACTTTATTTTACACTACCCTTGATACATTGTACCTAACTAAATTTAGTAAAATGTAATGTGCTCTGTAACAATGTGTAATAACTTGTACCTATGGGTTTGATACACAATGGAATAACTTGTATTTGTACTTTGTAGGTACATAATGTAATAGGACACGAGACCCTTAGGGTTAGGGCTTAAGGTTAGAGTTAGAGTTATGTCTTATTACATTATGTACCTACAAACTACTAATACATATTATTCCATTGTGTATCTAACCCATAGGTGCAGGTTATTACACATTGTTACAGAGCATATTACATTGTACTAAATTTAGTTACAATATTTCAAGGTACAATAAAATAAAGTGTTCCTGGGAAACGTTTGCCTCCTATAGACCTGCTCTAGCAATAGCTGTAGCAACATAGTCTTGTCTTATAGGCAGTAGTAATAGTTACAGTTGAATGTTCAGTCATCCAAGAGTTTTGGAATCCCAAAGTCGTTGGACTGGACTGAGCTGTTTGCTGTTGAGGATGTTTCACCTCTCTTCTCAGATGCTTCTTCTCGCTCATCTTCATAGATTTTTGATAAACAAAGAATGTAAACTGTTCAAATAAACGACAATAAACAAACAAATAACCATCATAAATACTCAGTTCATCAGATGAGTGAGAAGATTCCTCTGAAAAGAGATGCAAAGCCTCAAATAACTGTAACTGAAATACCTGTAATATAAAACTTCATGGATAGTATTTGTATATCTGATTTCATTAGTTGTAGCTTGTAATAGTACTGGCCAATGCTGGTATTAGTAGCTAATATGAGGAGCAGTAGCAGCTAAATGAAGTGTGAATTATTACTGGTTGTGGTTGAGCTATAGTTATTTATTTTAACTGAGAAAAGTTCAGCCATTTTCCTTCATTGCCAACTTTGAGCCACTCTCATAGTCTGTTGCTTTTATGATGAAAAGCAGGCCATTTAATTCAGACATTTCTGCAGAATAACCGAAGTGGTTGCCAGTCAGGCGGTTGCCAGTCAGTCTCAGCACATGGACCCACCTGTACATTACAACATATATTTTTACAACACTGCCTTCGCTCACCTCCATCTCGGCATCTGGCGTCGGCAACAGCAGCCTGGAAAACACTGGAGCCGATGACAGCCCGTTTCTCCATGTATTAACTTGAACACAAACACACTATGCTAAAGCTAGCATGTTAGCGCTCACGAGTTTAAACCTTGACACACGTCTGAACATATGTTTACGCTGACGGTCGGCGTCAGTTTGACAAATACAGCTGTGAAGGACAAAACACAGCCTGGAGTCGACAATGGACGCTTGGGTTTGACAGAGAACAGCTGGAGCTAATCCGCGCTAAGCTAATCTGGACAAACGACCTGCACTCGGATCAAAGTAGAGGCTATAGTTTGACAACACAGATAAGTCCAAATAGATTATGAATGAAGGTGCTTTTTAGACCACCAAGGGATGAGTAAGAGTCTTTGCTGCAAAAAGGACACATGTATATTTCTGGAATTTTGACTAAACCGTACATAAAACATACAAGAGATGGACGGTCTCCATTCTATGTCATTCATGATGCTGGTTCTTATCTCGCCCATTGGACAAAACATTTGTTCATTTTCTCACAATAATTTAGCAATATTGTTGAACCGAGCACATTTTCTCTAGTGTGGCTTTATCCAAATCTACAAGCTTCTCGACTGGAGAGCAAAAGAGTAATACCTCATTTGAAAGCTAAGACTTACAAAAGTGATCATGACTTTTTTATTTAAAAAAAAAATCACGTCTTTATGTCACTTTTTGGTCATGTTTTTGTGGCTTTTTTGCGACGTTTTTGTCATGTTTTCATCACTTTTATGACACTTTTTTGTTGAGTTTTTTGTCACATTTTTGTCACATTTTTGTCATGTTTTTGTCACTTTTTGTGGCTTTTTTGTTGCTTTTTTGTGACATTTTTGTCATGTTTTCATCACTTTTTTGTTGAGTTTTTGTCACTTTTTGTGGCTTTTTTCCCGACGTTTTTGTCATGTTTTCATCACTTTTTTTGTCACTTTTTTTGCGTTTTCATCCTCGTTTTCTTTTAGATTTGGATAAAATGTGCTTGGTTCAGAGGTCAATTGCACACAACATACACTCTCAAATTCAAGCCATTGCAGAAAAATCTTGGCATCCGGCAACTGTATGAAAGATACAGCAATGAGCCCTGTGTTGGAAATTGTTTTACTCATATATAACGACGGTGGGTCATTGCTTTAGTGTTGTCACTTTTAACCATTAACATCATTTTATCATTTATCATCATTCTATGTACATATTATTTGATGTACAATATAGAATCTGAGTTCACATCATTTATAATAATTGGATAAAGACAGGATAAGATCAGACATTATGGATCTCACAATGGAAAATTCAATAATATGTCCTTTCCTTACAGTTCCTTAAGACCCTTCTCATTTTGTGTGTCCATGCACTTATCACATGAAACCTTATCCAAATATGTAAAGAATCCACTGTCTCCAATACTGTATGTAATCTAATAAACCCACTGTCTCTCTCAGGGTCCTCCAGGCCGCCCCGGTATCCCTGGCTCAGACGGTGTCCCAGGGCCACCAGGAACCATCATGATGCTGCCAGTAAGTCCTCATCATCATTTTATGCAATACTTTTTATTTAAATAACAGCTTTGGCTATTTTGAGCTGCTGCGTATGAAGAAATACCCCTGCCACTCTTATTCATCCCCCTCTCTGTCTGTCTTGCCTTTTTTTTCCCATACTTTTGCACCGTACCTCCTTCATGTTCGGCACTCGCCCATGAGCGCCACCTCATTAAGTGGCTTTACCTCATGGCATCATCGCGGGCCAAGGGATTTTTGGACGGTATTTTCTTTGGGTTACAACTCTTTTCGCTTGTAAATGTCAGCCAGGCCAGTGGAGTGGAACCAGTGACTGTGGCCTCGAAACGCCGGTGACACAAATTAGTACAAAAGCGTGTTGTCTTTTTGACCTGGAATGCGTATATGTGGTGACAGCTTTACAGGTTTGACAGACTGCAAGGTTGCTTGGGCTTTGCTCGCCAGGAGACGCCTTTATTTTCAGTCTGTAAAATGTAAAAAAAAAAAAAAAAAAAGTGTATGTGTTTTTTAATTGTCTTGTGTGTCTTTGTGTTTGACAGTTTAGAGCCGGCGGGGAGTCGCACAAAGGGCCCGTGGTGTCCGCTCAGGAGGCTCAAGCCCAGGCTATCCTCTCCCAGGCCAGGGTAGGTAACCGTGGAAGGTGGAGAACTGCTTCCCTTCGAAATCCCCTGAAAAAATATACTTTTTATAAGAGGTAAGGGGTCATAGGATGTGAGTTTGACCCATATGTTTTACACTGCGAGCTGAAATCCAATACTTTCCCTCTGTGTATATTGTTTTGAACTGTCTTGCACTGGAAAGGTAGTTTTTGACATAGCTTGACAGATTTGAACATGAAATTCAAATATGCTATAGAAGTTCAGACTAGCAACCATACAAATTAAATGCTATATATATATATTACTTTTGTTTTCAAATAGTATCTAAAAGGAAAACTACATGACAGCTTAAAGGGTTTCTGTAGCATCCTCTCATTGCCTGAGAAAAAAGGGCTGTGCTACGACTTTTGACTAACACCTGGTTAGGACTTTTGAGGAATAAACTGGATCCCTTTTAGTTTTGAGTGGTACTGGAGTCATTTAATGAACTCTGTTAATAAAAGCTTCAATTCTTTTGTTTTCCTCCTGAAACATAAAACTGCTTCGTAAAGCACTTTATAATAACTACACCCTATTTAGCCTCAATAAATGATGAATTAACACTTAATTCAACTTGAACAATTCATTACTTAAACACTTAAAGGGGCTAGATGCAAGTTGGCCACTTTATACTCAGTACTGCCACCTCAGGTCATAAGCGTAACTGCAGCTTCTATATTAAGCTTGTGCATGACGGCAATTCGACCCGAAGTAACACGTTTTTGAGTGACAGTGCAGGATTTTAGAGGCAGTTGTGGTGAACAGGTCTGAGCTCATTCTACACCTAAGGACATGGCTGGAACATGTAGGGGGAGGAAAATACTTAGTTTTAACATTTTGAAACTCCATATAGTTCCTTTAACAACTAAAGTGCATATGACAGGTTTTAATGCTTTTTTAATGACTTATTAGGAAGGATAACATCAGTCGCAAGTTCATCAGTTGCATAATTATCATTTTTATTTCAGTGAAGCAGCAATTTTAATGAAGAAATGTTGGACAGAAAAGTAATTTTTATTGGATTTTTTGAAGGGACTATACAGAGTTTAAAAATGTTCATATTATGTATTTTCCTCCCCCTACATGTTCCAGCCATGTCCCAATGTGTAGAATGAGCTCAGACCTGTTCACCACAACTGCCTCTAAAATCCTGCACTGCACACAAAGCTGTTACTTCGGGTCAATTGCCGTCATGCACAAGCTTAATATATAAGGTGCAGTTCCACAAATGACCTGAGGTGGCTGTAGTGAGTATAAAATAGCCAACTTGCATCTAGCCCCTTTAAGCTGCTGACAGGAAGTGACACAGATAAAGATAAAGAAAGCGAAACTATAAACATCACAACAAATGGCCAAACTGAAGAAAACTGGGTCCAATCTTTAGCAAAATCTTAAATATAATTGCATTAACTATGTTTCAGCTATTGTGTCATATGCACTTTAACTACTACAGTTAATGCGTAACTCATAATGAAGTTGTTCATTATTCATTGCTAAGTAGTTAGTAGTTAGTTAGTAGCACTTAACTAATGATTTGTTCATGATGGATTAAGTGTTGACTCATCATTTATTAAGGCCAAATAAGGTGAAGTTATTATAAAGTGGTACCAAAAAATTGTGTTACACTTTGTCTGATGGTTCTGCCCTCACCCTAAAGTTATTCTAAGTAAAAAGAAAAAAAAAAGTGGACATTGACCTTAAAGCAACCCCACAAATAGCCCGTAGAACTATAAAATGAACCCAATGTGGGACATCTCCTGTGAAAACACGTCATAAACCCAGATGACAACTTAAGGTTTCCCAATCCTTAGTATCCCCAAAAATACTGAGCCCTGAACTCAAAGCAACCCTGAGAATGCCCCTGCAGTCCTATAGAGTGCACGTATATGGAGGGGCTGATTATACTGGGGAGGAGTACATAAAGCTTTAGCAGATGTTGACACCCACACGGGCCCTGGTGCTGAGTAACAGGATGAACTGTGAGGCTGGGAGGCACGAGGTGTGATCAACTCCAAAAACACATGGAGATCATTACGACGTATATTCGCACATTCACAACTCACTGAGAGGCGCAAAGGTCAACAACACTGCTGTTTATTAATGTGTACAGAGCAATATTTGGATTCGGTGTTTTGTAACGCCTTGGCATATGTAGGGTATGTAGCATGCTGCTTTGTGGAAGTGGATACAGGTCGCATGACAGCTTGTACTACGATTACCAAGGGCATAGAGGGACTCCTGGTTTCATATTGTCTTTAAAGTGATAGTCTGTAAGATTGCACAATGAGGAGAGAGAGAGTGAGAATTAAAAACTAAACCGTCAAGTTCCCTCCTGATGTGACTTGAAAGCCGTTCCTGCATTGCAATTAAGGAGAGACACAGAATTTGCAAAAGTAAACGATCAACCTCCCTCTGCCTCCTCTCCTGATTAGACCTGACAGGCCGTTTCACAGGAAAGCTCGCCTCATTGGTCAAAGCAATAGCCCAGGGATTTAGATTAGTGTCTGAAATCAGCAAAGAAAAGGTCTTTAAACTTAACATTACATCGAATTGCAGGTCCAGGTGGTCAACATTATGCAATCTCTTAAAATTGTAGAACATTTAAACTTGCAGACTATCACTTTAACCCTTTATAGGGCAAGTGACTATTTTTGGTTATATCCGCACACTTATATGGCCTCCCTGCTGCACATCAGTAAGGTAGAGAAGCATAGTCCTCACTCAGCCAATCAGAAGAGATTACCCCACATCACGATCCCCTCTCTGTGGCATTTGACCAATCAGCAGAGACCGGTCGCGCTCTCAACTTCCTGTTTGCTCTGAAGTCTGAAAAAGACCCAAGTCTGGCTAAATCCATGGTACATTTCTTTACATAACTGATATATGTGTTGGTTTTGGAAGACGTAGTGAAATGATGAGTGAAATTACAGCATGAAAAAGGCAGGCACCATATTTGATCATACGCCCTGTTCACCTTATGTTAATTAGTTTTGTCCATATTTGGACATGCCCGTTGCACCTATTATTCATGCTTACAGTGTTTTCTTGATAAAAGAGCCAATAAACCCTAGGACTATGTTTTTATGTTGCCAAAGGTTATTTTTAGTAAAACATTTGGGCAAACAGTATTAGAGGTGACTGACCCCGCCCACTACACGTAAGGCACAATCACATTACAAAAGCTCTTGCCTATGACAGGTGTGATCATTCAAACATCAATATCACAAAACACAACATCTCCTGAGTACCAGCACCCCCCGAGACCTGAAAGTACGTTTTGTATATTTTATATATAAATCTCTGTCATTTTTTTATCTCTTAAAGGGCAAGGAACCAAATATGGAAACTCGGCTCACATTGATTTTCTGCACGATAACGAAAAACTTTGAAAAATGTTGCAGAAATGTAGCAGAAATACACTTGTGTTGACCCCCAAGCCCCAAGTAGCAACACATAAAATCATTCTCTCACTAGAGTAAAGATTAAAGTTGCTAGTGACCCTGAGCATCACCTGAACAAGCCAATGTTCCACCACTGGTACATGTGTCATATAGTTTGAACAAGCAAGACTGGTTCCTGAGTTTTTTGTAGATAGATGGATAAAAATCATTCTTGTATATTACCTTCTTAAAACTTTGCTAGAATTGTCTGTCTTCTCTGAGTAATGTGTAATAATCAAGAATTGAAAACAAAAAACCTACAGCTCTTGAATGATGAAAGTTGTTTTTTTTAGTACTCCCCCCCTTGCCTTCTACCTTGTGTGCTCTTTGAGACTGAAATTGAGTTTGTGGGTTTGAGGAGAAGGGCAAAAAAAGGTCACTCACCTACCACTCCACAAATATTTAGCGTCACTTGGGCTGTGGTAAACCATTGCCAGAAACTTTATAAAGTTTTCACATTGTTATATATTCAGACCAAACCAATATTCAAAACCGAGGGCACTAGGTTTGTGCAAGTTTACGCTTCTTGCATTGTGTTCCTTTGACTATGGCTGGGAGGCAAACCACCAGCCCCACCAAAGACATTATTACAACCAGTCTTTTCTGCCGTACCGACTAGTTTGAGACTGTCTAAGGTTTTAGGCTGGGCATTCTTGGTTTTTCAGGAACGTTAGGTATTGGTTCTTTAACATAATAAGCATCAGATGACTGAACGTATGTAGAGCTTTAGAAATAAAACAAACTTGCCTCGTCCCACTCCCCACACCCTTTATCTACTCGGTTTACGTTGTGGACTATTTTAATGATGGACACGTCATCGCTGCGCAGTAATCAGGGCTTGTGTCTGACTTACAGCTGGCTATGAGAGGCGCTCCGGGGCCCAGTGGAATGGCGGGGAGGTCTGGTCCTGTGGTGAGTCGTCCCTATACAAACACACACGCACCTCTCATATGCATTTACCATGACTCTCTCAGCTGATGAGGAAAACACTGCTGCTGCTTCCTGCTGTGTTGGGGCGCCGCTATATTTAACCTCGCAGTAGCCTATACAGGACAGATGTAAAACTGTGGAGGAAGACATAAATTAGAAGATAAGATAGAGTTTTATTACATTACGAGAAGTCCTGACTGTTTAAGTTTCTTCTGGTCAGTGTGAGGTCACCTATAGCTTTAGTATTTAAATGATGTATGAAGAAGGACAAAGTAATAAGCCCTCATTTCTTTGGTCATGCCATTTGACACTGAGGGGACAGAAGCTGCTTAAATACATTTCAGTACAAGTACATGTGCTTAAGTAACTGTACTTTTGGAAGTGTATATTTCATACAGTACTTTTTTACTTCTACTTGATTAATATTAATATGTTCATTTTGAGACGTACAATAAATGTGTGTTTGTGTTTTGTTACTTAATTCTTCATGTTGATTTCTTTTAACACATATTTCTTGTGAAAGTACTACATTATTTCATGTTTTGTTTCTCATAATTTATGTCACTACTGAAACATGAATCAAACTTTTACTCAGTTACTCACAGTATTCACAGCAAGTATTGTTTCACTCTTACTTGAGTAAATATTTCGGGCCTCTACTTTTTACTTCTACTTTGAGTGCAATTATTTCAAACATCGTTACTCTTAATTGAGAAAATATTTTGGCCACACCTCTTAAAATGATATACTACTATACTAACTTGAATGCTGAAATGACATAACTTCAAATCATAACAAGAAGTGACTTCCTGTTCCGATCCAGCACACCAAAATAAAAGCAGCATAATATTAATTCGTTCAGCAGTTCATTAGTTTTAGACGAGCTGTGTGCTTTTATTTTGGCGTGCTGGATTGAAACAGGAAGTCACTTCATGGGAGTCAATTTTACAGGTTTAACACTATAGAGTCAGACTGATGGGTCGCAAATTACATTCTGGTGTGTGGTGCAAGACAAATATCATTGCAATGTAAAAATACATTATAAACATCCCTTAATAATCTGAATAAACTATAACAGTTACTAGATATAACTTATTCCCTCATCTGTAAATAAAGTAACTTGCTTATTTTTCATTCTCAGGCTTTTGCTTTGCTTTGATAAATATGTGTGCGTCTTTTCATAGGGAAGTCCTGGTGCTCCTGGGCTGAAAGGAGACGGCGGTGACCCAGGACCTCAGGTGGGGTCAAATATGGCCTTCTCCTTGTTGTATAAATTTACATAACTTTCTATATAAGCTTCAACGTTGGATGTTTTTTGCATGAAGGGGCCCAGAGGTCTTCAGGGTCCGACTGGTCTTACGGGAAAAGCTGGGAAAAGGGTAAGAGCTCTTTCATTGTTTCTTTTGTTGTTTGCAAAGATTTCCAATTACATTTCATTAATTTTCCCTAAACAATCAGTTAAGATGGAGGGATATTTTGTGTGGAGTTTGCACGCTCTCCCTGTGTCCATGTATTCACGTTCCCCCATCAACCTAAAACATGCCTAATAGGGCGTCAACTGCACTTGATCTGGTGCCCATGTGGCATTGAAGGATGACTCAAATGCTGGGGACGAACTCCCAAAAAGGGACAGCAAAACATACCGAATGCTTTCAATAAATGTGTTACATCCCGTATCAATTATGTTCAGCACGTACCATAGATATGTCCCAGTCAGCGATATTTTTTGATTTTTCCAATAAAATACTGGAAAGAGCTGGATTTGCCAGGATCATGGCTCTAATTGCTGGACTCTGGGTATTTTCAAACATGGCTTCCATTCAACTCCATCATCTGCGCACAATATTGACTTTAGTATTCTTGTATAAATTCAGAAAGGGGAGTTTGTTGAACCGTGGACTGATTGCCTCGTCCAGTTTCGCAAAGTTTATGAAATATCTGTAAAACAATTTCTGTTATTTTGATGTCTTTCAGGGACGCAATGGAGCGGACGGAGCTCGTGGGCTGCCGGGAGAAGGAGGCGCAAAGGTAAAGGGTATGGGGGGTTGATGTCAGAACATTTAAGGCATTATCAGTGCTGTTCCTATAACACAAAGGGCTAAAATATTAATCCAGTCCATTTAACGTGATATGGCAGGTTATTATTGCTATTTTACTAGTGTTCGACAACTGGACGGGAGTTGTTTGAATAAAGAACATTTCGTCTTTCTTATACTGAGAGAAAGAGTCAGGACGCCATTTTTGTTTATACTACACCAGTTCCACTTTAGCAATTACTATATCGACTCATCGTTCAATAAATAACGGATAAACAATAGGCTCAATATTCACATTTTTCCCCCAAGTAATACTTGAACAATTTACTAAAGTATATTTTGAGATTAATGTTAATTGCAACTTGTGTGTTTTATTGAAGATATGATGAAACATTTTAGAACAAGGGATTACTGAGATTTCCAATGTTCTTGGTCAACAATGATATTGTTTATTGCGATATTTTCAAGCCTCAAAATGTTATCACGACAGGCCTTGCTCCACTCAAAGCATTGCCAACTTAAGCAACCCAGTCCGGTTGATGACTTTGAAAACCTCCACAAGGATACAACATTAGTAAATTATCAGTAGATCCTTCATGAGGCCCGATCATGTGTTTCTAAACGCAGACTATAGCGTAACATTTTGTCCTAAGTGGGAGCGCCCTATGAGATTTTGCAGCCCCCGACTTTTAAGTGGGAAGTACGTGGGATGGAGAATGTCATGTGTAACAGCCTTTTTTCTCCAACCTGACTCTGACTCCATGTGAAGGGGGGGAGGGAGAGAGGGGTTGTGAGGGCGAACATGTGATTTTGTTTTGGTTACGATAACGCAATTACGGCCGAGCGAGTGCCGTTCCGCGCCACAGCGGGACCGGCTGTCGGCTACATTTCTTCCTCTTGGGACACGAACATTGTTTAGCTCACAATGGGGTTAATAAAGTTTTTAGTTTGACCTGTGAGAGCCAGTGATGCTTTAGGAAGAACACATGTAGGTCTGTCACAATAACAAATTTGAAGTTCGATATATTGAGGCAGGAATGTATCGCGATACACGATAATATTGACTAACGATACTAGATACTGTCAACATAAAAATGACGGTAAACCTTTGTTCTGAAAGTGCATAATCATATCTTAAAATACCACACAAGCTCAAAGTTTTACAAAGAAAAAAGTGGGGGGAAATGTTAATAAATGCACAGATGATAAATATCGAGCCAAAAAATACATAGTTTATCTGTTATTTATTGAACGATAAGTGGATATGGTAATTATCGTGACAGACCTAAACACAAGGCAGTGCGATATAAACGATACACTGATTGTAATAAACCACGCCTCAGTCGACCTTTTCTCTTTTTATAAGCAAATAGTGCAACAGCTCATGGAAGATAACCATCGCGTTTGGAGCTTCTGCTGTCCTTGCGCCAGGCACAAGATCTGGCCCATAGACGCCTGAATTTTGTTGAAGAAAGTCAGTCAGTTGGGAAATAAAAGTTGAGTAGAAGCTTCAAGAGCCAGACCTACTCTATACCAACTTGTTACTCGATTGTGAAGTCAAACTTATAGCATCACCGACATATAATCATTACTTTTTATTTCGCCCAGTCCCATTGTGACTTATTGTAGATATGTTGTATTTCTAGTATGAATCAGTTTTGACAGAAAAAATGAAAACAAAATAGTAGAATTTACCATGTATTACTCAGACTCATTATTCTTTGTAAACTCAACTCACTGACCCTCCTTCCTTGTTCCAGGGCGACCGTGGATTCGATGGCCTCCCCGGACTTCCAGGAGAGAAAGGACACCGAGTGAGTAATTAGAGCGTCGTGAAGCGGTTCCATTTCCAAAAAAAAAGGCTAAATTCGCCCTCTATAATAAGAAGCTGCACTTGCCCCGGTCTTATTATGAGTCTCAGATTGTCATTTGTCAAAGTAACTGCAGCTCTGAACCCTGTCCTTACGCAAACGTTAGGGCCTAAATGGCACTTCAAAGTCCCCCTCCCATTCACTGATTATTACTGCAGTGATGACAGCGCCAAACGCCAGGGTTGTTACTGTCTTTGCTAATGTCAAAGTCGTCTAGCCTTTAAGCATAATTGCCTCAGACATATTTTAAGGTTTTTATAATGAGCCTTCTGTAGATGGAGGGAATGATACTTAAAGATCCAGCAGTGTTCAGTGAGTAGAAGGCAACGTTGGAAACTTTTTTCTACCTCTAACTCTCCTGGCGATAGACGGGCTGATCCGAATTTGATTTTTGCCCACCCAGTCGAATCGATTACCGATCCAACTCCTCTAAATATTATTTTCCATCTATATTTTATCCGCGCCCACCCACTTCTCTGCTGCTGATGGTTCTACTGGGACGACTTGTACTACAGCTTTAACCAATGGCGTCATGGGGTAGCTTACACTTTTAAAAATACAGATTTTCTTTCAGTATTCTTCTACTCACAAAGGACATTAATCAGGTATTTCATAGGAGTGGGCCAGGACACACACTCCACGAGACGAGACAAAATTCTGATATAATTTGTAGTAATGAATATAGCTTATATAGTCATTTTAACCGAACAAAATGGAACTCAAATTAAAGGTGCAAACCATTATATTATGAAAGACATTGGTGGGTAACTATGAACTGAATATTGGTTTAAGCCGTCTACTATGAGTGTATTGGATGCAGCACGGTAAAAAAGGAAAAATCTAATATATTCATCTACTTGGGGCCGACATAATCTTGTGGCGAGATTTTGCATCTTTTTAATCTCACGAGATCTTGGTACATCCTTAGTATTTTAATAAAAGCGATATTTTGGGTTTCAAGATAAAGTAAGTTCCTCACCTCGAGTAAAGTACTTTCTGCGTTATGTATTTTCCTGATACGGCTGCACAAGATATCGCCAAATTGTGAGATTGCAGTATTAGGTGACACTATATCTATATGACACACATGATCTTGATTCTTGCTCGGTTTTAGCCGTGTTTTGGGCCCGATTTGAAAAGCACATTACTCACATTTATGTCTACATTTAACCTCTTAACCTCCGCCTAAACCAAGCACATGTTTACAGCCTACAGGCCAGTGTAATGCCTCATTTGAAAGCTACGAAAAAACTGATCTATTTTCCTCTCTTTTTGGGAACTTTTGTTGCTTTTTTTGACGGTTTTGTCACATCTTTTACTTGTGTTTTTTCTTTTTTTATGCATTTTGTTTTACCTTTTCTTGGCTCACTTTTTCATTGTGCTTTTTTGTTGCATTTTCATCCCTGTTTTCGTCCCGTTTTTTGTTTCCGCTTTACTGAAGAACTGGAGAAAAGGTGGGGGTTGAGAGGTTAATGGAACATACTGTATAGAAATTATTTTGTCAAACACTACAATCATATTCATGCAAGATCATTTCCGAATACTGCAGTTTTTCCTAATCTATTGTGCAGTTATCGTGTTGCCATATTTGCTGATTTGCTGAATAATGAACAAGGTCATTAAGGCCGTTTAACCCACTTTTCTCTCAATAACCGCTTCCCTCTGGACAGCCCTGACGTTTAGTGTTTGGTACATTTTAAACCTCGGTCAAAAACTGGAAGTTTTGCGCACGGAGATGACAGGGTGGTATTTCTAGACGGCCGTTCGGTCTTTATTCTATACTGAGTAATTAGAGGGTGGCACAGTGGAGGTAGGTTGGTCCCTGTATAGGACAAACCCAAAATAGGGACGACCGTACACATAAGGCTCATGCCAATTGTGGTGACCGGGCGCAGATTAAAGGCATTTTTTGTTTCCATTTTGAATCAACCTTGTCTTTAGTCACGTCACTCCCGTCTATTATCAGACATGACATCTGCGCCACTCCTTGTTTCTCCTATTTTTGATGTTGGGCATTTTCTCACTATAGGGTGAATTAGGGTCTACGGGCCCCCCAGGATCTCCCGGAGAAGACGGGCCAAGGGTGAGTTTAGCCTCCGTTCAAATAAGGCAAAAAAAATGCTGGTGTTTTATGTTGTGTTTCGCTTATGAAATATGTCATGTTTCCAAAGGGAGAGGATGGACCAGTCGGACAGAGAGGGGTGGCTGGAGAAAGTGTAAGTACTGACTTTAAAAAGGAGACGACTCCTACTACTTCTCCTTTAATCCTACTTTACGCTCAACAAGTACTCAGCACAATGACCATCACTTGTTATAAAAATATATGTACAAAATGAGAGCGTGAAGTGAATATAGTGATTGAGTGATATGAGTGCTAGATGAGATACCAAAGAATCAAAAACCAAACAAACAGAAGTGGAAAATAAAGGCATTTATTTACAAAAACAAACAATTTTTTATCAAACCAGTAACGTTTTAGTGGATAAAACCTCTACAAGTCTGAATAAAAGGAACATTGTCATGTTATAGACCTACAGTTGTATTTATTTACAACTTCTTATGAAATTTGTGAAGTGCTTTGCAAACCTAAAGCTGTGTATTTTTCATTTGAAAAGAATAACCAGGCTTCCCAAGATTTGACTCGTAACTAGGGATGCACCGATCCAGCTCTTTTGCTACCGATACGATACTGGGGTTTGAGAATCTGCCGATATCCGATATTTACCGATAACAAGAGACTTTCTTAAAAATGGCTTTCTCTGAGTGAAACATTTTATTGACTCTTCTCCATTTTAAGATCAATAAAGTCATATTTTATTGTTACAGGTTACAGATCAATTATCATTTATATGATAAACTAATGGATAAACATTTAACAAGGATGACGTTTCTACACTAAATATCCTTGGGTATATGACAGGCTTTAGGTTAGATTAATATAAACAACTCACATGAAGTGATCTGATCATTACAAATATGTTAGATCAGTTATTTCTTAAACTAAAATACAAAAACTTGGCTTCAGCAGTAGTTATTTATTTTATTAGGCTACTTTAGGTATTTCTATCATAGTTTCTGACCCAGCCTTGATTAGTTTTCGCTAGCATGCACCCGCTAGCTTTAGCATGCTATTGCTAGCGTGGCATTTTGCACTGCGTAAACCCCCCCCACAAAAAATACATTCTAGTTCTTAGCTTTACAATGATATACAGCATGCCCATATTCACTTAAATTTAAGTGGTAAAAGTTTTGTTTTTATGCCGTCAGTTCAGTATAGGATATTTGAAGCCGATACCCGATATCATATATTTCCCGTATCGGCTCCGATATCCGATACCAGTCTCGGATTGGTGCATCCCTACTCGTAACCTTGCTGGGAGCGGACAGTGAACATTTCTCTTTGTCTTGCTCAGCATTAGAAGCATGTTTGGAATCAGTCCCATGTTTGTTAACAGTGATGTTTTGAGCTTTGTGACTTTCTTTTTTACCCTGAACGCTCCGAAGCGCGGCTTTAAGTTTTTCAACTTCAGATGATCTCATTTCTCTCATGTTTCCAAAATGAAATGCCATTGGAAGAAAGGGGAAAAAATGTAGATATGGGGCTCGTGCTAAAGTCGTAATAGTTTTCCCGTGAGAATTTGACATTTTCTGTTTTGTTCTGCATTAATGGACCGTGGCGTGTCATGTGAAACAGTCCTTTGAGAAGCAGCTTGTGAAGCCGTTTAGAAACATTGCAGTGAGTTTCATCAGAGTTTGAAGCAGATGATGGATTTGATTTGATATTTACGATTGCGCCTCGATTACATTTTCACATGCATTTGGTTTATCCAAACTCATTAGCCAAGGCTTTTTCTTATTTTGGTTAGAAAAGAATAAAAGGACCTTCTGTAGAGAGATTATTGTTCATCAATTCCGTATCAGTCTATTTCCGAAAGCAAAGTCAGTAGCATTTATCGTCTATTTGTGCTGGAGATGTTTTGTCACTTCTAACAATTCTGCCCAGGCATCGGAACTCTGTGTGTGTAAAAAAACATTTTCCGATACCCATATTAGTACCAGTTGTATAGCAGCTTTTTTGATCCCCCTGAGGCAGCGTTTAACAATACCCATCTGCATTTTTGACAACTAACTAGACCTAGAAACTGGATTTAGCCTGATATTTTAAAATGAATATTGTATTTGTGACGAGCTGCAGGCAGGTTGCCAGGTCCACAGATATGGGCCGCGTGCATCTGGCCCTCTGGAACTGAGGAAAAAGTTGTCCCCAGGAAAATGCACATGGACGCTCGCTCAACTGGGGAAAACAAGTGGGAAACTCTGGTCAAAACGAGCTTCCCGACTTCTGCACCTGATGTGGAAATCAGCTCATTTGTTCAGTTATTGTTTGATGTGAGCTTTTTAGTTAAAGGTGCATTATGCAACTTTTCATGTGGAAAAAAAACCTTGATATTTGTGTGTATTTGACCTTGTTGTTACCCGGCGGCTGTATGAGTGGTCAGCATGGCGCCTTTACTTGCCATCACATTGGTCTCTAAGACTCTCCGGGATCAATTGTTTGGAAGGTTTTCACAGCTGACGGACCCTCTCTCCAGAAAACCTACAAAACAATTGATCCTGGAGCATCTTAGAGACCACTGTGATGGCAAGTAAAGGCCACTGGATGAGAACATGGTCAAATACACACAAATACAAACTTCTTTTTTTTTGCATAAAAAGTTGCATAATGCACCTTTAAACTCTACTACTTTCTTCAGTTAAGTAGGAACTATTGTCCTCAGAGTAACATACTTTCAAGAGTAATCCCTGACATTAATGTAAGCAAAAAGAATGTATGTGATATATTATAAAACTAAAGCAGTACTAAGTAACTCTTGCCCCTTGAGGCCATAAGAGCAACTGCAGGTGTCGTAGTATGTTGCGTTTTTTTACTCATTAATTGTCCGTGAGAGTAAATACTGCGCTGACAGAAAAGGCAAAGGGAGAGAGGGATATTGTACATCCAATTACACAATAAAAATATTTATTCTCTCAAACTTGGCTGTAAATACTGTTTAAAGTGGCGCTAGCCCACAGTTAGCTTTGCCCGCTAGCCTGCTTGTTCTTCGGGATTCCATTAGTGTGTATTGGTGACTCCGGTCCGGTGGCAGTCAAGTCGTTTTTTACTGGACAGAGACACCGGGGGATATGAAAGACCTAATTATCCCATTAACACCTGTATTACCCCCAGAGGTACTACAAAAAGTATTTTTTAAGCTAAACAAGTTACTTAGTATTGCTTTGACAAACCAAAGATTAGCTTTTGACCAAATTCAAATGATTCCCATATAAAAATCACATGAGCACAAAGCAACTGAGGACAATGATGTTACATCTGAAGAAATCAAGCCCCCCAATCCACATGCAATTTTTATCTAAGTGTGATGATTTTGACTATAGACCTCATTGCAATGATTGGCATGTTGCTTTCTGATCGACAGGAGTGCAGCCCCAGATCCTTATTTGGACTTATGACTTTGAAGAATAAACTACAGTATATTGAGTTGAATGGGACTTGAACTGAAATATCTCATGAACCTTAAAATACATCTGAATGCTTTTCGTGGGAACATTAACATGAATCTTTTAACATTACAAAATCTACCTGGTTGGCCCAATAACCCTTTTTCACGCAGCAGAACATCAACTTAACTCTGCCTTGTTTTATGCGCAGGGTCCCCGGGGTTTGCTTGGTCCGAGAGGGTCTCCCGGTGCAGCAGGGCAGCGCGTACGTATCTTCATCTGTCACTGTCTCACAACAATGAAGTGTTATACCTCTCACTGACATCCGTGTTATCCGCTTGGCCCCTTTAGGGTCTTTCAGGACTGGACGGGCAGCAGGGTCCCAAAGGAAACATGGTAAGTGTTTATTGAAGTGTATTTGGACATTTCTCCCTGGGGAAAAGTCAGCAGAGAGGACGTCCCAGCGGTGTGTCAGAATAACAGCGCTCCATTTTGTCAGGACCACCTAGGAAAAACCGTCCCCGAGGCGCCGCATAAGCCAGTGCTCTTTAACCTTACTGTTAGGAGGCCTCTCATAACAATCTAATTACACACGCAGAGGCCATTACAACTTTTAAAACTGTTTGCCATAAAAGAAATAGCCTTGGAGGCATCAAAATATATAGCCTCTAAATGTGTGTGTAAGGTTCTCAGGGTTCAACTTCCTCCATTTTGTTCCTCAAATGAACAGGATTTTAAGCCCAGGAGGTGAACGTCAAAGTGTGATTGAAACCAGTGGTTCTCGATTGGTGTCACCTTTACCTTATGAGAGCACCCACGGGCCAAATAAAATAATCATCCCAACCCAAAAATGTTTAGTTTGCTCAATATAATGTCACATGCTGTATTTCCTCACAGATTAGAAGATTTGAACAAGCCCCTAAAGACTCAAGTAGTGTTTTCTCACTTTTTCATTTGTTAAATACGGAAAGAAATATCTCCATCCAACTGGAAAAGGGTCCAAGATGATTTCGTGATTTAAAAGGTTGTGATTGTGGCTATAATTCTTAATGGAAAACAGCTAGATTTGTGAATAGAAGTCAAATGCCATGACAACCAATGTAAAAACAAATTTGTTTTTTTGCTTGATATGATCTCTCTTGGAGAGAGAAGAGAAAGTGAAAGCAGGGGGGATCTCCTGCACAGAGCAATGATCTCCACACCTCGTGCTTCTGGTCGCTCTTTAGTTTTTATCAGTCGCCCAATGAGGTCAACGAGCCAACAGTTTTGTATGATCTAACGGGCGCCATTTACTGCGGGTCCTCGCTACGTGTTTTTATCACAATATTTCAGCTCTATGTTCTCTTAAAACAACGTGAAACTCAGCCCAGGTATTCTCAATAGTCGATGTTCTTTTCTTAAGACCCTGTTTTCAGCCAAAGCCCAGTGAAGAGAGTGAAACAAGGGAGACAGTTGTGCTTCATAAAACACTCAATATCTCCGTTTCTAGAAAAAAAAACGGTGATTTTGATCAGAACGAGCCTCTGTTTAGCTTCGATTTCTCAGGAACCGAGGCACGTAGAATTAAAGGGTTTTCACCTACGGAGAGCTTAGAGTCTCACCTTTCAAACGAGCCACAGCGTGTGTCCACAGCTATAACATAGAATACGCTGTGGTGCTACAAATGTCATTAAAGATGGTCTGGATTGTTGGCACGCTAAATCCCCAAAACAGCGTGGCACTCAATGTGTTAAAAAAAAAATCTTCGTGAGACCTCCATTACAGTACAAACCAGATCAGATACTGTTTGGTTGATATGATTCTGTCGTCTTCATGCTGAACGATCATTTAGAAGCTCGTGTTGTTAAAAAATGTCAACATCTCCCCAGTTCACCTCAGCAAAATCATCTTATTGATTTAATAACAATCAATCAACAGCGAACACTCCTTCTTCCACGCGGTAAATGCTCCAATCTTGTGCCAAATGCAGCTCCATGCAGACAATAGGCCGTGATAAAGACACGCTGGGCCTGCGTGCGGCGTTGCATCATGCCTCCTCCCTGGACAGGCAGCAGGATGTTTGTAAATGAGGTTAAAGCATCATCCGTCAAGCAGCTGGAGCGGCCCACATGCTGTCACCGTCCCCTGAGTCACTGCGCAGCAAAAGAGGACACCGTTTAACCCAGAAGAGCAGCAGCGCCGTGTGTTCCCCATTAGCGTCCCACAAAGTCTCTATTGACGGGACGGCCCCGCGGCCACAGACCTGTGTAATGTGGGATCGGTGGAGGCTCTTGCGATACAATAAACTGTCAGATTGAGACTCGCGGGCCCTCAATAAGGATTTATCTGTTGTTTGTTGAAACAGCTGGAGCCGTCTGCCGCCAGAGGTCAATGTTGTGTGTGTTTTTTGCTTTGTGACACACCGCAGCGCATCGCCGTTTCCAGTTACTAATGATGACTCAGATGGCCCTTAACCTTGGATGATGTATCTGTTCACTCTGTCTGGTTATTTTGTTTTCTTTCTTTTCTTTATTTAAGGACCCCCTTTAGTCTTCACCAACGCAAAGACTACTCTTCCTGGGGTCCATTCTCATCACAAAGACATTACAAAGTCTTTATTAGTTATTGTGGGAGGATTTGAGATTTTCAAATTAAATTATTCCAACTTTAGTTCTGTAATTCTCAATAAAACTCACATCTTCATCATTGTATAGTGGCAGGATTAATACATAAATACATTACTTAATATTGAATCAAAACTTTCTTTCTTCGGCTGCACTCACTGCTATTGGATTTGGTCTTTTCATAACATTTTAATGAAATAGCCGTTTCCCTTCAGAAACAATTTCTTTGGCTCTGCAGCTCCTTTGGCACCACAGGTTGCCGCTCTCTCCAACAGATAAACCGATTTGAATATGTGTGTAAATAAAGTGAATTGTGCCTTTGTGATGTACTCCATTTGTTTTTAACAGGGAGTTCAAGGAGAGCCAGGTCCTCCGGGACAACAGGGCATGCCTGGACCCAATGTAAGTTTCTCTTTGTGCTTGTGCAGTGACAGTTTTGATCTTATACTCTTTCATACTCTTTGGGTCGCTTTCATCCTGGCATTCACACATGTTGTTTTCCAAACACCCAGGGGGCATGCAATTTTAACACAGAGTATGCGGCGTTCCTATGCATTACCATGACGTCTAAATTACCCAAAGCAGAAAAAAACTATGTGATTATACGTATATGTTGCAGAGAATATGCTAGACTTGTGTTGAGACATGAATAAGTTTAGGGTGAGACCATCTATTTGCAGAAGCTATATTACTATATACGTGACCAGATTTTCCAAGTTAAAAACTGGGACATTATCCACGAATATGCCCAAATCATGACACATTGAGGAGATGCTAGAATTGAGATTTATTTTCGATAGGTTTATATACTTACATATATACGTATATATATACTTATACTTACAACTGGGACAGAGACTGAGAAAAACTGGGACAAATCAATGGTTTTGGAGAAATCTATTGGGACGTGGGACAGGGTACTCAAATCTGGGACTGTCCCAGGTTAACTGGGACATCTGGTCACCCTAATATTGACTTAAAGGGATATTTCAGGATTTTTGACGTAGGGCCTCATTTCCTAGATATCCAGAGTGTTGTTGATTTCTGGAGATATATACTTAATTCATGCAGTCCTTATATTTGAAGAGTTTAGTGGCGCTAGGCTAGTGCTAGGCTAGCGCATGTCTATGGTAACTAGTAGCCTGCATTAAAAACCTCTTTAAAATCATTGGGTAGTCTTCCAAAAGTTGCCATATCTGATTTGTAGAAAGCTCATTTGTGAATTCCACTTAATGCCGGTAAACAAACTACTGTAGATCTAGTAACCTAGCCTTTGCCTCAGGTGCACTGAGCTTGGGTCAGACTGTTTTGAATGCAGGCTACTAGTTACCATAGACATGCACTAGCCTAGGACTAGCCTAGCATCACTAAACTCTTCAAATATTGCATCAAACTGCATGAATTAAAAAACATAAATATCTCCAGAAAGAACAACACTCTGGATAACTAGGAAATGACAGGTCAGTTCATTTTTTATTAACCTTTAGTTAACCAGGTAAGTCCCATTGAGATTAAAAACTTATTTTTCAAGAGAGTCCAGGCCAGGAGGCAACAAAAGATACACAGTTACTAAACCAAAACCAAGCACAGTGAAGTGTGATCTCTCAGAAGCAAAAAACTGTAACTGTGTCTCTCCACATAGAGCTACTGAATGTAATATTAGCAGAATCAGCGCAAGTCACTTTTCATTTAGAGACATTTTTCTCGTCCCATCCTTTGCTCAAAGTGCGCTGGAACAAGCTCACACTTTGCCGCCTACACTTTTCCACTATTAAACATTCAGAAGTCAAGTGTCCAGGATTAACGGCCTTTTCCCCCCTGACACTCGTGGGTTCGAAGTGCCGTCATTTTTGGAACCTCTTCGCCGAGACCTGTTCAGATTCACCCGACAGGTTGAATAAACAAGCTGTTCATCGAAGCTGGCGCAGCGCGGGCGACGTCTTCCAGAGCGGCCCATAAAATAATACAAGCTGGCTGTTTGGACTTTTTTAATTTTGGTCTTCATAGGATTATTTCAGAGTCAATAAATGAAGCCACTCGTGTAAGAACAGCTGGATCTTTTGAGCACAAGCGGATTGAAGTGGGTCATTTGTAAAAAAAAATAGTGGGGAATGATTATCAAAGTTTTGCTAATTACTTTCAAGAGGGCATCATTTGATATTCTTGCCTCAAATACTGTTGTTGTCTTTGGTATTTATCGTGTATAAAAGATCTGAAATGCATATGATTCTTAGTTTAGCCAAAAGTTTGAAAAGCTTTCACACCGGTCAGCAGAAATGCAATTACAATTTCCTTCAGCTCTTGCAAAACTTTTCTACTTCTGTCTAATGCCTTGTCTTTTGTCTTCCAGGGCCTCATTGGTTCTCAAGGCCCGATTGGTCCTCCTGGCGAAAAAGTAAGTGGCGGTGGGAAATCGCAGTCGTGGCTTAAAAAAAAAAAAAAAAACACCCACAAAATCTCTGCGCTCATGATAAGTGACTATTGCAGACCAGATTGATTCTGCAGAGCCACCGCTGTTAGGAACGTAAAGGACTCCTCCTCGGGCCTCCAAAAGAGACATGATAGAAACCCATTTAGACCCCGGGCCTGGAGAAGCACTTAGCTCCCCATATTGTGTTATTCTAGTGGTTTCGTGGATGGCTAATATTATTTCTAGCAGATGCGTTCGGCTGTAATGTATTCATTGCTGTGTTTTTTTTTTTTTTTTCTTTTTCTTTTTCGCAGGGACCTCAAGGTAAACAGGGGTTGGCTGGGCTCCCTGGCGCTGATGGCCAACCGGTAAGTACTGGCGTTCCGTGCATATTGTTCAGAAAAAGGCTTGAAATTGTTGAAAATGTGAGTGTTGTGTCTGCAGGGCCATCCGGGGAAAGAGGGCCCCACTGGAGAGAAAGGAGCATCGGTAAGAACAAGGCACAAATTCCATTAAAAACTATGCAACATTAGAAGATATAATAGAAAATAAACAGAAAAGCAGCTTTACACAAAAAAACCTAACACCTAAAGCCTTTTCTTTCCATATACTGACACTTTTACGATTGGGTGAGGTTGGGTTTTTTATATACTATACCACCTTGCACAGTATTTGTTGATTCATTGAAACAATATTGAAATGAAGAAGCATCTCTCTAAGTAGGCCTGTCACAATTACTATATCGACTTCAATATATGACTCAATATTTATCATCTGCTCATTTATTTGCATTCATTCCTCATCTTTCTACTGTCATACTTAAATTTTTTCCCTAAAGTAGGCCGTTTTTTGTTGTGTTTCAGGCTTATGGTGGATCGTTTTTTAAGCTTTAGGGTTCATTTCTGTGGCCTTAAAAGGTCTCTAATAATATCATTTATCTCAATATTTTACTGCCTTCAAATGTTGTTATCGGGACAGGTCCAAATCCCTTAATGTATCATTTCAGGGTTAGCGACTCACTACTCCCCTGTTACTGCATACAGTGGATCTTGAAAACAGATTTGAGGAGTTGCGCAGCATGCTATGATTTCCCAGGAATGCATATATTTATATATATATATATATATGTACGACTCCCTGCAAGTCATCACATCAGCGCTACGCTCTAGGCATATTATCTACAAATATGAAATGCACTTTATATCCAGCTGTCCCGGGGGAGTTTGCAGAAGCACTTTTGAGATAGAAATATGTGCAGATAAGGGGAGCCATAGCCTGGACTTAGCCATCCGTAAACTCCGGGCAATTATCGTTTCCCTACATGAACGTCTGGGTCTGATCTCAGTGGCCGCGTTACATCGGTTGAATTTGAACCTACCATTCAGTGAGCGGGGGAGGCGGGGGTTGTAGTCAAGCATTTGCGCCGGATTTACTGGTTATAGTTTGGAAATGGCGGCAGATACGAAAGTAAAGGAAGCTCTTCAATCCGTTCTGGCTCGGCTCCCAAATATCCAAAGATTGATCACAATTGAAGCGATCACAACCCAAGAGTTTTGGAAAACAGAGCTCAATTGTGAAGATCCAGACCCTCTGTACGAAATAAGTACCAGGGTATGGTAAGACCAGGCTAGGGGAGACACTACAGACATGTTTTTTTTTGTTTTTTCATTTGTTTTTATTGAAGATATGATCGGGTTTTAAGCCAAATTAATCTCTTGACTTATAAACCTTCACCTGGAAGCAAAAGAAAACCCCTAATCTTCAACAACAACATGTCTCGTTATTGCTCTGATTTGACGTTTCTCCATTTGTAATTTGCAATTTTCTCAAAATGCATTTTCCTCACATCAGTGTGACAATATCTCCACATAAGTAGCTCCTACAGACTTCAAATTATCCATCCTCGGACTGAACAATATTCTGAAGGTTTTTTCTGTGGGATTTTTTTTTCATATCTATTTCCTAGCCCTGATTTATTGAGTTTTGAATTTCATAAAAACAATTTTTACAGCACCACTAATAAACAGCCTATTCTAAAACTAAACATGACAATCCAAAATCCCCTGTTTCTGTCCCTAATATGTCAACAAAATTAAACCATGGGTGACGCTTTATATAAAGGTGTGCTCATTAAGTATTAATAAGGCATTGATAACCATAAATAATATGTTTGTAAAGTATTAACAACATAATATACTTTTATCTGTTAACATACTAATAGGCCATTAATAATACACTTATTCATACCATACAACCGTTACCCTAGCCCTAAAATGATTACTAATGCTCATTAATACTAAAGCAATACCAAACCATGAAAAAAAAAACCATCAATATAATCCTGTCTTGATCCATTATTCAGAGTTTGTCACCGAAAACATGGGAAATGAGCAAAACATTGCATGACAGAAAACTTTCAAAGCCTTATCTCCCTCATATTTATGCCAGGGACTTCAAATTGATATCTCTGAGTTTGAAAAAAGTTTCTCTATTCGCCTGCAGTGTCTCGCCTTAAGAAACCCGTGAGTGTATAGTTTTAGGGTTGTGATTATGATGCAGGGATAAACAAATATGAGCTCATTCAGCGAAAGGAAAAGGTAAACATGTCACACTGCATATCATCCTCCTCAGCTTCTGTTTTTGTCTCTTTCAGGGCAACACTGGACCTCCTGGAACGATCGGCTACCCCGGCCCCCGCGGGGTCAAAGTAAAACACTTTACTTTACACGTTTTTACCTGATTAAACTGCGTCTCACTTTGCCATGTTCTCGTCTCCAGGGAGCGGATGGCGTGCGCGGACTCAAAGGCGGCAAAGGAGAGAAGGTACGTCTTTTTTTTCTTCTTTTACCCTGCCCAACATGGCCGACAGACGCTATTACGGAGAACAATAAGTGCGTAGCTGTAATAGCTCCTACCTAAATAGAACCACTTTGAATGGACTAAGTGGAAAAGCTCTTAAAAGCTCATCAGGCTGGCAGTAATGGAGGCCGAGTGCCAGGCTCTTCAAATGGAGTGTGGAACATTTAGCAAGAAAGAGGCCGATTGTGCGGGGAGTTTCACCGCTCCCTTACCATTGTTTGTAGGTGTGCAGCTGTTGCAGAGTTAGAGCCATCGAATACACCGTGCATGGAGTCGCTAAAATGTATAAATAGCAACAACCTAGTGCCATCTCTTCATTGTCGCAAAGGGAAGATCTAGCCATGATTACAAATAATGAGCAATTGACTCAATTTGTATGGATTCTGTTCAGAAGTCCCCATTTTCTTACTGCATGGAATGTTATTGGAGCTAATGAGAGGGAAAGAAGCTCTTTTTGTCTAAGGTAACAGATTTGTTGAGGCTAGAAAGAAAAGCTTAGGCAAGTGATAGGAATTGTGGTGGTGAATAGTTGATTTGGGTAATGGTCCTTGGCAAGCGACTGCAATTTCAGGAGTACGTTTTAATGTTGTATATCAGGAATAAACAGACATACATTTGATTTCTGAAAGAGAGGGAAAATACAATTGAAGGGGCTTGTTGTGTTTGTGGTCCTAAAATATGGAATAAATTACATGTAGACCTCAAACAATGTCCAAATATCAGACAGTTTAAGTATAAATACAAATAATGGATATTCTCTAAGAATGTATCTGAAGAAAATGTATGCCTCTTCATGTTCAGCTGTTGTGTTGTAAACCAGATGTTCATTGGTAGGTAGTATTCACACTGTGTTCCTGACAACTTGGATTTAGATCACATTGTTCAAATGATTGTTATAAAGAAGCCTAATAAGTACATAGAACAAGATATTGAGAGTACTTAAAAGGGGTGGGACTAAATAAGTGTTTACTTCCCCCCACTCCTTTTCGGACAGCCCTATCTAAAATGTGCAAAAGGTAGAACAAAATTGTTTGTCCTAAACTGTAAATGTATTGAGCTGCACATTTGATTTGATATTGAGCTCACAACTGCCTCAATCATGGCAGGTTGTATTTTGAGTTCCTATAAGTTTGTGTTTTTATGTTTTGTTCATGGTCCGAATAAATATTCATTCATTCATTCATTCATCATGTTGAATTAGAAACATGGTAGAAAGAAAGAGCCAGTGATAAACCGGATTGTGCAAATATTATGTACAAAAAGCTACTGTATATTTGGTGACCCACAGTGTCAGTTTGGAAACATATAATAAAACTATCTCTACAAAAGGAAATCGAGTGTCTACTGGCTCATGTCCCCCAGATTACATTCACAAACGCTTCTTTTCTACCTTGTTGGAGACTGTTGTAATCTCGGCCTTCACCACCAGATGTCAGTATAATCACACATCGAAACCAGGACCAGGGCAATCGTAGAAAAGTACTGGTCACTCACTGGGTCTGTTCTTTCATCTGACCACAAGGTGTCAGTGTGAATGCGTCCAGACGTTTCCAGCAAAGAAGAAGCTGCTGTCACTACATTGGCCTTTTCCTGTAAAATCAATGTGTAAACGGAGCAGCCACAATGTTTACTGCCATAGTTACACAATTTACTCAGAAGGCACTCGCAAACATGACTCTCGCACTCATTGACCTGTTCATATTTCACCCTTTTCTCTTTCTTCAGTAAGTTTTCTAAAATAATGTTTGTTGTCTGTTTTGTTCATAGGGAGAAGATGGATTCCCCGGCTTCAAAGGCGACATGGGTCTGAAAGGAGACAAGGTGAATACACCGAGCTATAATAATGCTAATATTTATACTGGTCGCCTTCACGGTCGAGGAGTTGATGATGCCATAATTTCAGATGGAGAGCTTGCTTTATGTTAGGGCTTTGGTCCATAAACTTGTCACATTAATCTTGTAGCTTGGACTATTGTAAAATACAGGTTAAATATTATATTAGACTAACCCTTTTCACGGAACATAACACGGTTATATGAAGATTTTGCTTGATATTTGACCTAGAGTACATGGACAGTGAAATAGGAAGAGATTGACTTTCCATAATCGTGCAGCCATACTGTACCAATGGGCCACGAGAAAGTCAATAGACACTCATATACACAATAACCAATACCTGTGTGACTGAATAATATCACAGCTATCCCAACGTGTTACTAATTAATCATTACGACGAGTTATTCACTAAAAACAAGGTCTAAAGATCTGCAGTGAATTCTCCTTTAATTGGCTGTGGGTGCTTTTTGTTTTGACTCCAGGGTGAAGGGGGAGTGCTGGGACCCAGAGGAGAGGATGGACCCGAGGGACCCAAAGGCAAATCCGGACCCAACGGAGAATCAGGACCTATGGGAACCGCAGGAGAAAAGGTGAAACATACAATACTAACTCCGAATTGGGTCATTTCTGACTAGATTTGAGCTGAAAGTGATTTTAATGTAAAGGATTGTAATCTTTTGATTGACAGTTACATGATAGTTATGTTAAAAAAACTTGACAAACCAAAGATTAGAGGTCGACTGATATGTTTTTTTTGTGCGGTTTTTTTGCAAATGTCTGGTCTATAATCCTGTAAAAAACATAAATAGGCTACTTGGCACTCCAGCAGTGGCCGGTTTTATTTCATTACTTTAGGCGATTCATTCATAGTTTCAGTCCCAGCCTTGATTAGCTGCCACCAGCATTACTATACTATTGCTAGCATTAGTATACTATCGCTAGCATTTTGCGCGGCGATCAAAAACACAGTTGCGAAGTCAAAACTACCTGAGCGATTGAATTGACATGCAGCATGTCCATATTTACTGAGATTTAGTTGGTGAAACTTGTGTTTAAAGCAGTACTAAGTAACTTGTTTACATTTATAAATCCTTTCCGTAGTGCCCCTGGGGGTAATACAAGTGTTAATGAGATGATTGTGGGGTCTTTCATCTCCCCCTGGTGTCTCTGGCCAGCAAATAACACTTGCAGCTTTCCCTTCTCCAACCCGGAGCACCAATACACAATAATGGAATCACGCAGAAGAAGCTAACAGGCTAACGGGCAAAGCTAACTGCGGGCTAGCGCTACTTTAACAGTATTTACAGCCAAGTTTGAGAGAAATTATCTCCATTGTGTAATTGGATGTACAATATCCCTCTCTCCCTTTGCCTTTTCTGTCAGCGTAGTATTTACTCTCATGGACAATTAATTGGTAAAAAAAAAACTGTTGTTTATGGCCTTTAGGGGCATTAGTTCTGCTTTAACAAACTTGTAGCTAATCCTCACCATGATGTTTCTTTGCTCCCCTGAAGCCTCAGAAGTTGTAGGAGGACTAATTTTGAAGCCCTGACTCGCTCTTTCCAACGCAAAACAATGGGACGCTAAATGGGCCGATAGCCAATATTGTAAAATCCCGATATATCGGTCTAGCGCTTTTTTCAGTTTTTTCAGTTTTCAGTATTAGGTCAAATGTTAATGCTCATAGACAACGAATCAAATGCAAATCTAGCCAAGTAACTTTTTGATTTTTTACTAAATTGTGATGCAACGTGCCAATAGCCTATAGAGTGCATCAATTTGAGTATGTTGGAAGATGTTAGCAAATATCTGAACAATCAACTTTTTCTTAAAGTAAAAAAAGATTAGCAGTAGTTTCCTCAAGTTCTGAAGTTCTGCTTCCTCTTCGTTCCTTCACATTTACAACGGTCCATTTAATTGGGCCACGACACGAACCCCTTGACTTCATGTGCTTTTGATCTGGACAGTGATACATTTTAGGCACGGCTATTCATAACGCTTTTGACAAATCGCTGGTAAAGGTTGCAGCCTGTTCTTGTGGTTCGGATTAAAACATGGAGATAAAAGTGGTGTTTCTGCGTGGGAAAAATTGCAATATGAATTGTCAGTTTGAGCTGCGATCGATCTCAGCGCCGTCGTCTGCGGCGCAAGAATCTGTTCTAAAGCTGAAGTGTTATTTAAAGTAAAAGAAATATGAGCGGGCAGCGATTTCGGACACGAGCTGACTTTGCTCTAGGAATGCTAAGATACTGCTAATAGGGATGTGAGCACCAGCAAGTGTGGATGACTTTTGTTTTAGATGCAAATACTTTATTACTTTCATCTTTTTATTGCTTTGACTTTTCACTTCATGGTGCATTTTATCTTCTTACGAAACACAGCTTATACAACACTTGTTCAATACTGGAATAATAAAAATGATTGGATAAAAGTAAGTGGAAGAAGGGATTATTAGGTTTGTGATCACTGTATCAAATTACTGCATTGATTGGATCATACAATACTGACTCGTCACAGAGAACGATGTCTTTATTTGTCCCTGTTGGGGAATCGATTTGCGAGTGCATTTACCTGTTGCCAGAAAGCCAACTACAGTCAAGGCTGTCTAAGGTAAAAATCTGACACGAAACACGGTGAAATCTTGCACCAAAACTGATCACACAAAGATCATCCCACCTCCTGCAATAAGAGAAAAGATAGAAATCTTTATTGGAATATACACGATGGGAAAATGAACTTTTCCTCATTCTTTGCAGATGAGAAAAGTCACTGAGCCGCGGACAAAGCGTTCCTCTTCACAGTCAGAGGATTGCGGCTTTTGCTCTGTAATCCATCGGGCTTTGAAACGGGTGTAGTTTTCTCTTTGTTCAAGTAAAAATGATGACAATTCCCCAGGTTCAGCGCAGTGGGCAGTAACAGAAACTCCATATCCTGTGATGTAATTATCCGAGGTGGACTCGCAAGGATGGTGTCATGAGAATAACAAAAACAAATGTTTGCTTTTATGTTTTCAGGGAAAACTTGGAGTTCCTGGATTGCCCGGATACCCTGGAAGACAAGGACCTAAGGTGTGTAGCGACGAACGTTTATCTCATCCAGCGTTTGAACTGTTTCCATCCCTAGAGGCAGACAGACAACAGCCATACACAGGGTTTCTGCAGGGCATTCAAAGTAAATAAATGAATTTAGCCAAAATCAAGGCCTTAAATATCACTTTGGGTGTGTTTACATGCACTTGAGTATCCAGGTTACTAACGAGAATTTTAAGTTTCCTGGTTTTGTCTTGTTCATGTAAACACAGAATCCTGGTTTCAGTTTCCTGGATAAGCCAATATCCAGGCTAATAGAAACCAGTAGTATAGTAGCGAACTTTTGAAACAGATACGACAGGAGCAAAAACTTTCCTGCAGCATTTTATCTGGTCCCTGGACTTTTAAAACTTTATATCTTCTCAAACTTAGCAAAACTTTGAAGTAGCCTTAAAAAACATGGATCAAACATTCAGTCATTCTCACGTCTGTCGCTGAAGCTGGGAAAGAACTCTTCTGTTTTAAGTGCTTCCTTGGATAGTTCTTGTCCCTGTGCCAGAGAAATGTCCGAAAAAGCCATGCGTTAGCAACATTGCTAAAGTATTTAGCTCCTTACCGTATTTGTCATTAGCTCCGCCCCTCTCTGGAGCCTAAATATCCAGGATACTGTAGTTGCTCATGTAAACAGGGACATGCTTGTCCTGGTTTCTCAGACACATGTAAACATCATATCCAGAATATTGTCATAACCAGGATAGGCCTAATAACCAGTTTACTCGAGTGCATGTAAACACACTCTCTAACACATCAAATTAGACTCAAGCTGGCATTAAATGTAAATTTATTGGAAAATTATTTTGCTCAAAAGTTGCCTGTTTTGTCCAATTCTTTTTCCACTGTTTGATGAAAGGTTTGAAAATCTTAGTATCTAGTATTTGGAGCATTAAACACGTTAAATTTGACATGCTCTTGCCTGTATAAACCCTGATACAAATTCAAAATATGCTTTAGGACCCAAAAACAGTCATAATCGCCTTCACTAAACCTCTTTCATGGCGCTACACAATATTCTCATCACTGCCTAAGCTCATTCCTGGATCTTGCTGTGAAACTCTCACAACTTATGCAGACACCTAGCTTACCTACTTTTCATTCCTAAGAAAAAGCAAGAAAATACAACTTTTCTCCTTTTTTTTGACAACTGCTTATTATGAGTCATGTTTAACTAGAGCTCTGTGACCTTTTGTTCACCTTGTGATTATTTGCCAAGTTCGCAACACAGAGAAATTGGAACTCAAGTGCTCGTATTTGCATAAACTCGGCTCGTCTTAAATGCGCCTCGCTTCAAAAAAAAAAAAAACGGCAGATCCAAAAGAAGTGCATCTCCCGTGCGTCTCGCTGACAAACCCGGGATCTGCATTTAGTCCTCAGCTCCTCCTGTCTCATCCTGCCCCGTTCTGCCCCGTCTGCTGCTCTGGAGATTAGCATCATCAACAGTTTGAGCGCTCTTTAGCTGACCACAGTGCACCTCTGCTCCGGTGTCCAAATGTGCTGGTGCTGCAGCCTCTTTCCTTCCTGTCTGTCTGTGTGTCTGTCTGTCGCTCCACTTCTTTCTCTCTGTCTCGCGGGGTTTTCACGCAGCAGTTAAAGTTATTAGATTAATCGTGCCCAAATTAGGGCCTTAAATATCATTAAAAAAGCATTAGATCGGATTCAAACTGGCATTAAATCTAAACTTCTCCGAAAGTAATGAGATTGCCCCGACTAATTTGCTGCATAAGTTTGTCGAAAATGCAACAAATATGGTCCAAAACACATTGAGCTAAAGTTTTGCATAGTTATTTGCTCAAAAGTTACCGCTTGTCTCCATTTTTCTTTTAAATATGTATCAAAAAATACCTCATTGCTTTGAGGAAATGTTTACAGATCTTAAGGAATGGAATATGCTCAGATTTTCATGCATTTGTGGCACTTCAGTGCAGTTTTGGGGCATGAAAATGGAATAAAAAAGCAGTACATTTGAGTCGCTGCTTCCCTTCTCTCTCTGTGTGTCTTCCTCCCTACATCAGTCTCTCTCCCTCCCTATGTCAGCACTCAGCTTTAGCACTGATATGATGGGTCAGATACACCTACTCACACAGTATCCAGCGCGACAAGTCTCCTCTGGCTCTGCTCCGACTGTCAGCGTGCCCACAAATTAATTACATACCGCGGCAAATTATAGTTTGGGCTTAGGAACAGTAGAGCGAGAATGTGTCCAAATGTCTCTTTTGGTCTATAATAATCTCGTCTTTGTCGTATCCGAGGCAGTTTTCATCAGAAGCGTGTGTGATCTCATTGCTGAATCAAAATGTCAACTTTGAAAATCTTTCCTTTAACTTTCATGCTTATGGCTAATTAATATCTACAAGAAGAGAGAGAAGAAACAAGTTACAAAACAAACTAAAAACAATGGCGCCTTGTGTTGCTTAAGTGAAGACTATTTAAAAGATCTGTATCATGCTATTTTAGCCATTCCAAAGTAAACTATAGGCATTTATATGATATATATCGTAACTCTACCACTATGGAGCACTAATTTTTGTGATAAATATAAGTATTTTCTGTATTTTCCGAAAGACACAACGCTTCGATTCAGTTAACTCCGCCCCCTCTCTCCGCTCATACAACTTTACTGTAGTAAACACATCTGCAACACAGCTTCATAAATGGCTAACACACAAGCTAACACGCGTTTTGATTGACTCACCGCTCTGTCATGGCCGCTTCATCGGGTGTTTGCAATAACTGGACTCGCATTGGTTAAAAAAGTTAATCCACTTTGATTCTGGCGAAGGTTCACCAAACATCCATCAAGAGAGAAAAAAAAACACTATTTTGGCTGATAGTCGCCGAATCCCGGAGAGAAAAAACAACTTCCGACGAGTGGCCTCTTCTTTGGCAGGTTGAATAAAGTCCTCGTAGCATAACTGGCTTTTTTCCCCTCCATGACATTATCGTTAAGTAAGAAAAAAGAACAGGCGTGTCCAGAGTAGGTTAGAAAGAGCTCCATCTTCACAGCTTGATTCAGGAGGATTGCTTAGAACTGCGTGAATGAAACCAAAAAACACTGTGTTTTTGATAAGAAAATAGCATGACAACATGGTTTAAAGCTCCAAAAAGTCTATTCTGCATGATACAGCCCATTAAAGGGACTATACAGAGTTTACAAATGTTAAAATTATGCATTCTCCTCCCCCTGCATGTTCCAGCCATGTCCTATGGTGTAGAACTGCCTCTAAAATCCTGCACTGTCACTCAAAACGTTGTTACTTCGGGTCCGAATTGCCGTCATGCACGAGCTTAATATAGACAGTGCAGTTACACGTATGACCTGAGGTGGCAGTAGTGAGTATAAAATGCCCAACTTGCATTTAGCCCCTTTAAGACAAACGCAGAGGATTACGGATCACAGCAACGTGTACCAGAGGAGTCCACTCTTCTGAACTCTCCTTCATAACTTTCCTCATAGACGTCGTGATGCAAGAAAAAAGACTAAAAACTACTCGTATCCAACATTTCTCCTCTATCGAAGTGTCAAATTTTGGTGGCTGGCATTTTAAACAAATGAGTCAACAAACCTAATTTGTGAAAACACTCAGACTGCAGCTTATTTACAACGGTCTCTGCAGCTCTGAAGTCATTGTCCTTTTGGAGCACTCACAAATGACAAAACTTTGGAAGAGGCAATGAGTTTGTCTTGACTTTATTCAAAGTAGCCAAGTTTACTTTCTAAACTGGAGTATGTGAAGTCCTTAGTTTATTCCTTTTGAATTCATAAAAAACTGTGACTCAGAGACATGGCTTTAAAGTCGAGTGTTGACTGTTTCAACTTATAATGAGGGAACTTTCTTTATCTGCAGATTTATTTGACACTCGTGAAAACCCGCTTCTTAAATTACCCCGCATCACTTTATTCAGCGTTTATTTATCGCAAGTTTATTTACCACATAGTTGCTTGTTGTCTCTGTGGCAAAACTTACAGCCATATTCCGTGACATTTCACCCAATAACTTAAAACACGAGCGTTAATGTCTTCACAAGTGCTTTGTTGGTGACAATTACCTAGAAATAAATAAGTAAAAGCATTAGGGACGCACTGATACGATGCTGGTATCAGATTTCGGAGGCGAAATATGATATCTGGTATTGACTACAAATATCCCATACTGATCCGATACATGCTTTAAAGTGATAGTCTGTAAGCTTGCAAAGTGAGGAGAGAGTGAAATTTGACAGTAAATTCCTCCCACCAAAAAGCCCTTCTTATTTTGCAAAATGAGGAGAGCAGGAACAGGATTTTCGAAAGTAAACGATCAAGCTCCTCCCCCTCCCTCCTGATTGGACCTGCCAAGCTTATTCACGTCTCATTGGTCAACACGGGAGGATACTAGACTCTGATTAGCTGTAGATATCCGGGAAATGTAACCTGTGAAAACTTTACAAATTAAAAATATATGTATATTTGTAAACCAGGTGGTCGATTTTACACATATTATAATTTTTTAAAAATATTTAGACTTCCAGACTATCACTTTAAAAACACAACTTTCATTGACTAAATCTCGGTGAACTTGGTCAGACTGTGTCATTTTGAAGCTCAGAACCTGGAGAGTTAGTTTTAGACCCATTGTTTTAACCTCCACAAACCTATTTTTAATTGCCATGTAAAATTCAGCGGCTAGCAACAGTATGCTAATGCTAGCGGCAGCATGCTAATGCTAACGTAAACTAATCAAAGCTGGAATAGAAATCTTGATTGGATCAACAACAACAACAAAATTGCCACTTCTGGAGCCACTTCTGTTTTATTTTAGTTTATGAAATACTGTTAAAGAGACTATACAGAGTTTAAATTAAGTATCTTCCTCCCTCCACATGTTCCAGCAATGTCCTAATGTGTAGAATGAGCTCAGACCTGTTCACCACAACTGCCTCTAAAATCCTGCACTGTCACTCAAAAAGGTGTTACTTCGGGTCCGAAGTGCCGTCATGCACAAGCTTAATATAGAAGCTGCAGTTACACGTAAGACCTGAGGTGGCAGTAGTGAGCATAGAATGACCAACTTGCATCTAGTCTCTTTAAAGCATAATTAATGTAACATATGTGTAATGATCAGATCACTTTATGTGAGTTATTTGTATTAATAGCCTGTTCTATACCCAAGGATAATTAGTGTAGAAAAGTCCAGTGATCCTTGTGTAATGTTTTTTTCCCATTACTTTATTCATAGATAGTCTCGTTGGCAAGAAAATATAACAGTTTATTGATTTGACACTGGAAAAAAAGAGGACCCTTAACTTTTTCATTCACAGCAGCCACTTTAAAGAAAGTCTCTATCTGACAAGCAGACACTCAAACCCCCCAGTATCGGTATTGAAAGAAAAAAAGCTGGATCGGTGCATGTCTAAAATGCATCACCACAGAGTGAACATACAAAAGATGTCATAAAAACCACTGACAAAACAGAAGTGAAATTATATATACATAAACAAATAAACTAAATAAACTAGACAATAAATATTTTAAAAGGAACTTATTTGCTTTGACTACAAATGACCAGCTTTGAATAGAATAGGTCCTCTCCCATCTCTTGCTCTTGAAATATTCATCAGTGCAGCTTTAAATTATCTATTGTTTGGCTTTTTTCTTTCATGTGTTTTATTTACTGCGAGTTATTTTGTTTTCTTTGCTCCATAAGGTAATAAAAACCAACATTGTCCCCGTGCGGTTCAGGGTCACAGTGCGCTTTTGGCTCGGGCCCTATCCCCCGGTCGATCGGCCCAACGCCTGAATCATCCCCAACGCTTGTATTTCTGGACGGCTGCGCCCCATCAGTCTCTGTTAACAGCTTTCCCACGCCGTTAATTCTGGACGGGCCGCTCGCAAAAGAGCTTCTGTGGACGCGCTCTTATCTCTACGGCACAAGTCGCCCCCTCGGTTTGACCATAACCGCAAATCTGTGAAAAAACAAATTAGCCAACGCCACGCAGCTCCCGTCATGCTTTCTCCATTCCAGCCACGCTTCTCTTTTTTTTTTTTTTTCATGCTTTTGCCCTATCTGTATCCATGCATGCATATAATAAATGTGCTCTGGAGTTTATACAGCGCATAAAAAGTGTATATGACCTTGCTATAAAGGGGAGGCTAACTGAACATAAACCTGTATTATTTAAATCGAGTGTACACTTGCTAATGCTCTGTAAATGAGGTGGCTCTTCACAAGGGCAAGGTGCTTGTTCATTCATCAATGCCCTTTGAGCTCTTAGCATTACATTTACAAAATAGATCTTTTATTACGTTGTAACAAAATGCAATGAACTCACTTGAATGTAAATGACCGACACTTCTCAGGGCATAAGATACAGCTCCATAAGGGCACAGTATTTACATGTTGTTGACCTACTTTGTACTATTCACTTAAAGCCACACTGTGGAGCATTTCAGGTTATATGTAGTTTTGTCACTTATCTTCTAATGTTTAACAGACTGATATTTAAAAGTCAAATTTAATTTAAATAGTGATTTGATTTAAAGCAGTACTAAGTAACTTGTTTACCTTAATAAATCCTTTTCGTCATATTTCTGGGGGTAATACAAGTGTTAATGATGTGATCGGGGGGTCTTTCATCTCCCCCATGGTGTCTCTGGCCAGAAAAACATAATTGCAACTTGACTGCCACCGGACCAGAGCCACCAATACACACTAATGGAATCATGAATAAAAAGCTAACAGGGTAAAGCTAACTGCGGGCTAGTGTCACTTTAAACAGTAATTACAGCCAAGTTTTGGGGAAATAAATATTTCCATTGTGTAATGGGATGTACAATATCCCTCTTTCCCTTTGTCTTTTCTGTCAGCGTAGTATTTACTCTCACGGACAATTAATAAGTTAAAAAATCGCAGCTTGCTACGACACCTGCAGTTGCGCTTGTGGCCTCCAGGGGCAAGAGTTGCCCACTTTTTGTGGCTTTTTTTGCTGCAATTTCATCTTGTTTTTGTCACTTTATTGTTGCGTTTTCATCACATTTTCGCCACTTTTTCATCGCTTTTTTTGTCATGTTTTAGTTAATTTTTGTTTTCATCTTCATTTTCGAAAATCTGCTCGGTTAAAGCTGGGATTAAGGGATTCAAATATCAGTCTGTTTAACATTTGAAAATAAACTTATTGTAATTTGGTGTTACTGTCATTTTTTTTAAGTTGGTTCACAAAAAAGGTCTTTCAGTGCAAGAGCAACTAAACTATCGCAATATTCTGTTTCAAGAACCAAACGTTTGTCTAATGCTCATCTAGACATATTTACAAAGTAAGTCTTTTTTAATAGTCATTTTAATTGGTCTTTACAGAGCTATAATTTGGTCACACTGTCAAAAGCCAATGCCTGTACACATAGTAATTGCATTTTATACACAAGTACTTGAAAATATCAGATTTCAGTGCAGGAACAGGCCAATTTACATACAACCTTGCTTTATTCTGTGAGAGGTTAACAAGCCTTTAACCCGTATTATTTACATGCGCTCTGGTGTTGGCTAATGCGGCGCAAGGTGACTCTTCACGAGGCTAAGCTGCTGTTCTGTTCACCCAGGCACTTTTAACCGAGGGGCTATATTTGCTCATCTGGCAACGTCAGTGCTAACAGAGGGCACACACTGTTAAAGCCTAATCATTTAACTGGCCATGGGCATCAAAGTGGAGCTACTATTTACTCGCTTTTGACAGAAGTTTGGAGTGAGAGATGTTGCTGGATAAAATGAGGTCATTTAAAACTTTTGACCTTGAGCAGTCATGCACTTGATGATCTCAAAACGTTTATTTTATAGTATAATGTAGTTTTTGTTAATAATAATACATTGTACAAAGAGCCCATCAGCCCTAGATTAAACTTGCTACATCTTTCTATCATGACGCTATATTTTTACTTTATAGGGCTGCACAATATTTCATAACTGACTTGAATATTGCAAAAATGAAATGCAATATTATGTTTCTCTTGGTGACATGGATATTGCGTCCCCTATTATTATGATAACAATAATTTATTGAGCAGCCCATTACAGTCTGTCAAATATTACAATGCCTCATGTCGTGAAGCTTCTGCAACAATGCTCCCTCTGTTCATAAATAAATTGTCCTTGATGGTTCAGAAACCGTAAGCTTTATCTAATGCCCGTATTTGACCGTATTCTGCTTTTGTCTCTACAGGGCTCCACCGGTTTCAATGGATTCCCTGGAGCTAACGGAGAGAAAGGAGCAAGGGTAAGCCGCATGATCCACGCAATAAATTATATATTGGATGTCTGGGTAGACCCCGCATCAACATCAATACCTTTCACTACAAAAACTTTAATAAGAAATGATTTTTGCATGCCATTTTTTTTATAACTAGAGGGTAAAAGGACCAAAGCTTGGATGAAGTGCATGTTATTTACAATCCTTATACTATTATGTCAGTTTACCTTTTAAGAAGCCTATCCTAAGCCTGGATAAATGCACCAACAGCAAGAGCACAAGTCAAGTATACCGTTTATCATCGCCGTACTTCTCCAAGTTGGGCCTCGTTTGGCCCAGTTCTAGCATGACGCTGGTTACTGGCTAAAATCTGGTTTAGTCATGGTTTAGTCCTGATTTAGACTTGGTTTAGACCTAGTTTAATCATGGTTTCATGTTTAATCATAGCAGTGTTAATTTTGGCGACTAAAATATTAGGTAAAACAAACAAGGTCTTAGGTCTTTCTAAAAGAACCTTAAAAAACTATGTTTGTTATCAAGAAGACATAATGAATGAAATAAAATTAAATATTTAGTCTTAATTTAGTCAAAGTGATATTTTTGCTGACTAAAATTGGACTAAAACCAAATAAAAAGTTTTCATGAGACTAAAACTATAACATAAATGTCCATATATTTCAGTCGACTAAAATAAGACTAAATAAAAATGAAAATGAGAGACTAAAATCATCCAAACTTCCATTGACAGTCTGAAAGAGCTTCATATCATGTAAATTCACTGTCAAAGGAAAAGCTCTGAGCTTTGTTCATGTGGGAGAAGCTCCATGAAGCAGAGGACCTTGATCATAATGAATATTATAATGCAAAGTCGACTAAATTTGTTTTAAATTTAGTTGACTACATTTACTTGCAATTTTAGTCGACTAACTAACTAACTAGCTAACTAACTAAAATTGAAGAATTTTTTTTTGACTAAAATTGAATTACATTTATTTATACAATGTGTTGACTGAATCATAGCGTGAATCTGGTTTAGTGACTGTTTTGTCAGGGATTAGATTTGTTTTAGACAATTCCTTGCTTAGATCTAGTTTAGATGTTGTTTAATCTTCTGACCAAGTTAAGAGGTTTTGGAAAGGCGACCGTTTTCCACGCGATATTTCATGTGAAAAGTTTGAAACTAATACTCTACAAAACTAATACTTATTGTAAAACATTTCATCATCCACCCATTACTTTGTAATTTGGAAGCCATTCGCGATACTTCCACCCAATCTCCGCTTTACCTTTTACAGTTGTACTTTTAAGCACACCTCGGCTGGCCTCGAATAGCCCCGTTTAGTCTAAGAACCCCGGCTTATATCGAACCTCGCCTGCGCCTGTCTGCCGCGAGGTCCCTCCTGAAGACTTTTAAATTAGTTTTTTAGCCCGACTGAAGGTGAGCGCGGGTAATGTTGACAACACAAGACCTCCGACAGACATAAAGATCGACATCACCTCCCTCTCCAACCCACCCCTGACAACCCCCCCACCCCCTCCGCGCTCCTCCTGACGGCCTACTTCAACCTGTCAAGCGCCTCTGGGCCACCACTTACCGGAACAATTTCATTATTTATTTTGGCCTATCTATTTTATATCCAAGACTCGCACGCCCTTTTTAGCACTCGTCTCTGTCTGATCTCTGAGTGTATTAGTTATTAGGAGATTGGAAAAGGAGATGGAAAAGCTTTAAGTGTTGCCAATGAGATGCTTTTATTAATAAATACATTTTATTTCTTTGACTTTTCCAGGGAATTGGTGGCAAGCAGGGCCCGAGAGGACAGCGTGGACCGACGGTAAGCAAGTCTGTACCTATGGTTTTTTGCCACGTGACAGCCACAGCCACTATTTTTACTTTACCTTGATGCTAATGTAAACAAAACTTCTAAAGAGAGAGGAATTCACTGCTTAAACTATTGTTACATTTTCACTCTCCGCTGTCAGATGGGACTACAGGGATTACTACAATCACAGGATTGGTACAGGCGGCAACACGTCATACAAGGGGACGTGGCCTAGCCGAGGGGGAAGAAAACCTCCCACAATTTTTCACTCTTTTTACCCATTTTAAACATATTTATCACACACCAATAAAGTCAAGCCAAAATCAGGTCCATATGGATGTTTTTCTTTTACAGCAAATTCTTCAGTTGAAGCAAGAAACGGCACTTGTCGCTAACTTTAGCATATGTAGCATGAAGCTAACTTTAGCTTCCTGGTTAGCATTTTCCGTTTTTCAAGTATTTATGGGGTTTCACTTAACCTCCGTCAATATGGACACGCTGCATGTCATTTTGAAGTACAAAATCTGGAGAATTAAATCGCTGAGTTGGTTTTAACCTTCACTACTATATTATTGATGGCTGCGCAAAATGCCGCGGCTAGTAACAATATGCTAATGCTAACAACACCTAATCAAAGCTGGGACAGAAACTATGATTGGATCACCTAAAGTAATAAAATCAAACCGTCCAGTGCTGGAGCGGCCAAGTATTTGTTTTTACAGGATAATAGACCAGACATTTGGAAAAATCGACATCAGCCCATTAACATCCCAAAATATCAGCATCGGCCTTAGAAAATACCCTATCGGTCGGTCTCTACTTAAAACCTGGCAATATTATTTGTACTTTCTATACTTAAAGAACCACTGCAGTGGGAGATTCACGATGTGCTGATAAAAAGAAATGAATGAAGCCATCTATCCGTCTATAGAAATAGGTTGTTTTCCAATTAAATATATGACGGAACAGCATAATGGCCTTACCTTTAGGTGCAGACATGTTGGAAATTATTGCTAAATGCTCTTTGTATGGTGGTCGCTGTTGAAAGAAGCTTGGCGTGCTCTTTAATGCGTTGCTTTATCTCGCCTGTAGGGCCCCCGAGGAGGTCGCGGAGCCAGAGGACCCACAGGAAAACCAGGACAAAAGGTGAGAGCAGAAAACTTCTACTGAATTAAAGCCACTAATCATTTGGCCTTTGGTCTTGAATCATAGAAATACTTTGAGTTCACACTAAAGAGAGATACGTTTGTCAGATGTACAGCCACTGTGACACAAGGCTGTAATGTCTGTATTAGCTCTCAGTCGTCCAGGCGTTTTCCAGCATAACAAAGGTTTTACAGAAGTATTTAAACAAATGTCACAACTTTTTAAAAACTTTTGGAACTATAAATGCCCCATGCTTAAGTTAAGTGAGTGGAAACATCAGGGTGTTTGTGTAAGATATAAATTATCCACAAATTTCCCATTGTAGTAGAGGTTTTCAAAGCCATCGACTGGACTGTGCGGTTTGAATTGAGGACGTAGTTCAGGTTTCAAAAAAGCATTTAACCCTCTTAACACCTGCCTTAACCGAGTGCATTTTCTCCAGTTTGCAAAATCTTAAAGCTTCTTGACTGGAGTTTACAGCAATTGCATTTGAAAGCTAAGACTTACAAAGCTGATCATGACTTTTTTGTCACGTTGTCGCTTTGTTTATGTCACGTTTTTGCAGCTTTTTGTTGCTTTTTCATCACTTTTAAGCCGTGCTTTTTTTGTTGCTTTGCCGGCACATTTTTGTCTCAATTTTGACACTTTTTTCAAGAAGCTTTTAGATTCGGGTAATCCCAAACTGGAGAAATGCACTCGGTTAAGGTGGGGGTTAAGAGGTTAAACGAACTCTGCCAAAATCAAGACCTAAAATATCATTAACAGCATCATATTTGATTCCAGTGAGCATTAAATCTGCTTCAATCAACTTTATTTACTTTCTATGTTCAGTGAAAATACAAAATTCATGGTCGAAAAGGTTCATCAAATGGTTTAGCTGAAATGTTGTATGAATATTCTTTCAATTGTACGTTGGCTTGTTAACCAAAAGCTGCCTGTTGTGTCCAATGTCTCCAAGTGTTCCTAATTAAATACATATAAAAAATGTTTACAAATCTTTAGGGGGGAATGCATGGATCTTTTCCAATTGTGGCAATAGAATAAAATTTAATTTGACTTGCTGCTATTTGGAAAAACCTTGGAGTGAAACTGGCCTAGTGCAAACAAGAATGATGTGGAGCTCCAGAACATCCTCGACTCATAACAACCCAGTCCAGTTGACGACTTTGAAAACATCTACTGCGATGAATATGAGGAGAGAAGGGAATCTGTGCTGTAAGTCACAGAACACGGCCACATTTTGCCTGCACTTTAGTTTATTCTTAACAACCTCTCAAGCCAGGCCGGTGCTTTTACACACTGTGCTCGAAAAGCCAGTTGAATTGATTGGAGCTAATTACATTGATGTTTTAAAACTTTCATCCATTCACACGGTCTCGTAAAGTGCAGCGTAGTGTTTTATCATTCGTATCTCGTAGTTGTGCTGCTTTGACAAACTTTGACGGCGGATCCCTGATGTGTTTTTTGCTGTTTTCTCTCCTCAGGGCAACGCCGCGAACGACGGACCACCCGGCCCGCCTGGAGAGAGGGCGAGTACCACCGCGCTTTTATCACCGCATTTTGAAACGGAGCCCAAGCCACACCAGTGACAGGCGGCTGAGCTAAAGTTTAGAGCTCAACTTCACAATATGTTTGACGGATAGTGTTTTAAGAGGTTTTATTTCAAACTTTAGCAAAACCCCAGGGGGAATAACACTGGAGGCTCTGTTCTAGAAACTATTTAGATCACACAGAATCCCCAAAACAATCACATATTATCATAAAAGCTCCTGAAAGCTAATCTGTATTAGATGCTCAACAGGTTTGTCGATTTTCAGCGCAATAAACAAATTCAAGAATTAACTAAAGAACTAAATAGCATGGTACTAACATGGAAAGAAACAGGATACACTTATTTCAAAATAATATCATTAATCATAAACCTAACCTGGTATTAAAGGTGCATTATGGGACTTTTCATGTGGAGAAAAGACCTTCATATTTGTGCATATTTGACCTTTCAGTGACCCAGTGGCTGTATGAGTGGTTAGCCTGGTGCTGGTGCTTTTACTTTCCTCCACAGTGGTCTCTATGAGGCTCCAGGATCTATTGTGTTTAGAGTTTCTGGTAGGTTTTCATCACTGATGGACTCCCTCAATAGAAAACCGACAAAACAATTGATCCTGGGGCATTGTAGAGACCACTGTGATCGAAAGACCATTAAAGCTGGTGTACCTAATTTTTTAATTTAAATTAAAAAATTCTGTGGTTTTGGTCCAAACACATTTCCAGCTCTCACAATCCCTCCTGCATATCCAAATTGTTCAAGGAAATTAAGTATTATGCAAGTTTCACACCCATGCACAGCTTCGAGCAGTGCATGGGTGTAAAAAATAAACCCCAAAATAAACGTCACCAATTTAGATTATTATTTTATCTTCCATCACTCCATAAACATTTAGGGGAAGACATAGGACCAAGGTCTGTTATTTGCTGTGTTTACAATATACTCTTAGGTGATAAAAATAAATGTACTCTACAACAACAAAAAGACAAGTACTCTAGCTTTAATACAAAAAGGTCAATTACACACAAAGTTGCATAATGCACCTTTAAAGGAACAGGCCACGTTTTTCCATACTGAGATATGTTCTTACCTGAGCTTAGACAAGTTGATGTGCAATAGTCTGGTCTTTTTTTATGTGCCCATGAAAGAGCTTGGTCGCTTCTAACTTCACCCCGTTTGGAGCTATAGGAATATACTGGGAGATGCCAAATGCTAACAACATCTTTGGTCTTTTTGCGTGACTGAGGGCACAAAGTTCTTCCATACTGTGATATGTTCTTACCTGACCTTAGACGAGTTTATACGTACCTGTCTGGTCTGTGTGTGCCTGTGGAAGAGCGTGGTAGCTTCCAACTTTACCCCTGTTTGGAGCTATAGGAATATACTGGGAGAGGCCAAATGCTAACAACATCTATGGTCTTTTTGCATGACTGAGCACACACACAAAGACCAGACAGGTACACATTAACTCGTCTAAGCTCAGGTAAGAACACATCTCAGTATGGACAAATGGTGGCCTGTTCCTTTAAGATGGTATGTTCTTTACTTGAATTGATGAACTTTCATTGTTTTTCGTGATTTTGACTATAGACGGTTCAGATACACCTAGCCCCTGTTCTTCTCTTGTTTACCATTTTTATTTTACTCTTTGATCTAAGCTGGTAAAGGCTACACAATACACCCATTTAGGAACTCTCTCTGAAATATTTTCCCTCTAAACTTTAGCCTTTTATCTTTTAATGTGTCCTTTTCCTCCATATCAAACAAGGCATGCTGTAACACTGGCTCGCATAGAGTGTCGAGAGCAAACCAAGCACATTTTGTCAAGTTTGAGTAGGAATAATCTTTTAAAATGGCTATCCCCTTTTCCCATTTTAGATTGGACATTGTATTTTAACATTTTTTTCCTTTTGACTCTTTTGATTCCAGGGACCTAGTGGACCTCAGGGACCTGTCGGCTTCCCTGGGCCTAAAGGACCCAACGTAAGTGGCACCTGTCAAGGCACACTGCTAATTAACACTACACGCTGACAACTTTCACCAAAATCTCATCAAATATTCATGCAAAAAATGTGATATGGGGATTTATGCTTTTAATTTACCGCCGTGTCTGCTACTCCCAGGGCCCAGCGGGAAAAGACGGACTGCCCGGACATCCCGGACAGAGAGGAGAGACTGTGAGTAACATAGTCAGAATGTGTCAGTCATTCAAAAGAGCACCCATGTATGATATTAAACAAAGCACATATCTTTACTATTATTGATTGTGAAACATTAACAGGAATTCTAATGTGCAATGTGTGCCTGAGAATCTGAATAGAAGCACCGGGTTCGCGTTTGTCGTTTGATCAGACAGACAAATGATATAGTGTAATATGCAAATTCAGAATCGGGTATTTCTGTCAAGGTCTGCGGAGTGAGCTCTGCACGCTCAAGTGGAAAGGAGATGAAAATACAAAGTAAAGAAAGCTCCCGTCTCTTGCTTCTTGCTCACTTAGTGAAATGCCTCGGTCAAGCCTTCATCCGGTATGGTATAATGAAAAATGCCATAAAAGGCAAAGTACTTTTTAATATCTTCAAAAAAGAAATGTCAGGCTGCATTGGTTCTTTGATATCTGGGGATTTTTCTACCTGGATGTTTGAACATTCTTGTCTAATTAAACCAGAATCTGGGCAGTTTTTAGTAGTGACTGGGAGCGATTTCTAACACCTGTATACTGCGGAGTGTCTCTGCCCACTTTAACCTCTTAAAGTGATAGTCTGTAAGTTTGCAAAGTGAGGAAAAATACAGTGAAATTTGCCAGAAAGCTCTCTCAGCTTTGCAAAATGAGGAGAGCAGGAACATTTTTTTCTAAAAGTAAACAATCAAGCTCCTCCCCCTCCTGATTGGACGTGACTGGCTCGTCTCATTGGTCAACGCGGGAGGATACTAGACTCTGATTAGTTTCTGAGATCCGGGAAGGAGAGACTTTACAAAAAATAATATACTTTTTTTTTTTTTTACTTTACATCAAAATGCATAAGCAGGTGGTCAATTTAGCATAATTTATGACACTTGTAGCACATTTAGACTTCCAGACTATCACTTTAACCCCCACCTGAACCGAGCACATTTTCTCCAGTTTGGTATTACCTCAATCTAAAAGCATCTTGAAAAAAGCGTCACAATAGCGACGGAAAAGTAACAAAATCACAACTAAAAAGTACCAAAAAACAGAAGAAAACACGACAAAAAAGCATCATTAAAGAAAAAAAAGCCAAAAGAGCAAAAAAAAAATACAAAAATGCTTCAAATATTTGACAAAACGCAGCGGCAACGTAACAAAAAAGTAGGTCTTAGCTTCCAATGGAGCCGTTACATTAGCCTGTAGTCTGTACGCTCTCCTGCCAAGAAGCTTTTAGATTTGGGTAAAGCTGAACTGGATAAAATGTGCTCAATTAAGGCATGAAGTCGAGTCACAAACTTAAGCTCTGGAGAAGGGACATTAGTCTGAAAATGTATAATAATAATAAAGTATATTTGCCCATTTTTACCTAAATATATGGCACCAAGAAACAAAAGTATTCCAATAACTGCTCTAAGAAGCACAATTTAGTCAACAGTTTACAAATACGACTCTCTGAACATCATTTCTACCCACCTCTGTTTTTTTTCCACATTTAACATTTGCTCCTATTTAGTTCAACGGCACTATTTCTCCTCACTCGGTTTCCTTCTGTGATTGGCCAAACATGAAAAAGCTCACGCAGGCGACAGCAGCTGCAGCATACAAAGTGACAGTGGAAGTAACACATCAGCGGGATCCAAATTAATCTTCTGAAGTTCACCGGAGCAGAAACGATTGAGAGCCTCACATATTTATATGTTGACATATTTGCCTAATTGAGAGCAGCAGTGATCGGACTGTATATGAGGCTTTATGAAGTTGTGGTAAACATCCACATTTTAGTTTGTAAAGTGAGGGTGTATGGATTTGGCAGCGCTTGCATAGTTTGGACGCTAAATACTGCATTTCTCACGTTAAGGGGTACAATTGTTTGGAGCTTTTTCCCCACAAAACAGTTTAGTCCCAAAAGATTTGCTTATTATTTTGTCGTGCTAGTTGTTGCCAGCGATCTTGGAAGACAACTCTGTATTGTGCGCATTCAGCTGGTCAATTATAATAAAATTACCACTGGTAAGTAAAAGCTTTGGAAAGAATCTATTCTCACACAGCTTTGTATGTTTTGACTCCCTGGTAAGATTTTGGAGAAAACAATTTGATAATTTCTTTAGTTTAGTCAAAACTACAATTTCTACATTTGTGCCTTTCTCATACTAAAAACGAATTGTATCCACACTCACATATTTTGTGCTATATGTGATACAAATGACCTTGACAATGGTCTATTATCATAATATCAGAGCCACACTTTTTTCAGGATTTGATAAGAATCAATCCTTTTCATTTTGTACTGCTGAATCGCACAACAGTTGCCTCATAGGGCGTCTGAAGAATTCCTGACTTGATCAAACAAAGAACAGCTTGAAAAGCTACAATGAGACAGAATCGGAAAAGAATGTGAAGGCTGCCACAGGAGAGCAGCGCTCAGTGCTGCTGGTGATAAACCACGTCTCAGTCAACCTCTTTTTTTAATAGACGACGCCCTCTCGCCAGTGGCAGAGTCACATAGCACCGCTTCGCTTCGAGAAACGCAGCCCATGTAGGCGGCAGATCAGGCCCACAGTATCTATGTAAAATAGACAAGTAAATGCAAAGTCCAAATGAACAGTCGACAGTGAAGCAGCGGATAGTTTCCCAAGACGTCTCCCGTCCCTACACTCTCCCGATTGGAAAAAAAAAACCCTCCAAAATACAGTGAGAGAAAAGTGAAACCTTGAGAAGATCCACATTAAAGAAAAGATCAGATCTGGGTAGATGGCAGTCCCTCTGAAGTCTGTGGAGCTAACGTCCAGTCATTGCTGGAGCTTCAGGATATACAGGGGAAGGGTAAGGGACTCATCCAGGCTGGAATGTCTGGATGTCCAAGTCAGACATTGATGGGGTCGGTTAGTCATCACTAGGGCATAGAGCAGCCATGTATCTGAAACAAGCTTGTCCCCAGAGGAAAGTGGGACAGGACGATGAATCGTGACAGTATTGGTCAAAACGTTTATGCAAAACATAATATATATAATATTGTTAACCCTACAATTTCAATGTTTATTATTACAACTGGCTCATGGTAAACGCATTAGATTTGCCTTACTACAATTGACTTTGAACTGCAGTGGAAGAAATCAATAGTTTACAATACAGTATATGCTGTTTTTGCCTGAAGCAGAGACTCACTGCGATCGTGTGCTACTGGGAGAACTTCTTTCACTCCCACGAACAATCTTTAAAATTTGTTTGGCAGGTCATTCACAAAGAAATATGTCTAGAGCAAGAGCATTTGTTGCAGAGTTGACATTTTACTGGAACTAGGACAAAGCAAGATATGGAAAAGAAATGAGAGCAAATACTTGGAGTAGGATCCATGTTATAAATACGCCCACAGCTAAAGACTCCCTGACTTTTAGCTCCACAGAGACAGATAACTTCCCACAGAGGCGCTCTTTTGTGTGATTTTGTTTTAAAATTCATCACAAACTTCATGCTTTGGCTTATAAGCTTTACCCCATCATTTACTTTCATTTGATCTTTGATTAGGAATCTAAAAAAAGGATTGTATGTAGATCGACTGGTTAATGCCTGACCTTTTCCTTCCTCAGGGTTTCCAAGGAAAGACCGGACCCCCAGGACCTGGTGGAGTGGTCGGGCCACAGGTAACGCATTAGATTTGTTTCCCATAATCCTTATATAGCTCAGTATAATTTCATAGTAGTTGCTGTAGCTCCATTGGACGAGCCTCATAAGTTATTTCATTGTTTATGAGAGTTTCTTAACATAAATGCTAAACCAAAAATGTGCATTAAAATCCTCTGAAGCATTCATATAATGTTTAGAAGACGTTACAACAAATAAACTAACAATGCTCTTACAAGAAGGTAGCTTTACTTAAAATGTATTGTCTTCTATAGGGTCCCACAGGAGAGACAGGCCCCAGTGGAGAGAGGGGTCACCCAGGAACCCCTGGTCCCCCTGGTGAGCAAGGTCTGCCTGGAGCTGCTGGCAAAGAGGGAGGAAAGGTAAAGACTGTTGTCAAACTTGTTTTTAAAAGAATAACTACAAAATTACACCCACAAACCTTATTCTTTAGATAGTTTTCTATCCAGCCTTTTTCAGAAATCTCACTTGAAAACATATCTGTTAAAGTGTGTTTCTCACTGTAAAACACAAGTAGAAATGGCTTCATAATATTTTTGCAACTTGTGGTAGCAAACTTTTCTCAGAGTTTATGCTTTCCCCACCGACATACCAATGATCTCCAGCCCAAGCTCCAGCTACTGATCTGCTAGATAAAACTTTAAGTTGAAATAAATAGTGTAATAGCGCATGAGGCTTAAATGATGAAGATGACCTCCCATTGCAAAGTGGTTTATTTTTTTGTCCAACAAATACAAGACATAATAGTCAAACAACATCTATATCCTTCTAATTTGTGACCGAGGGGTTTAGGCTGAAGTTAAACTTATTTTGCCTAACACCATGTATGTTTTAAGTCAAGCTTTTGCAATTAGAGACAAAGGTGGTTTACTCCACACACTTCTTATTTTGAACAGGTGGGTATTTGCAAAACCAGTGTTTCTTTATTCAATGCAACATTTTGACCAGTCTTTTAGAGGGACAAAACATTACATTATCCACATCAGCAATAACATGTGTTACAGAGGAGACTCATGTTTTCTTGCCATTTCTGGTCGACCAATCTTAAGTTGTCCTTCGGCATTTCACATAGATACGTAGATACAGTTATACATTCTCGATTATAGTTGACCAGGTGGGAGGAGTTTATGGTTGCTAGGTAACGGAGCAGCGTATAAATAGTTGAGCAGTCAGTGAAATAAGCATTTGGGCAGTTGCTGCCTCTGTGTTTGAGGTGGGTTAACATGATATATTTGAAAGCTAGTACATTTTTTTTAGTATAATTACACATGACATTAGTTGCTGTTGTGGCTCTATTTATTGTCATCTAAGCTAAGCTAATGTATGAAATGTAATTTATGTTTAACTAGTTACAAAGTAACTTTGACCTTTTTAACATATTGAAGCCACAATAAAACTGCCCTTTGTGTCGCCCATATATGGTCTTGTTTGTAATCAGTTAAGGGGGAAAACAATGGAGAAGATTGGAGAAAATATAAACTTGGAATAAAAATATAAACTTTCTCTTAATTATTCAACAACACTTTAGCAAGTACTGAATTATGATATGGATTCTACTAAATAAAGATACAAAGACATGGGGAGGAGCAAAGCGGTTTAACAGCCCATAAATACATAAAAAACTGAATGCTAACATGATGCTTCATGCTAGCATCGGGCTAATGTTAACGGTTAGCTAGCGATAGCTACAACTGCCATTTTTTCACTTCTACTGAACAATCTGCCGGATCCTACAATCCCCTAATTGAGTTGGGGATTGTTATGTCATACCGCTAAGCATTATGGGATTAGAAGCAATTGCAAACTAATGGAGATTTTAAAAGTTTCTTGGACACCACTGTGAGTTAGATGTATTTGACAGCAGTAACTCAGCAGCTAGCAGAGCTGTTCCACAGCTATTTTCTCCACTTTTTATACTGTTTTTAGCTAATGTTAGTCAATGGAAATGTATGCTAACAGCTGCAAAGATGGCGGATCTCCATGGTAGCTGTGGAATTTCCCGAACTCCATAAATTGATTTCAGTTTAATATTCCAGAGCTCGATATTTTTCCACAGAAGTACATTTACGCCGCCTTTTAAATGTTTTTGATTATTTTGTCGTCCAAGTCTTTTCTGAAAACCCCAGTGCCCCTAAGGCTATATCCACTCTCACTATGTTTGAAAGTCCTCTGAATATAAACAAATCAATATTTAAACCTTTTTTTTTTGTTGGGCAACAGGTTAAAAACTGTGCAAAGAAGGGGGCGTGGCTTCGCCAAGGGGGAAAATAGAATCTTTAGAGAAACACAATTTTCCACTCTTTTCATCCATTTTCTGGTGGAATATGAACTTATTTATCACACATAAATAAAGTAAAGTGTAAATCGGGCCCATATGGATATTTTCTCACACCAGATTGTTCATATTGTTTTTTTTTATGTATTTATGGGCTGTTGAACCACTTTGCTCCTCTCCATGTCTTTGTAAACTATAAAAACTATATAAAAACTATATTCATAATTCAGCATTTGTTAAAGTATTTTTTTAATAATTTAAGAAAGTTTAGATTTTTTCTCCAAATTGTTTTCCCCCTTAACTGTTTTCAAACATGACCATATATGGGCGATTCCAGAGATGCCATCTGTATCTATTGATGTTTCTGTCCTGAATGCAAACTTGATGCACATATAAAGGTTATAATATTGGTCATAATACAGTTGATTCCATTGCAAGATTATGTTACTACCCATGCTTTCCAAGTGCATGTTTTCATTACTCAGTTCCACAGAAAGCACACATAAAACACCCCGCTAATGTTTCCTCATTTGTCTTGCTGTTTAGGGAGACCCGGGTCCCACGGGCGTCTCTGGCAAAGTGGGTCCCCAGGGTCTGAGGGGTTTCCAAGGCGTGAGGGGTCTTCCCGGAGCGACGGTAAGTAAAGCACACGCGCCAAGTCATTTGCACAAATCACCCTCCCCCGAAAACGCGCACACGGCGTCTCTCCCATTGCGCTTAAATACGGCTACTTTTCCCTCCAAACCCCAATTACCCAGGCTAACTACCTGCTGTTCTACCAAATGTCACGCTTGGCACAGACGTCTGCTAAGAAACTGGCTAAAAGGCTCAAGTTAAGGAGAAACGAGCCAGACACAATATTGGAACCATCATTATTTTTAACAGGCCGAATACACAAACCACACTGTTGAAATAATTGGGTTTGTTTGCTCGCACATTTGGGTAAATTGCTCTACTCAGCTATGTAATTTTAAGGCATGTGTATCTGGGCATTAAGAGAGCATTTGAAAAGGAGACGGGCACACGGTTCTTTGATTTAGAGTTAGATTCAGATCCACGACTTGGCGAGTGACTCATTTCGCCGGAGTCCCGCTGACTAACTCAACTTTATCTCTGGCAGGAGGAGTGTGACTTAAAGGTGAAAGGAGGAAGTTAGTTGGTGTGGGAGAGTTTGGACAAAGTGGCAAAAATGCACCCATGAACTGATTATAATGCCAAAAGTTTAGTTGTCATTACCTGGAGGCGAGTAACGATGGCATCACACTGTAGACAACCCATCCACAGGACATTTAAAGTCTTAAAGTGATGGTCTGTAAGATTGTAATTTACTAGATTAATTTAGATGTCTCAATTTGAGCACAATTATCCAAATTTAAGATTTAGTTGGGCACTTGACCTAGATTATTTCACTTGTTCTGAGATGTTTTCTCTGTTTTTCTGCCAATGGGGTACGAAAAATGATCTTGTCCCATTGGCAGTTTTACTTTCTTATTTCAAAAGAGATTTACCATAGAACCAGTTTGAAATGTCATCAAACTAGCAAAATAGTCTTGGTCAGATCAGGAAAAAGGTCTAAATGAGTGAAAACCACTCAAAACAAGATATATTTCCTCAGTTCAAGTCATTAAGCCACTGCTTGATATTTACTTTTTGTTGTGGAGACATTTTAAAGCGAAACTATCAAGTAATCAAATACGACTTCATATTACGTATGTTGTTTTGTCAAATTGCAGGCCCAGGTGGTCAATTGTACACAATCTATGAAATTGGTAAAACATTTAAACTTACAGTCCATCACTTTAAAAAAGCATTGTTTTAATTCCAGCCACCATTAGGTCTACATTTATGTGATAATACTGGTACTTCTTGACTTTTAATACTCTACTACTAGAAACTACCTTGGTACATACATGCTCCACTGCAGCTTTACCAAAAGTTTCCCCTCCGTTTTTATATGACTTGAAATTGACTTGCTGCCACCTGTAGAGAAACCCTGTGCTGGCAGATGAGTTTCGAGACGCTTGCCAACTCCAGAAAATATCCAACGTGGAATAAATGACAGATTTCGTGTGAAGACTGATCCAGACATGGCTGCGTGTCCCGCTCCTTTGTCTTATCAACAACAAACATTTCAATTCCAGAGAGTGAGTGTATGTTTAAGTTGAAAAAGAATTTTTGCTCAAAACAAACCCAAGTGACCCAACAGGCGCCGGTCCCCACATTGCGCAATCGTTTTTTGTTAATAACTCAGGAGCACACAACAACTCTCCCCACTCGCCCAGAATAATGGCAGTGTGCGTCAGAAAAAATAAATGATTTTGCTGGAGACCACTGGTCCTCGAAGTTGGCTCGCCAAATACCATTTTCTGAACTATAGCCTCAATGGATGCAACTGGGACTAACAGAAAACAATGTTTTTCTCGCAAACCATTGGACATTGCCTAGTTAACAAACTAGGCAGGACTGCAACACAGAAGCCTGAAATAGATTAGGAACTACATGGGCAGGATTGTCGTCTTACATGATGAAAATGACAAGTTGCAGTCTTGTAGAAATTTTAGCAGGTTTTATTATCTTATTGCCAATGGAACAAGAATGATTGTTCTTGCCTTTGACTGTTTGGTCTCATTTGAAGTGTTATTGTGTTATATTAAAGGAATATTTCAGGATTTTTGACATAGGGCCTCATTTCCTAGTTATCCAGAGTGTTGCTGATTTCTGGAGATATTTTTTTTTTGTAATTCATGCAGTTCTTATATTTGAAGAGTTTCGTGGTGCTAGGCTAGTGCAAGGCTAGCGCATTTCTTTGGTATCAGCTAGCCTGCATTAAAAACAGTCTGACCCGCTCCATAGTGCACCTTAGGCAAATCACTTATAACGCCAGACTGACCATATAAATGTCTGTGTTGATAGAATAATTTTGGGAATATAACTGACCTTGCATCACATGAATGATCGAATTTTGAGGGACTATTTTCTAGCAGATCACTCCGCCATTTATATGGTTAGTCTCCCGTTATAAGTGATTTGCCTCAGGTGCACTGTGGAGCGGGTCAGACTGTTTTTAATACAGGCTCGCAGAAATACGCTAGCCTTGCATTAGCCTAGCGCCACAAAGCTCTTCAAATATAAGAACTGCTTGAATTACATACAAAAATGTCTCCAGAAATCAGCAACACTCTGGATAACTAGGAAATGAGGCCCGATGTCAAAAATCCTGAAACATCCCTTTAAGTCACAGGTCTCCAACAGGCTGTGAAGATGATTCAAATCCGGCCCACGAATTGTAGAGCACAAGTCTCTAGTCTAGTAGCTCATTCCGGTGCTCACTCCAGCCACTAGGGGGCAGTGAAAATGTTAAAAAAAGGGAAGAATTCCACACGTGTCCAGTAGAGGGCCGTGTTATAATTAGAGATCAGGATATAAACAACACATTATAGCCATGTGGTAAATGTATGACGAGTGACAAGTGTATGGTGTTTTTATTAGGCTACAGTCCTGTCAGGCTCATTATTATTCATTTATTGAAAAAGGTTTCCTCAATAGTACAGTATTTTCCCAATAAAAACATATTTTACTGGAGCTTTTGTTTATGGTCCCCAGCAATACACTTCAGGAAATGTACTTATTTACTGTTTTAAGTGGTCAAGTAAATTCCCCGGTAACGCTTTATATTAAGGTGTGCTCGATAAGTATTAATAAGATATTAATAAGCATTAATAATATGCTTGTAAAGTTTTAGCACACTGCTTATTATACTTTTATCTGTTTTTTTATCTGTATGCTTATTAATACTCTATGAGCACACCTTAATCTGAAGCGATACCAATTCCCCTTATTGTGTGTGAATGTATTCATGTTCCACTGGCAAATATAAGTATAAAGATTGTTCTTAATTGGACCTTTTACTCTTGTTTGGCAAAATACTTATAAAACTAGAACAAATCGCATTCAAACTTGCAAAGATCTGAGGCGTAATTCCTCGTCAGAGCTGAGCAACAAGACATTTTACAATGTTTTATCAAAATGTTCTTTCTTAGACTTTGCAAAGACGGCGGCAGACAGCGACGTGGATTTATGGCCACTCTCTCTCTCACTCGGACGTCATTTCTGGTCGCGCAGGACACACAGTGGCCATAAACAACCTCATAAATAAGTTTATTGTGTCCAGAAAGAGCGGCCGTCCGGAGTTTTAATGCGCGGTGCTAAAAGGCGCGTAGGTGGAGCGCTTACACTTGGCAGCGCGACTTCCCCCTGGCTCTGCCGAAGCCTCTGAATTAGTTATTATAATGGAAGAGCTCACGGCGGCTGCTGAGCTGTGTTCCCATATGCCGCCTCCCGGTGCTTAGACCTTTGTTTAGTTTTTTTTTTCAGGGGTCCATTGAGGTGACACTGATAGATTGACAACGCCTTGAAAATCCTGTCGTCTGTGTTTTGATAAATTTAGAGGATGTAAATTAGAACTGCCTGTTGCATGAATAATATGAACAGCGAGCCAATGTTTTCAGTTCCCCCCTTATTCATTATAGAATTTGCATACAGTTGGGTTTCTCCATCAAAATTTAAATCGAGGCAACTTCAACGAACTTTCAGAGCAGTTACCGCAAATCCGTCTAAACCCCTCATACAGTGTTTCCAACTATTATCCCTGTTTCTCTTTTTTACACACTTTTCCTTTTTTAAACCTAACATACCACTGTATTGTTTGAGACATTTCAACAATTCTTATGAGTACACTGGAAAAATAACCAACTTAAGTGAGATATATGACTCAAAAATGCTTAAATAAAGGTTCTTTGATCTAAGATAATATAAAAACAGCAATGTCAATGGAACAAGCAGAAATCCCACTCGAAATCGAACAAATTCATTTTTAAATTTTTGAGATTTATATCGGGGGGACAGTCGTCTCGTGATCGGAAGGTTGCAGGTTCGACTCCCAGTTCCTGAAGGTGCCCACTGTCGTTGTGTCCTTGGGCAAGACACTTCACCCTCTGACTGGTAACTGGTTCCTTACTGTAAAGCGCTTTGGGCCTGATAAAGGTAGAGAGCGCTATATGAGTTGAGTCTGATCTTATGACCTGACCAAATCTATTCAAATTTTTGTATTTAATCTCTTAAAGTGATAGTCTGGAAGTCTACATGTTTTACAAATGTTATAAAATGTGCAAAATTAACCACCTGGTCTTGCATTTTGATGTAAAGTAAGTAATAATAAATATTTATTAGTTTTTATAAAGTCCCTCCTTCCCGGATCTCAGCAACTGATCAGAGTCTAGTATCCTCCCACGTTGACCAATGAGATGAGCTTTTCCTGTGAACCAGCCAGTCAGGTCCAATCAGGAGGCAGGGGGAGGAGCTTCATTGTTAACTTTTGAAAATCCTGTTCCTGCTCTCCTCATTTTGCAAACTAAGAAGGGCTTTCTGGTTAAAGAGGGGAGGAATTTGATTGTTATGCTTTTAAATTTCACTCTATCTCTCCTCACTTTGCAAACTTACAGACTATCACTTTAATTCAAATAGATTATGTAATTTGTTCCCTGAAATTATTACTCTTTTTCCAGTGTCATAAAGATATTCTAAAATAATGTTAAACACTCTAAAATTACATTAATATATATATATACAATCAGCTGTGAATAAACATCCATATGGACCCGATTTAGACTTGACTTTATTTGTATGTGATAAATAAGCTTATATTTCGCCAGAAAATGGCTAAAAGACTTGAAAAATGGTGTTTCCCAAAAGATTCTCTTTACCCCCTCGCCGAGGCCACGCCCCCTTCTATGACGCGATGCCGTCTGTATCTAAAACGGTACAGAAACTAACTATAAAGCTTAAAAATGACAGGAAAGCTTTGTCCGAATAGTACTTACTCGTAAAATATCCCACAATAAACATACACTGAAACACAAGTACTTAAATATTGAGCCCAAAAATGTATTGTTGTCATTTATTGAACAATAAGTCTGAATACTAATTATCGTGACAGCCCTATCCTAAGAAAATCATTTTTGACAGTGACTTGTATATCTGCTATGACGACTGTGACCATAAATTAACTCTGAATCTATTTACATTAGCTTCACAGTTAATTGCAATGAAATCAAAATTGTCGTTTGTCAGTTTCATTGCCCCACAGGGAAATAAAGTTCTTAGATTCTTTCATTATTAGCAGCTTGCCTAATTTGAAAACATAAATCGCAAATCTCATCACAAACGGCTGTCAGAAGATTGTGATTCGATGTGTTTCCAAGCCTTAACTTTGGAAACAGATGACCATTTCCCCGCTGCGTCTGTGCCATTCATGTTGCCGCGCTCAGTATTCCGGCCACACTCTCTGGATGTGTATTTGTTTGGCTGCTGTGCTCTCCGCTGTGTGCTTGACTTTGAGCCTCTCCCGTGGTGATCCGCCCTCACTCTGTGCCTGTCTCCTGTTCTTTAGGGTCCCGCCGGCCTGAAGGGAGGAGAAGGGCCCCAGGGTCCCCAAGGCCCCATCGTGAGTACACTGCCTTTCCATACGCACCGCATCACAAATATATCTGCTGCTGTGGCGGAGTTTCTGTCAATGAAAACTGTATTATACATACTTTTGTTCACTTCTCAAGCGGCTGTTGAGCTCAGGTAAATAAAGTTAGTATTTAGATGAGGGAGTAATGCAAAATACATAAAGCGCTGTACAGGTACTGCTGTGTACCCTCTGTTCAGCTTTGTTTTCAATACTACAACATGTAAAGCAGAATCAAAATGGTTTTACTCTCAAACCATTGGTGAAACATAGCCTGTATAATATACTGAGCAAAATCACATATAAACAGAAGTACACAGTAGGGGGCATGGAGGGAAGGAAGAGGAATGAGTTTGGCTTTGACTGTCTGATGGATAAAGCTGTCCTTCAGTCAGTTGGACCTGTCACTGATCGAGAGGCTGCAGGGCCGGTAGAACAGGCCCTGTCCAGATCATTGTTGTTGAGCTGTAAAAGTCCACTGAGCCGAGACTTTGATATGATGATATACACACTGTGATCTACAAGCAGCTTTGGGACCTCGCAGCTGAATGCTCTGTTTTATTTCCGCCAAGATTACCTGTTTTTACTACAATTGTTATTGGTGTTTTTAGTCTTTAGAATAATCTGGAGTACATGGTTTTCCGTATTGGCAATATGTACTCCTTCTGAGGTCCATTCTTTAGTTGTGGGGATTGTGAGTAAACCCTAAAGTAGGGGTCAAACTACTTCATTTTACTATTGATAAAAATACAGATATGTCTGATTAAATATTACTCCAATAAAAGTAAAAGTTGCTCGGTCAAATGACTACTTATTAAGCGGAGTATTTGCTAGAGAAATACTTATTCAAGTATTCAAAGTAGAAAGTAAATCCATGGGAGAAATTTGGCTCAATAAGATTGACTGTATTAAAGGTGCATTATACAACTTTTTTTTAAAAAAATAAATAAATAAATAAATAGCTATTCATGAGTATTTGACTTTGTAGTGGCCCAGCGGCTGTATGAGTGGTCAGCATGGCGCCTTTACTTTCCATCACAGTCGTCTCATGGACGCTCCAGGATCAATTGTGTTGAAGGTTTTCATCGCGGACTTACCCTCTCACCAGAAAACCTTCAAAGCAAGTAATCCTGGAGCATCCTAGAGACGACTGTGATGGAAAGTTAAAGGCATCATGCTGACCACTCATACACCCGCTGGGTCACTACAAGGTCAAATACGCACAAATATAAACTTTTTTTTCCACATGAAAAGTTGCATAATGCACCTTTTAATGATAACTTTGCAGCTTCAAAACCGCAAACATGGTGCCCTCCTGTACGGCAACACAATGGGGACAAACCTTCTTCCTTGATGTTACTCAGTGGCTTTTGACTGTGTATCTCACCCAGCGCTACCTACTGTTCCCAGAGTGTATGCATTATTAGGTTTTTGATTCAAATGAGCAAAATACTTTTTCACTTTTGTTAATTTTGTTGAAATGTAGACGGGTAGAACGTATTCTTTTTCTTTCAAATGTAGTGCAGTAAAAATAGAAAGTTCTCAACAAAAGTGCAGATCCAGAACAATAAAATTCAAGCTGGAATCTTAAAAGATTATTATCTTAATGTCTCCATTATTCCCCATGTTATTCTCTATACTCTCTCACACAGCGCTAGTTTTTTTCATATGTCTGTGCATCATCTTTTCCATCACGAGATTTGATCTTAGTTTAAATCAACAATGTTTATCATTCATGATGAACAAATAGACAAAATTGTAGCCACAAAATGCCACGGGATCTGGCTTGACTTTAATGGAGCCCCCGGCGATGGTGCTGCTCTTCATTCATCTTCTTCCGTCGGTCTGATGTGTCAAATCCCAGTTGCCATGGCAACTCCAAAAACTCCAAATGATGTTGTCTATTTGTACAATTTGCCTTCATTTTCGCACCATGGCTGATCATTGCGTACGTTCCCGTCAGTGCCATGTGAAAAATGCTCTTATTCACTTTGCTCGATGGAAGTTGATCCGAGTCTAGTTTCTGTTTTGTGGCATTTGTTCCTTCTCCTTCTTCACTCCGGCTTCCCTCGGCACAGTTTGGAGATTTGAAAGCGGAACGACGCCAAGGCGGTTCACAAATAAACTGTTTCTTTCTAGTTTTTACTCTCTCCGCTGCAGCAGCAGCAGTAGCGGCGGTGAAAGCCCGTCTCCGGAGCGGCGCCGGTGCTGAGTCCGCATTGAGAGCGGGCTGAGTGACGGGCCGCTTTGAACCGCCTGACATTTTGTTCAAGTGTCGAACTTAGGCTCCCCGTAATTGCCCCCCCGTTCAAACGCGACGGAGAAGATGACAGCGGATATGCGGCTCACACATGCGAGAGGATGAACAAAAAACCCTTCCCCCTTCGAAAAAAAAAAAAAAGATTTCATTTGCAAATTGATCCATGGTCCATTAGTGAAAGATTTGCGATTTTTGGCAAAGTTTCACAAGGTGCGGTTTAGAAATGTATCAAAGCAAAGCCGTGAAGATCTCTTACTCCCATTTGGTGTTCCTTAAAAGCTACATTTATTCATGTTTGAAATAATATAACTTAATTAATTTGCTAATGGCTTACTATTGACTTTGAGTCTTTCAAATGAAGAGATTTAGAAATTCATAAAACTCCTAATAGATCTGATATTCCACCAACAAAAGCATTCCTCTTTAGAATTTTAAGGTTTTCGGCAAAGTTGAAAAAGTTCTCCAAAGAGATCTGATATTTCCCTGAAGAAAGACTTTCTTTTCTTTGTTATTTATTCATCAACAAACTCGTCCCTGTTTGAAATTAGACAGCTTTATTCATTTGCTCCGTTGGTCAAAGACTTGCTATTGATTTGCATTGTCTTTTTTTTTTCATTTCAAGAAGATATTTTAATTAAAAAGAACAACTTGCCCACATGCTTCCAAGAGATCTGTTATTTTTCGTAAAGAAAGTATTAAAAATATGTTGTTTTTCACCAACAGAAGCCCTGTTTGAAAGTAGATTGCTTTATTAATTTGCTCCACTGGTCAAAAACTTGCTGTTTATTGAACTTTTTTTTTTTTTTGGAGGGGAAAGTGAAGTGAAGTGAGCTCTTTCCTGTTTGCAATCAGAACGCTGTGTTAATTGGTCAAAGTCTCGCTTGTGACTTCTTTTGGCAAAGTGGTTTCGAGATGTTCCCCAGAGATGAGCTCCTCCTCTGAAGAAAGTCTAATTCCACCAATGAACTCTTTCCTTTTGAAATGTGAATTCACTCCATTGGTCAAAGACTTGTTATTGATTTCATTTAGCTAAGTTTTTTTTAATAAAAGGTGGTTTGTATTTTTTTTTTTCCCAAAGAAGAACTTGAAGTCCTCTCGCTCTCCAGAGATCTGATATTTCCTCCGATCGATTTGCTGCCAGAGACACAGCTGCGGGGAGGCACGGTGTGAAATGACCAAAGAGAAATCCCCTCTGAGAGAAAAAGGGAAAAAGTGACTCTGGAACTTTGGATTGGCTGGGAGCTTCTTTGATTTTTAAGGATGAAAATTACATGTGTGGGCGGAAATATGGTTAAAAGAAGAAAGAGGAAAGTTGATGCAGAGCCGGACAATTTTGTGTTTGAACTATAGATGCAGCATAGGGGGGTCGGCAGAACAGTCAGTAATGGTCACTGAACGCAACCTTCAACATAACTAACAATACGAGGCTCACAGTGGTGCATTAAAGGAACAGGCCACAGTTTTTCCACACTGAGATATGTTCTTACCTGAGCTTAGACGAGTTGATGCGTACCTGTCTGGTCTTCGTGCCCGTGGAAGAGCTTGGTCGCTTCCAACTTCATCCAAATGCTAACAACATCTTTGGTCTATTGGCGTGACTGAGAGCACGTACAAAGACCCGACAGGTACACATCAACTCGTCTAAGCTCAGGCAAGAACATATCTCAGTATGTAAAAACGGTGGCCTGTTACTTTAAGTTTGCATAAGTTTAACACAAATATCAGTGTTGTACTTTTTTGCCCAAAAGTTGCCTATTGTGTCTATTTTCCTGTTGTTAATCATTAATTATCTTGTTTGATTGAATCTTTGCAAATCTTATAAAAACTTTTATAAACTTTTGCGTTAGTAGCATTAAAATATACAGTACATAAGCATATTTTACCCTCAAAAAGCATTCTATGTCCCATTCACATATTTGATGTGTACAAATACAACATTTTGAATGCTACTAATGCAAACTTTAAATCATGAAGGGAAATTTAGATAAACAAAATGAGACACAAAGGGTAACTTTCGGGCAAAAAATGTGTACAATTTCAATACTGGACTGGATATTTTTCATAAACTTAAAGGAACAGGCCACTGCTTTTCCATACTGAGATATGTTGTCATCTTAGCTTAGTCGATTTGATGCATAACTGTCTGGTCTTTGTGTGTGCGCTCAGTCACGCAATTAAACTAAAGAGATTGTTAGCATTTAGCCTCTCCCAGCAAATTCCTATAGCTCCAAACTGGGGTGAAATTAGAAGAGACCAAGCTCTTCCACGTTTTCCCTATTTAAATATAGTTACGTGACGAGTTACACAATCCAAGTATAGCTACACAATTAAAAAGGGGTATTATATATTGTAAGGCGTAACAATAACTTACGAGCACTTCAACGTCCACACAGTAAAGTCGAAGTGCTCCTAAGGTATTATTACGCCTTATAATTAGGGGAAACGTGAAAGAGCTTGGTCGCTTCCAACTAAGTTCAGGTATGAACATAATCTCCGCATGTAAAAACGGTGGCCTATTCCTTTAATTTAATCCTTGAAAGCATTCAATTTGACCTTCTACAGCCTGTATACTAAACCAGTCTATATCATTTGTTTGAGCTTGTGTTGTCTCAGGACCATAGACAGTTAAATAGCCATGGACAGAGGGTGCCCCATAGCGCTCATTGCGGGCTAACGAAGCTCAGCCGTGTTAGCAATTTCAAGGGGTTTTTGGAGCCAGCTCCACTATATAGAATAGGGGGGAAAAAAGAAAAAATATAGGATGCTGTTGCACATGTTTAGAAAAACACATGGAGTTCAGAATGACAAGCCTGTGTTCAATAATGAGAGGCCAAAACATTTCAATGTGAAGTCCATAGGAGCCAGCCGCCATTTCCTTATGGTTACAGGAATAAGCCGACAATAAGTTCATTCTTAATGTTACTGTCTATGCCCAGAACCCACCATTAATTTTACCAGTTTGTAGTACTAAAGTATTTTGCTTCTAGTAGTACAGACTTGAAGAGTGGTGAGGCTCTAAACCAGTGGATCTGACAGTAAAAGTTGGCATCTGGTTGACATTTTCAAATAAAACAATAGTGAGACAAGCAAGGCAGAACCGATACATAAAAGTTCATCATTTTTTATTCTTCCCAGTCAAAAATAGGAGAATTTAAAAATACTGGTGAAAGCATGTAGTTTTGCACATCTGATCGCAAGTAATAAGTGAGTTAATAACCATTTCTACTTGGCCATTTTGTCAGTGGCATAAATAGCTATACTCAACCTCTTGCTTTCCGCGTGGCGATTTTTCAACACCTTTAGTCAACAGGAAGCAGTGCTGTGGAGTGGTAGGAGTAGCTTGAGTGCACTTGGCGTTGTGGACTTCTTGGCAGGGGCTAAGGACTTCGGGCTTGGACTCCTGTCAAAGTATGCCACAGTTTGGTCCAAGCACATAAAACGCCAGGTGCCTCTTCTCAGTGCTCCACTACCAGCAGCAGCCCGAGCACTGAGCTGTGCATGAGCGACCAGCCAAGCGCATCCAAGCAAACTAAAACTTATCTGTTTCCGGAGAGGGGGGAGAACAATCTGAAGAGCAGGATGAATCAGATTTTGAATGACGTTTGTCCGTGATTCAGTGTTTTCTCAATTGCCTCGTCAAAAAAAAAAAAAAAAATCCTATCGATAAAAAACAATAAATGATGAGGAATGCTTTGTATAGGTTTTATAAATAAGGGATTAAGTGCAAGCCCGAGTGCACTGATGTGAAAATGTGTCCACAGAGTTTTGTTTTGAAGGCAGATGCAAGGCGCTGGAGTCTGGTACTCTTTGCTTAGATAAAAGGAGGGAGTAGTGGCCCCCAGATCAAAGATGTAATCAGGTTTTTTGTGATGTTTTGGACACTCACGGGGTACAGAGAGAACACCTGGGCGCGTCGAGGAGCAGATGATAAGACTGGCTGATGTGGAGGCGAAGTCAGGAGCTTCCATAAGGCCGTGAGGGAGGGGAGGGAGGCTCTTTTTAATATTGATTAAGAGGTGACCCCGTCCTGATCTTGGCAAGTTAGGTTTTTTAATCAACTTAGAATATGTTGGATTGTATATAATTGGAATTTTAGCATGTGATTACAATCTTCTTTTTTTAAGATTTGAAAAAGAGAGTCATAATTTGTTATGAGCAGTCGAAAAGAAACTATGCTTTCTATATTTTTTGACATAATAAATTGATATCAGAATGACATGGCACCTCTTTCCACCGACAGCCTGGAAATTACCTATTGCTTAGTCAAGGCTTTTGAAATGTACTTTGATCAAACGCAAGCATTTCCCTGATTAAGGCTCTGTTTGTATGTTGTTGGCTAACTTCCTGTTAGCCAGTGCAGGGTAAAGACTACTTCCTGTGCGCATGAACGTTAATTAGAAACACAAATATGATTTAAAAACAGAACAAAGCTTAACTAAACGGCAAGCTGAGTGTGTTTCATAAAAATGTGTTCAGATTGTGGTGCTATTTTAACATTTGTTAGCTTCAAATTAGCGTTAGCCTTTAGCTTCAAGGATAAAACAGCTACAGCTATAAACCACAGAAGTCTCGTCCAGTTAAGTGAAGTTTTAACATTGTTAGTAATTGCTCAACAGCTGCTTGTTTTCTATTTGAATATTTATTCATGTCAGAAAGACACGGCTAACTCTCCAGAAGAATAAAACACACAGGAAGCTAAAACAACAGTTAGCATCTAGCATCTTAGAAACATTCCGTGCATAGCAACACGCCAACCATCTTTTACCCTCCTATTCTAGGGTTCTCAAGGAGAGAGAGGTGCCGCTGGTCCCGGAGGTCCCATCGGTACCACGGGCCGTAACGGACCCCAAGGACCCCCCGGCCCGGCTGGAGAGAAGGGAGGACCTGTAAGTGCAAGTCAACAAAGACGCATGGTTTCAAGCTTTCATTACTTTAAACTGTAACCTTTTGTCATGTGTCAGGGAGAGAAAGGTCCGATGGGTCCCGCTGGCAGAGACGGAATCCAGGGTCCAGTGGGTCTGCCCGGGCCAGGAGGTCCCCAAGGCCCCCCCGGAGAGGACGGTGACAAGGTAAAGAATCTCCAACTCTGTCCAGCGCTGTTGTCTCAATTTGGCACTTGCAGTAGCATTTATATAACACACTCAATTTATGCAATTTTTTTTGTTTCTGTTCCTAAACGCCTCAAGGTCTTTTCGGAGAGGTTAGTGAAGGTCAAGTCGAGTTGTCTGTCGATACTGGTTTCCATTGGTAGTTTTGGGAAAATACTCGGACACTGGAAATAACATTTTCAGACCATAACATGACAATCCAATATGGCCCTGGTTCATATTCTTCTTTAAATACAGTTATAAAAGAATAATTAGCTACAAACATAAACAATAGGAAATTAGCATTGTATATCATGTGTAAGTTGACAAAATGTCTAACAACCCATATTTTTTTAAGCTGTTCATCAGTTTTGATTCATAGGCATTATTTCCATAACCATAAGACAGACGACCATATCTTTAGTTGGTTCTCAAACAACTTTTTTCGCCTCCCATGTGACCAAAGACGAACAGCTTGTTTTTTTTCTGTGTGTTTTTTTTTCACACTCACAAATTTAGTCCAGACCAAAGGGAAAGGCTGGATCAAACGGTGCAGGTGGAAAACCCCATAGATTCATATTCACCTCTGAAATAAAACGGGGCAGAAGAAAGTTGTGTTTCCCAGATGTCGAATGTGAGAAAGCTACAACTTGGTCTTTCATGAGTCGAGTGTTGGCCGTCTGGGAATTAACTTTAAAATACCCATATAGAAAGACAGTCCATTTCTCTTGCTGAATAAAAGTTTTTTTTTGATCATACAGAAAAGTAGAATGAAAAAACAAAACTTAAAAGACATGCCATATTTACGCTTAGCATTAAAAATATCAAATGTGATGGTATTAAAACAAAACATCTTAATTTCTTATCCATTTTGCTCTATTTCATAAGTCCTCAAATATCTTCCTCCATATTGGGGAAAACTAATGAGACTGTCACAGAAAAACTATTCTCATTGCGTTAAAATATGTACGTATGAAACGATTCTGATCAAAAACTGTTTGTGATTTGTTGTAATTGACGACATAATGGATAGCCCTCAGTGTGTCGGACAGCTCTATGAGCTCAGTTTAGATCCTCCAGCCTGTTGTGACAGAAATGTTATCAAGTAAATTACCTTCTTTGTACACACAGTTTCTAGGAGAACACCATAGGCGCTGTAAACGCCTGCCAATCTCTTAAAACCCTTTTCTTCAATCCTGGTCACTTCTCCCACCAAGGCATTTCGTCAATCACAGCCGGGACTCCGGAGCCAATAAATTAATTGCTACACACCGTAGTTCTTTCTCAGATTCAATCAAATTAGGATCTGGAGAAATATTTACAGCCAGCTGCAGGTGACACTTAAAGATATTGACCAGAGACATGTGGCTAATGTACAGTGAGTGATGGCTCCTGAGATCATCTGTTTATATTATCTTGTCTCAAACTTTGAGATTTTTTCCGCTTAGAGCAAGAACACACATCTGGCACAACATTAGCACCTCCAGCCTCTTATTGGAGCTCATAATGTGATATGAGTGCTGTTCAACACCTTTCAATCACAACCAAAAGGAACCATTTTTCATGTGTGAATATTATGCTAATAGGCCAGCCTTTACTTACACCCATGTGCATCTCTTGGGCGTAAATCACTTTATCACACCACATTTCAAAATAAAGAGCCACCTTGTCTCCCAGCAATAACTGTGAGGTATGTAGCATAAATGGTATTTCAGCGTCGATAAATCAGTTTATTAATTTATCTGTAGATGGATCCTCTCCGTGGAGCTCGTTGTATATTTGCTGACCCCACTAGACTCGGATAACCCACTCATGAGCTGGACTAAACCAGGACTAAAGACGGTCTAGCCGAGAACTGAACAAGAACTACCGTAATTTAAGAACCTTGCGGCTAATCGACACAATAATAATAGTAAATGTACATGTATGCCACTGTTCTCTTGGTAAAACAGAAAAGTCCAGTATTTCCGGTGCAGATGGCACTTCAAATGCGCTTGGAACAGCTGTGGCTTATAGACCAGTGTGGCCTATGTATGTAAAAAAAAAAAAAAAAAAATCTTTATACATTTTCGTTGGTGTGGCTTATATTCAGGTGCACTCAATAGACAGGAATTTACGGTTAAGTAAGGATTAAACAACGAGGAGCCGTGCATTCGACGGTTATAATGCACGACGCGGAGTCAAGAACACCACGACGCGCAGCGGAGTGGTGTTACTCCGCGAAGTGCATTATAACCGTCGAATGCACGGCTCCGAGTTGTTTAATCCGCTTATACCATGGTCCCACAAACGTAACATTTATAATAAGTATTTGTTTCATTTACTAAACTCACTAAATATGCCAGACCACCGGGACTATTTTATGTTGGTTATTAGCCGGTCACCGAAGGCTCGTCTCAGGGCGAGTCATTCTCCGCAGCTACGAGGATCTCAGTCAGGCGCAACCAAACAACATAAGCACACGCTGCATCGCCAGAATCACAACAGGACTAACCCGGCACTTTTCCGTGGAAGTAAACACCGATGTGCGGCACTCGTGGGCAGGAGTTGTTTCACTTTTACGCTGTTTAATAGATCCATGTTTTTAACCTGAAGCTAGCTAGCTAGTTCAACGAGCTCAACTGTTTATGGAAACAGCTGCGGTGGAGTCCGCTTACACCTGGCCCCCACGAACTGAAACTTTTATGATTGACTTTACTAATCCAGCCAAATATGTTTAAATGCAGAGATCATTTTATGTACGCCTGAAAATCATGAATAGTGCCTTAACCGTTTTCAATAGAAATGTAAAGCTCATATGTTATTAACAGTAGCTAACCTAGCTGCTCACTCTCCTCTACTTCCCATTTATCAAACATTTTGTTTTGGCCCAAAACGTTGAAATTAAACAAAATCCATCTCATACGTTCTTGTCAGTCACTAATTACGTGTTTATCTGATTCAGCTGTGTCATGCGTTGCTATGGCGACGCCCACAGCGGAGTGATATCCCAGTGATTTAACTACCGGACTACGTGTGCGGTTATACGAAAATAATGCACGCTTGTTAGCACCCACCAGCCAATCAGAATCGAGTATTCACCCAGACCATGGTATAACCCGATCTAAAAGACATCTGAAGACCGAGAACAACACTACTGTTTGAAAAAGCTCATTTGTAGTTCATGTCAGGGTTTCCGCGGGGCATTGAAAATCGTTTATTAGATGTCGTTAAAAAGCATTCAGTTGGATTCAAACTGGCGTTAAATCTAAATTCAGTGGAAAATTATGACATTGCTCAAAAATGTTTACTGTGTAAATTCATCGAAAATACCAAAATGATTGGTGAACTTATAAACCTATTTATCATTTATTTAGTCTTTTTTGGCTGATTTTTAAAAAAAAATGTATGTATATATGAGTTTCCTGTTTTGTCCAGTTCTCTTTCCTCATTTGTGGCATTAAAATATAATATTGGGACATTAAAGCAATATTAAGTAATTTGTCTTTCATCTCCCCCGGTGTCTCTGGCCAGAAAACCACAATTGCAACTTGACTGCCACCGGGTCGGAGCAACCAATACACACGAATGGAATCACGCAGAAGAAGCTAACAGGCTAACGGGCAAAGCTAACTGCGGGCTAGCGCCACTTTAACAGTATTTACAGCCAAGTTTGAGTGAAAAAAAAAAAAAGATCTCCATTGTGTAATTGGATGTACAATATCCCTCTCTCCCTTTGCCTTTTCTGTCAGCGTAGTATTTACTCTCACAGACAATTATTAAGTTAAAAAATCGCAACTTGTTACGACACCTGCACTCATGGCTTCTCGGGGCATGAGTTACTTAGTACTAAAGCATTAAATTTGCATTAAACCCTGCATGTGCTCCTGCTAGTGCACGTGTTTTAATTTCAAGCTGTGTCGTTGTATTGACTTTCTTAAGTGTTTGGATACTGTGGGCAAAATCCAATCCTCCAGCTCAGAACTGCTGAAATATTATTATTCGTATCAACAATCAATACCTGTAAGAGTTCACTAAAGAGCGGAAAACATTACAATTTCCTTTAAAATTGTCTTAGAGGATCTCCTGGTATTGGTCAAGCAAACTGCGGCTGTGAGATTTGGAGAAAGTGGTGCTTTACTTCCAGAGCTGGTGGTCCATTCAGTGTTGGGGCAAACCAGGGATGGGCAAGCTCGACTAAAACGCCCAACAGTCCAACTCCTCGCCCATTTTTCCTGCTTCTAACGCATCAAGACTAAATATTCACATGAGTTCTGACAAATCACACCCACTGCCAGGGGCCCTGCCGAAGAGATAAATGTTGTTTTTCACCCATCCTAACGGGACTGTCTTGTGTTATTCCAGGGTGAAGTCGGTGGCCCCGGACAGAAGGGAAGCAAAGGAGACAAAGGAGAAAGCGTGAGTCACTTGTTTTGCATTCGAGACAACTGTACGTATCCCCCTTTTCTGAGTCACCGACTTTGAAATGAAGTGGCTTTATGTGCGGCAGGTGATAAATATTAACAGAATAAATTAAGGAATGCCGTGTTTTAGACAAGAAAAACGTTGCCGTTCGCAGGGTGTGAAACATTACCCACAGCGCGGTGGCTGTGTGCTAAGTTTATAAATCAGCTTCTTGAATAACATAAAACTTTATTTTATATTCAGTGTTGGTTTTAGCTGTCACGGTGTATAAACTTTACTTAGCCAGGGAGGTTAACAGAAAAGTGTATTTACTTTCACGTATTATATTAAGGCATTGATATTGGTTATGTTATTGGAGCTATTGACTCACTACTGAGTTATTCTATTCCAAGAGTTTCCAAAAAGATGGTAAATGGGCTTACAAAAGAAGTTTGCACATCTCTATCATCTTAACCTCTTTACCCCCGCCTTAACTGAGGCATTTTCTACAGTTCAGCTTTACCCAAATCTAACGGCTGTTGTAACGCCTCATTTGAAAGCTATGACCTACAAAACTCACCTGAATTAATCTTTTTCATTGCTTTTTTGCCGCGTTTTCGTCACATTTTTGTTAGAATTTTGTCACATTTTTGTCCCTTTTTCGTCACATTTTTGTCCTTTTTTGTCACTTTTTCGTCACATTTTTGTCACTTTTTCATTACATTTTTGTCACTTTTTCGTCACTATTTTATCACTTTTCCGTCACTTTTTATCACTTTTTCCATCACATTTTTGTCACTTTTTCTCCACATTTTTGTCACATTTGTATCACTTTTTTGTCACTTTTTGTCACTTTTTTATCACTTTTTCGCCACTTTTTATCACTTTTTCCATCACATTTTTGTCACTTTTTCATCACATTTTTGTCACATTTTTACTACTTTTTCATCACATTTTTGTCACTTTTTCATCACATTTTTATCACATTTTTACTACTTTTTAATCACATTTTTATCACTTTTTCATCACTTTTTTGTCACTTTTTCGTCACTTTTTATCACTTTTTCCGTCAAATTTTTGTCCCATTTTTATTGCTTTTTCGTCACATTTTTATCACTTTTTCCGTCACATTTTTGTCGGAGGCAGAATTACTTTTTCGTCACATTTTTATCACTTTTTCATCACTTTTTTGTCACTTTTTTATCACTTTTTCATCACTTTTTTGTCACTTTTTCGTCACTTTTTATCACTTTTTCCGTCACATTTTTGTCACTTTTTCGTCACATTTTTGTTACATTTTTATCACTTTTTTTGTCACATTTTTATCACTTTTTTGTCACACTTTTTTAGGTAGATTTCGGTAAGGCCAAACTGGAGAAAATGTGCTAGGTTCATGTTCTGGGTTAAGAGGTTAAATCAATCTTCACCAACATACACATGATTAATTGTGTTCTTGTATATATTTCAGGGTCCTCCAGGTCCCAGTGGTCTCCAGGGCGTGATCGGAGCTCCTGGTCCAGCTGTAAGTATTGCTTTATTTCTTATTCAGCGCGTCATTGAGCAAGACAAATTCAAATACCTGTACATATGTCCATTCACTCCTCCACAAATAATGACCTTCATATTAAAAGCACTTTTTGTGGCAAAATGTTGAGCCTTTTTTTCAGTTTCATTTATTATGCAAACCTCCTAAATGGCAGCTCTTAATCATAGCCCCAGTTATAATGGGTCAGAACAATGCAGTTTTATGATAATGGCGGAAAAGCTTTAGTTTTTTTTTCTTTTTATTGAGTGGAGGCGCGCTCTGAATGCCAAACGCAAACGCCATCCTCTGCACTTTTCCCATTGATTTCCCTTTTCTTTTTTTTTCTTTTTTTTTAAGTTGTACACAACCTTTTGGCTGCTGACGTGGATGTAATACATTAGCGGTCAGCCGGTATAAATGGTGCGACTTGTGCCAGGGGATGTCACAGAGTTGGAGACCTTTCAGGGAAACCGGATTGTACTCAAAACAAAAAAACAAACATGTGTTTTATTGCAAATATTCAGCGATGTATGTGTGACCTTTTAAGTTTGTGTCATTTATTTGAGCTGAAACAACCAAACTTTGCACTTAATGTAAAAAAAAGTGAAGTCTTTTTTTCATTGTGGTTTTTGCTGATTAAGAAAAACTTTTGTAAGGTTCAAGCACAAATTAAACCCAATATTGTTTTCCTGTTTGTTTTAAGATGCAGCAAGTTTAGCAGAAATCAACGCAACTTTTAATTGCATGAATAATGTATAACGATATGAAGACTAAACGCTTTTTCATATTAGTATTTATAAGTGTGCCGTGGTATTTAGAGAAACAAGAGGACGCTGAAGGCTAAATTGAGGAAACATGTGCACAAATTCCTAAAATTCCTGTACCAATAATTGAGAACACCCACTGCCTCAAAATACCTACTTTTTCTAACCAAATACTTTCATGTTAATTGTACATAAGCTTAGTTCAGTGTCAACATTCTTTCGTTTCTTATGAACAAAATAATTAGAACTCACACAGAATAGCACTTCACCTCGACTTAACTGAGCACATCAAATTCTGCTTTACCCAAATCTGCTTCTTGACTGGAGCTTACAGCCTATAGGCCAGTGTAACTTTTTCGACACCTTTTAGTCACTTTTTTTGTCGCTCTCTTGTCTCTTTTCTGACACTTATATAACACTCTTTTTGTCACGTTTCAGACACTTTTTGAACACTTTTTGGACACTTTTTGTCACGTTTCTGACACTTTTCTGACACTCTTGTCCCATTTCAGACACTTTTTGGACACTTTTTAGACACTTTTTGGACACTTTTTTGTCACTCTTTTGTCACATTTCTGACACTTTTTTGACACTCTTTTCACATTTCAGACACTTTTTGGACACTTTTTAGTCGCTCTTTTCTCACGTTTCTGACAATTTTCTAACACTCTTTTTTCACATTTCAGACACTTTTTGGACACTTTTAGTCGCTCTCTTGTCACATTTCTGACACTTTTCTAACACTCTTCACATTTCAGACACTTTTTTGACACTTTTTTGTCACTCTTTTGTCATGTTTCGGACACTTTTTTGACACTCTTTTCACATTTCAGACACTTTTTAGACACTTTTTTGTCACTCTTTTGTCACGTTTCGGACACTTTTTTGACACTCTTTTCACATTTCAGACACTTTTTGGACACTTTTTAGTCACTCTTTTCTCACGTTTCTGACAATTTTCTAAAACTCTTTTTTCACATTTCAGACACTTTTTGGACACTTTTTAGTCACTCTTTTCTCACGTTTCTGACAATTTTCTAAAACTCTTTTTTCACATTTCAGACACTTTTTGGACACTTTTTTGTCACGTTTTAGTCGCTCTCTTGTCACATTTCTGACACTTTTCTAACACTCTTCACATTTCAGACACTTTTTTGTCACTCTTTTGTCACGTTTCGGACACTTTTTTGACACTCTTTTCACATTTCAGACACTTTTTGGACACTTCTAGTCACTTTTTTGTCGCTCTTTTCTCACGTTTCTGACAATTTTCTAACACTCTTTTTTCACATTTCAGACACTTTTTGTCACTCTTGTCACATTTCTGACACTTTTCTAACACTCTTCACATTTCAGACACTTTTTTGACACTTTTTTGTCACGTTTATGACACTTTTTTCATCACGTTTTTTATCGTTTTTGTATTTTGATTTAGATTTGGGAAAAGCCAAAACTTAAATGTGGTCGGTTCCGGTGGGGGGTTATGAGATTAAACAATACCAGTTTGATGCCCCCCCCCAAAAAAAAAATAATAAATAAAATACTTCAGGTACTACACATATAGACAAAGTAAAAGTATCAAAAGCTGATGCCTGGAAGGAAGTTACTTGGTTGTTTCAGCTCAAATAAATAAATAGCTTTATGGTTATAGATGACAAATATTTTAGTACAAGTATTGGAAGAAGTATTGCTCAGGTATTGGTATCGAAAAGGGGAAAAAAGATGTAATGTCGCTCTACTCTTCACAAACCTACCCAAAAGTTAGGTTTATAAAAGCATGACATACAGCCTGAACTGCAGTGTGTGTCAGCATACCCTACAACACAATGTAGTGACATCCTTTTAGCGAATAATTACGCTGAATTCCACCAGTGGGGAATGTCCTATCTCCACACAACAAGCTAAACATGACATTGCTCCTGTATCTCCTCTCTCCTCGCTCCTCGTCCTCATTACCGCAACAGCAAAAACTCCTGTTCCCACAATCGCTCAGGGCCCCGCGGGCAGCCAGCTACTCATCGCACCAAATTACCAGACCTTAACACAATCCATGTAGCGAAACTTTTAGCATCTGTAGCGCTCTGAGGAAGCTCGGCTGAGATTTATCGCCCCGAGCAGGAAGCGGCACGCCCGGGCAGCGGTGCAAATTATTTAACAGCGCCGCGTTGCAATTGGCTTATGTGTATTCATGTCTTCATAAAAGGTGTCTGGCCCCTTTGGTTTGGATTGTTTTCCCTCCATTTTGGATTTCCGCCCCGTCGCTCAATCCCCATAGGAAACGCTTGTGTATTTTTTTTTATTGGAAAAGGAGCTAATGATCCAATAAGTCTTTTAGCTGAAGTGTAATGAGCTTTGCATTAATCTCTGCGGCTAAGGCTAAAAGATCTTTAAGGGGGCGGGCGCTCGCGATGGCGCCATCACTCTGGGGGACTATTATTGGGGAAATTCGCTCGCTCGTTGCTAAAAAGCACAGGGGTTTGATGCAGAATAATGGAAATGTTTGATTAAGATATTGCCAAGTGTGTCTAAAACCACACTGGGGTCGCCTGGAAAAAGACCACCCTCGACACTGAGCAAAACTGTGGAGGCCAATGCCCAAAAGTCATGAAATTTGGTTCACTGTTGTAAATTCAAAGCTTGTCAAAACCACTGATCTGAAAAGGAGTGATTTGTAGTTTCCACTGCTGACAATACAGTATTTACCTCATATAAAACGTTTTATATATATTGCTTTTAACAACTGACCTGATAATAGAAATAACAATAATGGCCATAATCATGTTTTTAAAATGGTCTTTTTTTTTCAGGCGCCTTTAGTTGTCCTAAAGTAAGGGTCCACTTCCACTTGTTTGTGCATTTGTGAAGCAGGCTTAAATTTCACTTTATCGCTCCAATATTGAAATGGCCCCCACACAAGATCCAGGTTCTCAGTCAAGATCTAGCCTTGTTCTTGATTATAAGTAATCTAAAAATCCTCTTGAAATAAGTTAATTTGTCCATGATATGATATGATATGAATAACTAATTTCAAGATAGTTGAAGGGAGCTTTTCTTACACTTTTCTTAAAGGTGCATTATGCAACTTTTTGTGCAGAAAAAACAAAAAAGTTGATATTTGTGCGTAATTGACCTTTTTGTATTAAAGCGATAGTCTGTAAGTTTGCAAAGTGAGGAGAGATGAAGTGAAATTTCAAAGTAAACAATATCTCTCCCCTCTTTAACCAGAAAGCCCTTCTTAGCTTGCAAAATGAGGAGAATAGGAACTGAATTTTCCAAAGTAAACTATCAAGCTCCTCCCCCTCCCTCCTGATTGGACCTGACAGGATGGATCACAGGAAAAGCTCGTCTCATAGGTCAACGTAGGAGGATGCTAGACTCTGATTAGTTGCTGAGATCCGGGAAGGAGGGACTTCGCAAAAAATAATGGACATATATCATTACTTACTTTACATCAAAATGTAAGACCAGGTGGTTGATTTGGCACATTTTATAAAATGTGTAAAACATTTACACTTCCAGACTATCACTTTAATGGTCAGCATCCTGCCTTTACTTTTGTAGCCTATCAGAAACCCTAAAAACAACTGCTCCTGGAGCATCATAGAGACCTACTGTGGTGGAAAGTAAAAGCGCCAGGGTAGCCACTCATACAGCTACTGGGTCACTCAAATATAAAGATTTTTTTTCCCACATAAAAAGTTCCATAATGCACCTTTAAGTTCTCTTACACAAATTAGGACACAAAAAAACAGGTTTCTTGGAATTATTTACTAAAATCAAGGACAAATATACTTATTTCAAGATTACTCTTTCAAATAAATTCAAGCTGAACCCACTGTATGAGCCTATAGGAGCACCTACAGTACGTCCCACCCCCCCTCCGGAGGTTGGGCCTGCTCTTCCACGGGGCGGCGTTGATGCAGAGTGCAGGTGAAAGTTGCTGATTTCACGGTTGGAAGTCGTAGGCGTATAGGGATCGAGAGGGGAGACTCCACAGAAGTGCTGACAAACTGTGCGCCTCTCAGTTCAAACGCGTGTCAGCACTTCAAAGCACCGGGAGGAAAGAGTCTTCTCTCCGCCGCTCTGCCCTGGGACCAGAGGCAGCCGCGGGCGTCCAGGCATGAATGCAGAGGAGTTTAAAAAGGAAGTTTCAGTGATTATAGGTGCTGAAGGGAGAAAGAGGGGGGAAAGAGATCGTTTTAAGGATCGTGAACCAAAGTACTGGTAGTTTACAGATGATTTTTTTTTTCTTGTGCTAAAATTAGATCAGTGGTTTACAAGCTTGAAATATGTAAATTAATTGCAGAAAAGTCAGATAGTGATTCCCAAACTGCGGTCATTTTATTTAACCACTTAAAGGAGCTATACCTTACTTTTTTTTTTCTTTTTGTAGGGTAAAATTGTTGTTTGCCCCATAAAGTGTGTTGCAAAAATCAGCCTGATGCTTGAAGTTGGCACCATATTTTGATTTGTTGATGTTGTGTATGGCCGACCCAAATAGTCAATATGTGACGAAAAGGGGTTGACCTTTTTCGTCACATATTGACTCAGAAGGATGGCCAAGACTGTAAAAACACCCATTTCATCACATTTTGACTAAAAAGGTTCAAAACTAGCCATAGACCATTTAACTCATGCCTTAACTGAGCACATTTTCCCCAGTTCGGCTTTATCCTAATCTAAAAGCTTCTTAACTGGAGTTCACAGCCTATAGGTCAGTGTAAGGCTTTTTTCCTCTCGTTGTTGCTGTGTTGTGGTCACTTTTTTTTATTTTTATTTTTTTACATATTTTTGCCCTTTTTTTGGCAGGTTTTTTATTCTTTTTCTTTACCATTTTTTGACCATTTTTTAATGTTTTTCAATTTTTTTTTGACTTTTTAAAAATCATTTTTTGACCCTTTTTTTATGTTTTTCAACCCTTTTTATAATAATGTTTATTGACCCTATTTTGATGCTTTTTTTTTTATCTTTTTTTGACACTTTTTAATGTTTTTTTTTCCTTTTTTTGACCTATTTTTGATTTTTTTTTTATCCTTTTTCGACATTTTTTTTTACACTTTTTTTTTTTACGTTTGTTGACCCTATTTTGATGTTTTTTCTATCCTTTTTTTGACACTTTTATAATGTTTTTTATTTTTGTATTTACCTTTTTTGACCCGTTTTTGATGCCTTTTTGACCCTTAAATTGTTTTTGAATTAATTTGATACTTTTTTTGTCTCTTTTTTATGGCTAATTTTATGCATTTGTCACTTTTTTGTCACATTTCTGAAGCTCTTTTATGGCTTTTTCATCGCTGTTGTGTCACTCTCCTGATGCTTTATTGTGCATTTTCATCCTTGTTTTTGTCTCGTTTTTGTTCATATTTTGACGCTTTTTTTTCAAGAAGCTTCTAGATTTGTGTAATGCCAAACTGGAGAAAAATGTGCTCAGTTCAGGTGGGGATAAAGAGGGGTAAATATCAGCCAAGGGTTTTAAGCATGATGCCTTTTTAGGAGGTTCGTCTGCTTTTTTATGACATAAAAGAGCAACTGTTGTACACATGTGTAAAAAAAATAAGATATAAAATGAAAGATACGCTTGTCAAGTTGAACTGTTGCTTTTTTATTCCCTGGTATCAGTTCCGGACAGAAAATTGGCAACGAAATATGATCTCAACCTTCAAAAGTACCTCCAAACTAAGCGTCCGGTCTCACGCGTGCTCCGCCTCCCGCCGCTCGCGTTGGGTCCTCTCCGTAACCTTGACCCGGATTAGGTGCGCTGAAGAAAATCCCATCACCGAGAGAGCGCCCGCACACGCCGAGTTTGCGGGTCGTGATTTCTTAGGGCGACAGGTTAATTGCTGTCAGATTGAACATATTTGAACTGTAACACCTCTGACCTCCTCCACCAGGGCAGCGACGGCGAGGCGGGCCCCAGGGGACAGCAGGGTATGTTCGGACAGAAGGGGGACGAAGGACCGCGAGGGTTCCCCGGGCTCCCTGGACCCATCGGACTGCAAGTAAGTCTTAAGCACGTAAACCACACACAAGCTGCAGAAGAGTAGACCAATATTATTGTCTTGTCAACAATACCAAAATGATGGTTTGCTTAGAAGTTGCCCGTTGAATACATTTTACTTTAAATTTCCGCTCATTCCTTAGATATTTTGTATTGTGGCGTTTAAGATATTATTAAATGCATCCATTTTGACTTGCTTAAAGTGCATATGACAGGTTTTAATGCTTTCGATGACTTATTTAGAAGAACAACATCAGTTGCAAGTTCGTCAGTTGCATAATTATCATTTTATTTCAGTGAAGCAGCTATTTTAATGAAGAAATGTTGGGCAGAAAAGTTATTTTTTTTATTTTTAAGCTACTGACAGGAAGTGACATAGATAGAGGTAAAGTTCCGTAGCAGTTTCCATACTAATTTCCCATTGAAAACTGCCTTCATCTATAGACAGACGGCATCTCTACAATCACCCATATATGGTCATGCTTGAAAACAGTTAAGGGGGAAAAAAAATTGGAGAAAAATCTAAACTTTCTCTAATTATTCAAAAACTACTTTAACAACTTTTGTATTATGAATATAGTTTTGTACTCAATAAAGATACAAAGACATGGGGAGGAGCAAAGTGGTTCAACAGCCCATAAATACATAAATAACGGAGAATGCTAACATGATGCTACATGTTAGCATCGTGCTAATGCTAACGGCAAGCTAGCGCTAGGTACAACTGCCGTTTTTTCACCTGCTGAACAATCTGCTGTGAAAAAATATCCATATGGACCCGATTTACCCTGGACTTTGTTTATGTGTGATAAATAGGTTCATGTTCCACCAGAAAATGGCTAAAAAAAAAAGTGGAAAATGGTGTTTCCCCAAAGATTCCGTTTTCCCCCTCGGCAAAGCCCCGCCCCCTCTATCACGTGATGCCGTGTGTATCTATGTCACTTCCTGTCGGTATCCAATAAGGAAGTGAAACTATAAAAACTATAATCACAAAAATGGCCAAGCTAAAGTGCAATCTTCAGCTAAATCTTAAATATAATCATGTTAACTATATTATAGCAAAACTTGTGTCTAATGTGTCATATGCACTTTAAACTACGTCATGTTCTAACATTATTCCATCGTCAAAACAGACCAGGAATAGTAATGATTAATTCCACTTAAATCAGGGTATTCATGTTTCCTGAGCAGTAGAAAGTCCTCTGTTTGGGATTTCCTGCCCGTTTTTGTATAATAGATAGGAACCAACAATATCCTGAGCAGTTCTACGCTCAGAGTGTGTTCATGATGGCGCCGTTGACTTGTTAGAAAGCCATTAGCGAAAAACGAAACCTTGAATTTTCTGTGTTTTCTGTTCCTCATTCCCAGACAGCGCTCACGGCCAACACAGTCCTAGATAAAACATTCCCATAAAAGCGCACTTTCATACTTTATAAACATATTCTCGGCCGTTTAACTCTGGGTTTTTTCCCAAAGCGTCAGGTGGAGACTGCGAGAAGCTCCTCCAACGCATCATTTACATCACATCAAAAAGGCACATCTTTTATTAATGCCGCCTTGGCTTCCTAATAACGCTATCTACAGCTCACAGGCAAACAATGCCCTGCCCTCAAGGCTTTTGCCGCACTGAGCTAAAATTCTGATCATTTTCTCGTACGTGTGTTTATGTGTATGTTGCATAGTTTTAAAGGTCGGCTGGTTCATTTTTACATTTTTTACACACAGTAGTTATCATGCAGTCAGCCACTACCCTGCAGAGGCCCACACCCACAAAGAGCTGCTGCTGCTGTGTCTGCCCATAACATGAATTTTAAATGTTGTTTTTTTACTATACCAGAGAAATAACCTCAACTACTGCTATTTCTCCCCCCACCCCCCGAAATTTCACTGTTTGCAATATGTGTGTTTTTTTTTCTTTTGAATTAAGGCGAGACACGTCCTAGATTTTCCCCCGCAGTGGTCAATGTTGAGATTTTTTAGCAAGTCGTCCCCCTTAACCTCTTGCATAATTCATAATTCACCTTTTGCAATGCCTATTTTATCAAGTTTTGTCCGGTTGCAAGCCGGAGATTTCCTGTAAATAACTCCCTCGTCTTTCACACACGTATTCATTCACAAATATTGATCCACCTGTAGCACAGAAGGTTCTGAGATGTGATATAAATAGAGCCGTGGTCATAGAAGAAGAAACTTCATTTATTTTACACCTATTGCAGATAAAATCATTAAGCGTTTCACAATGAAAAAGTAAATCAAAAACAGCAGAAGTAGGCAATTTTTTTTTTTTTTTTCAGTTTTCACGTTTGGGCCAAATTGGTCTCTGAACATAAGCTTTTACCTAGAAACAAAAAAATATACCTAATCTTCACAATAACAAATTTAAATATTGCGCTGAATTTCAAGGGACTTTTTCTCAAAACACATTTTTCTATCCTTGTGGCGACACTATCTCCACGTCAGTAGCACCTAAAGACTTCAAATTTTTCAGCCTTGGACTGAACAATATTTTGAAGATTTTTCAATATCTAATCCCTAGCCTGATTTTTTTTAGATTTGAATGTCAAAAAATAAGACAAAAATTCAATTTTTACAAATTTTTCCACAACAAAATTAAAAAAACTATTTTAAAACTAATCAAAAAGTCTTGGTAACTCATTTATCAATAAAATTAAATTCATAAATTTAAAAATTTCAATAAATTTCAATGTAGCTCAATCCGTTATTCAGATTTCGTTGCCGAAAAGATGGGAAATTTGGGACATTTTTAGGCCTAAAACACCTTGTTTTTATATGAAAACATAAAATGACAGAAAACTTGCAATGCATTTTTGTCTCACATTTGTGCCAGTAATCGACAGCAAAAGTTTCAAATTGATATCTGTAAATTTAAAATTTTTCCCTATTCACCTGAAGTGTCTCGCCTTAAAAAAGAAACAATTGTAAGCCATTGTCAGCGAAAAGCTTGTCTGCCGAGTCTTCAGTTGCTTTTTAAAAGAATCATCAGAGTCGGCCTCATGTAGCGACAGAGAAAGGTCATGCCACAGTTTGGGGGCAACAGCTTCAAAAACAAGTCTTTTCTGGGTTTAAAGCGGGTCAGTGGGACATTGAGGAGGTTCTGGCCCGAGGACCTATGGGTGCGACCACTAAAAACATGTGCAATAGGTGAATCCTCCAGCCAGGTGATTCTGACCATCAGCCTGGCTCCACATCATGGAGATGGGTCCTCGGGCGCGGCACGGCCGTCGACCACTGCTCCTTACGGGTTGCCCCAGTGGCATCGAAGGATGGGTTAAATGCAGAGGACAAATTTCCCTACGGGGACAATAAAGTAGGCAAGGCAAGGCAAGGCAAGTTTATTTGTAGAGCACAATTCATACACAAGGCAATTCAAAGTGCTTCACAGTTGAAAACAAATAGAATCAATAAAAACATCAACATAAAATTAATCAATTACAGTAAAAGGCGAGAGTGCAGATAAAATACTTTCAGTCATATGCATTGGTAAAAAGAACTGTTTTCAGCCTGGATTTGAACATTGTCAGAGTTGAGGCCTGTCTCACATCCTCGTGAAGACTGTTCCAGATTTTAGCTGCATGAAACTGAAAGTATACAAACAAACAAACAAACAAACAAACAAACAAACCAGAGGAGTTTGGGCTCAGCAGATTTGTCCCTTGAATTATCTAATACTCTTATTGGATGCCTCAAATAAACGGCAAACTTCAGGTGTGGGTGGGTTGAGTTAGAAAGCACACATTGTATTTACTTTTTCCTTCATTGTTGTCATCTTACAACATAAAGCATAAATACCACCCAAAGTAAACAATGTTTTGTTGAATGTCCAGTTTTATGGGGTAAACGTATCATTAGTGTGTTTTGTTTTCTCATTTAGAGAAAAGAGTTAAGAGTAGAGAGCGTACAGCTCTTCTGCTTCAAATGTGTGCACAACAACAGCAGTGCCCAAGCACATGTGTGACAGGCACATGTGATGAAAATGGCAGCAGCAAGAAGAAAGGCAGCGCTATAATAACAAGGCGACGGCTTCTTACTAAACTGAAGAGAAAAGAGTTGTCCATGACGTGGTAAAAACGACTTGTCCATGACGTGGTAAAAACGACTTGTCCATGACGTGGTAAAAGCAAAGCCTCAGGAATGTTTCTGCTCCTCGTTTCCTGATAAGTCCTTAAGCGATTTCAAAGGTAGTAGCAAAACAAACCAACAAGTGCCATTTCTCCTGTAAACTCGCGGTCATGTGACTCCCCTTTGAGTGAGCAGCTCATGCGGCGTCTTTTTCATGTGTGTCAAATTAATCACTTGATTAAAAAAATGACGGCGTTGAAATTGATTTGCCGTGTTATTTTGGACAGCACTAGCAAAAAGCTTTTTTCATTATTGTTTATCAGAGCAAGAATCAATTATTTTGTTGGTTTGAAATTCAAGACAAATAATTAAGATAGCAATGCAGTTGAAACAGACCATCGATATGAACTGATTTTTTCTATTGGGAAGCTGTTCAGTTTTGTTCAATGGTCTTTTCATCTTTACAAATGTAATTCTCGGAACATTTAAATACAAGTGATGACTTACTCCAGCACAAATCGATGACCGTCCACCCTTTTGCAAATTATCCAATTGCTGCACGCGGCCGCAGTTAATCAACTCGGACATTTACCCTCTTATTGTCTACATCTTGACCTTCTGATCTTCCAAATGAATTCACTCAGCAAGACTCCAATAAACCACAATCCTATAGACGGAGGACGTCCAGACTGTCTTCCCCTGGTCAGAAATCATTAATGCTACAGATAATTGCGCTGAGGAGCTGAGTGCGCAGCGGAGCCTGTGCCACGTATTGAAGGGCAGCTTAGCCAAACATAATTAAAAGACTGGAGACGGAGTGCATTATGCCCAATTAAAAGTCAATTGCACTTAATAACAATGTTATCTGAGCGTATTGGCCGCAGAAGAGCCACTCGTTCCATCCTCGCTCACTTGCGGATAATTGACTACAGATACCGTATCCCAGAGTGCACCACTTCTGGAATCTGGATGCGTCGCCGCCACAGCGAGTTGTCCCTCCGCTGCGTCCTTCGCTCAGTCCAGGATTTACTACAATGGCTTACAATGGGTGGGACATTTAATGAGCACCCAGTCATAAGGTGGATAGTAAACCTTTATTATAACAACATCTAAAGTATGATATATTCAGGTGATAAATGATATTATTAAAGACCTTTTAAAGCCAAAGAAATTGACTCTGAATTTTAAAGTGACAGTTAAAGTGACAGGTTTTAACATCTGTTGCAAGTAATAATTATCATTTTATTTCAGTGAAGAAGCAAATTACTGAAGAAATGTTGAGCAGAAAAGTAATTTCTATTTTTAAGCTACTGACAGGAAGTGACATAGATACAGACGGCATCTCGTCATAAAAGGGGGTGTGGCTTCGCCGAGGGGGAAAATAGAATCTTTAGAGAAACACAATTTTCCACTCTTTTTAGCCATTTTCTGGTGGAATATCAACTTATTTATCACACATAAATAAAGTCAAGTGTAAATCGGGCCAATATGGATATTTTGTCGCAACAGATTGTTCAGTAGAAGTGAAAAAACGGCAGTTGTAGCAAGCGCTAGCTAACCGTTAGCATTAGCCCGATGCTAACATGTAGCATCAAGTTAGCATTTTCCGTTATTTATGTATTTATGGGCTGTTGAACCACTTTGCCCCTCCCCATGTCTTTGTATCATTATTTAGTAGAAACTATATCCATAATTCAGCATTTGTTACAGTAGTTTTTGAATAATTAGAGAAAATTTACATTTTTTTCAAAATTGTTTTCCCCCTAAACTGTTTTAAAAAATGACCATATATGGGCGATTCCAGAGATGCCGTCTGTATCTATAGATAGAGGTAAAGTTCCAAAGTAGTTCGACTCATTTCCCATTGACATAACATGGTTGGCACGGCAACAGTTTGAAATTGTTTGCCTCTAGCTATGTCACTTCCTGTCAGTGTCCAAGAAGGAAATGAAACTATAAACGTCACAAAAAATGTCAAACTAAAGAAAGTTGGGTAATTTGGTAGTGTGATTGTGTCTAATCTGTCACTTTAAGCTCTGTTTCAAAAGTACTTCATCTTATAACATCCCACAATAAACATGAAATACAATGATGCAGACTTACTTTGGGTAAAAAAAAAAAAGTATTGCATGCAAATAAATGTACAGACGATAAATACTGAGCTCAGAAATGGTTTATGTGTCATATATTGAACGATAAGTTGATATAGCACTCTGATAGCACAGACGGCACTCTGGTCTCACTGCAAGAAGGTTTTTATTTCCTTGATTGACTGGCTCTTTTTGGATTATGTCACTTAAACATGCACCGAGGGCTAATCCTGCATCTTGAAACTCCTAACCGTAACATGACCTGCTGTAGATTTATGGGACCAAGGTCGCCCAGTGCAGTGTACAACTTTATATGCGAAAAACAAGAATGCAGAATTTAACTTTATGTGACCCAATGACTATGGGTGGTCAACATGGCACCTTTACTTTTGATCACGATCGCCTCTACAACGCTCCAGGATCAGTTGTTTTGTAGGTTTTGTGGTGAAACCTACCAGAAGCTCTCAAATCAATTGACCCTGGAGCCACTCTGATAGAAACTATAGCCATTCATAAAGCTGCTGGGTCAGTAAAACCTCAAGTACGCACTAATAAAACGTCCAGGTAAAAAGTTCATTAATGCAGCTTTAATCATAATAAAGTAGTATAGTCATATGTATTTGCAAACAACAAATCTAACATTGTGGAAACATGAGCTCACAGCTACTCAAACAATAAAGGATTTCACTTTCACAATCTTATTTTTGGGGGCACATTACCTCTGTCCCTAGATCCGAGGTGTGCTGAAATCAAATGTTGATTTTTACTGATAACTAATTGTTTCAAACACATTTTACACAATGAAAACAGTTGATTTTGTTCACATCTTTTGTTTTGATGATCCAATCAGAAAGCGAACTCTCTCAGTAGCCGGGTCCTATGGCTAAAATAAGTTGACATTGAAAATCAAAACACTTTTTCATTACGGCTTCAGTCCTATTTCGTTCAGGCCTCCTTTGGTTAACACTAAATGACTGAATTTCGGAGTACAGCTTGATTCTTGTTCTTGTGTCGCAGTACTACCTTTCAGAAACCTCTAAAGATCCATATCCTGAAAGCACAACATTAGAAAGTTCCCTCGACATGTTTCCCCCCCATGACTCTTGGAATAACTTGGACACCTTCTCATACAATACATCTCCTCTAATCCCCATCCTTCATCTCAATTAATTTCACGCGAAACACATTTATTTATTCCCCTATTCCTCTCGACGTGTGCTTTGTTACAATGACTGAAACCCCCCCCTCCGTAATGCAGTATGAATTAGCTTTCCGTGCTGTTACCGAGCTACAAATCACCGACACAGGCCCAAGGTGCGCGCGTGCCATCGCATTGACGAATACAGGTGTCACTGGGGCTTTGTAGTAACTTATCATTACCCCTGCTTTATGATTGAACCGCACATAACAAATAATACCCGTAATTCAGCTCATACAACCGGCACTGAGGGCCCCAGGTAAACTCGGATTCAAATATTTATTTCCTTTTTTCGCCAGCCGTGATTGAATCTCCGAACGGTGTAATATGCTTTGGCTTTTGTTCCCACGCAGACGTAGATGGATGGCGCCCGCACTATGTAATTTAAACGGACTGATTATACTCAAGCGTCCCATAGCCTTTAATTGCAATAGGTGTCCTTTTTGACTAATTGTGTGTTTACTCTCAAGGCCCTCGGTGTTATTAATGCACCCCGAAGCTCAATTTTCAGCAAACATAATCCGTAAGCGCCCCTTAATGAGAGGGAGAAATGTATTTATGATGCTATTTTCCTATACACAGCTCGGCGTACGCTTTTTCTATAAAACAATGGATTTGTGCTAAGAACTCTTCTTGCTCCTGTTCCCAGGGTTTGCCCGGCCCCCCCGGTGAGAAGGGAGAGAATGGAGATGTGGGATCAATGGTGAGTATGGCAATTACATACGCACAGTTTTAAGGTAACACCTGGAATAACATTTTTACTTCAAAGGATCAAAATAGAAATTCCATGAAATCGAGGCAAGTAGATTTGCAATAGTCATATGCCTAAAAGTCTACTTTCTGTCACATTGACGTTGTTCAAACTTTGAAATTTTTAGTTTGGGCTCACACAATCCCTCCTGCATATCCAAATTGTTCCAGCAAATTCATTATATTCACCTTTCATGCCTGTGTACAGCCTTTAGCGGTGGCAAAGTGAAGCAGGAGGAACCAACCCCCAAAATACATTGCACAAATTTAGATTCTTTTTTTTTTTTAATTCCATCGCTCCATAAACATTTAAGTGAAGACATAGCACCCTAGGTCTGTTTTATGCTGTGTTCACAACATACTTTAGGTGACAAAAATACATTTACTCTTCAACAACAAAAAGTCAGGTACTCCAGCTGTAAGTCATACTCCAATTCAACCTGGAAAGACTCACAGAGACAGAAAAGGCATTAAAGGGATATTTCAGGATTTTTGACATAGCGCCTCATTTCCTAGTTATCCAGGGTGTTGTTGATTTCTGGAGATTTTCTTTTTTGTAATTAATGCAGTCCTTATATTTGAAAAGCTTAGAGGCACTAGGCTAGTGCATGTCTATGGTATCAACTAGCCTGCATTAAAAACAGTCTGACACGCTCCACAGAGCACCTGAGGCAAATCACTTATAACGCCAGACTAACCATGTAAATGTTTGTGTCGATAGAATCATGTTTTGGAATATAACTGAACTTGTATCACATGAATTACCACATTTTGAGGGACTATTTTCTAGCAGATCACTCCGCCGCTGCGTAGCTTACAACCACAAAGCTAACACTGCTCAAATATAAATGCAAAACAGTTATAATGAGTCTATTAACACAGACATTTATATGGTTAGTCTGGCATTACAAGTGATTTGCCTCAGGTGCACCGTGGAGCGGCTCAGGCTGTTTCTAATGCAGGCTAGCTGATACCATAGACATGCACTAGCCTAGCGCCACTAAGCTCTTCCAATATAACAACTGTATGAATTTAAGAAAAAAATATCTCCAGAAATCAACAACACTCTGGATAACTAGGAAATGAGGCCCTATGTCAAAAATCCTGAAATATCCCTTTAAGAAAGTTTTAGCCAGAATCTTCCCCCGGACACTGGTGGTGGTAGAAGAAGGAGACCCGGGGTGAGCAGAGTCGGGGAGAGGCCAGGCGGAGAAAGGGGTGGAGGAGGGTCGTAGCACGGCTGGGAAACTCTGAGTGATTGACCAGGGAGCTTAAGAAGGGGAACCTGTGCGAAGGGCGGCTGGAGCAGTGCTGTGATTGGCTGACGTGAAGGTGCGGCTCGAGCGGGGTCCGTGATTGGATGATTGAAGAGCGCCGCCGTTCATGAGGCGATGAATGAATGCAGGTGGTAGGTCTTCCAGGTTGAAATAGTTTAAAAAAATAAGCGTAGTACTTAAAATCCTTATTAGTTAGTAGCTAGTAACAGCACGTAGCAGTCCTCAAACAGTAACAGTCCTCAAACAGCTGATCAGTTTCGCGACAGCCAAAGTCTCCTTGTACCAGTGTTAATTTCGTCGACTAAAATATTTAGTCTTAATTTTAGTCAGTGATATTTTTGACGACTAAAATTGGACTAAAACTAAATTAAACGTTTTTCATGAGACTAAAACTATGACTAAAATGTCCAGATATTTTAGTCGACTAAAATAAGACTAAATATTTTCATTTTTTAATTTTATTTATTTATTTCATTCAAAAGTGATGTTATGCAATCACAATAAAACTGCCAAGCTAACACAGTATGAATGAAACGGAGCAGAGGAGAAGAACAAGCTTATAATATCTGCCCCTTTTGTTACTTCACACTTAACACTTCACACTGTTGTCCTTTAATAAATAAATAAATAAATTAATAAAAATGAAAAGGAGAGACTAAAATCATCCAAACTTCTATTGACCGTCTGAAAGAGCCTCAGATCATTTAAATTCACTGCCAAAGGAGCAGCTCTGAGCTTTATTCATGTGGAGCAGCCCCATGAAGTCGAGGACCTGGATTAAATATGATTATAATGAATATCATAAATGCAAAGTCGACTAAATTAGTCTTAAATTTAGTCGACTAAATTGACGTGCAATTTTAGTCGACTAAAACTAGACTAAAATTGAAAAGTTTTTTTCGACTAAATCTCGACTAAAATGAAATTACATTTTAGTCAAAAGACTAAGACTAAAACTAAATAAAAATATGTTGTCAAAATTAACACTGCCTTGTCCTGCTTTTAGGTCTAACACAATGTTCTAGAAATAGTCCTCTAGCAACTGCATAATAGTGTCATGTACCTTCGACTAATTAGGTTGTAAAGTAGTTTCGTGCTCTTATGTCTTGGGCTTTTTACGGACCATGCCCATTATAAGTTCATGTAGAAGCAATCAGTGCAGCGTGAGTTGGGTTGCCATGGGTTACACGGATATAAGCGTGCGTGACGAACGTTGGCATGAAGTTTATTCCATCATCGCAGCTGGATTGTTCAGACTCAAAAAGGACAATGTTTGGTGACTGACCGAGACACTTCCTCAGGGTCTGTGACTGAAGCTCCACTAAGATTCCTCTGGGATTCCTGTGTTCGATTCATTTCTGCGCCCGGCTTAGCATCTTGTGGAGTTCCAGTCACAAACACCGCCCAGATCAAGAGACATGACTAGTCACGAAACATTGGCTTTTTTTTTACGATCAGATATATCGACATTTTGAAGCAAGAAAAGTTTGAGATGAGTCTGGCGACAGCTTATCAATACATATCTATTTATTTTTCCAGTCGTAGTTGTTTCATATTGACTGGTTGGTATTAAAGAGGGAAATATGTATGTCTCCAACTGAATACTGTATATCTCTAGTTCTGGGTTTCTGCGAAGAGTCTGCAAATCCTTTTAAGTTTTGGTTCATATGTGCTCTCTACTTTTACGTGCCCTCCATTTACAAACACCCATTAGCTTTTCAAAATCGAGGTAATTTGGAGAATCTTAATTGCAAATCCAAGCGACTGAAATTGTCTAAATGGTTTGATGTCCAAAAGAGATGAGAGACTTTTGATAACTTTGATACATATTTTCACATCATCATCTGTAATCATTATCTGAAAAAAAAAAAAAAAAACACTTTCATTAATGTTATTAGCAATACTGTGTCTTTTTAATGAATTTGTGTTTGATTTGAAGATCAGAAAAGCACAAACACAGTCATCAATGCTTCGCTTCCACTGAATCCTCTTTTCGGTGTGTTCAGGGTCGAGCCGGTCCTCCCGGTCCCAGAGGTCCTCAGGGTCCCAGCGGATCTACTGTAAGTCTCATCATTTTTTTTCACCTTCAAACTTCAACAAAAAACATCCATGTATATATTTACACCGTCAGCCCTAACACAATTCGCTGTTCTCCACTCACAGGGCGCTCAAGGCCCTCCCGGCGGTGTTGGTTCACCTGGAGGAGTTGGTGAAAAGGTAAATATGAGTTTTGCTGAAAGTAATAATAGAGAAAATACTGTGCAGTGGAATATTATCTATTGACAGTTTTGTAAGTACTTAGTTAGCACAAAAGCAAGGTTTTATGGGCTAGTGCTCAGAGATGATTAGCAATTAACCATCTTTAGCTTGGAGCTTGAAACGTTAAGGATTCACTTATGTATATATTTGCATTATATATTTGTGGAGGTAGTTTTGAACATTATCCCACACCACAAATCCTACTTTTCTTTCTACTTGAACAGCCCATTATTAGAACGATCTGCTGATGATGAAGGAAAATTAGCTTACCTTCAATAGCTTGACATTTTCTCCAGATCGACTTTACCCAAATCTATAAAGTTGTAGTAGTAGTAGTAGTAGTAGAAAATTTATTGTCCCCGTGGGGGAAATTCATTTGCAGTGAGTACACAAATACAACAATGACCACAGCAGACAAATCCAAACATCGACAACATACAAAGAACAAACCACGGCCAGTCAACCTCAGTTTAAATTGTTAAAATCGTTATCTACATTCCTTAAAAACCTTCTCTGACAGACCAGCTGTGCAGAATAAAAATAAAAAATAAAAAATCACTGTTGGTTACTTCGAATTGTTGGTTTGTTTAATTGTAAAATGGCTTGTGGCACAAATGACTGCCTGGTCCTGTTTTTAGTCAGGGCGGGGCTCCTGTACCTTCGACCTGAGGGGAGCAGCTCAAACTCTCTAAACAGAGGATGTTTTGAGTCCGATAATATCATGTCTGCTTTATTCCGAGCTCGAGTAAAATAAATGTCCTGCAGACCCTTCATAGGAACACCCAAGTTTCTCGCCTGGAGCTTACACATAGGCCAGTGTAACGTCTCATTTGAAAACCAAGACCAAGCAAAACTGATCACAATTTATGTCACATTATTGAAGAGTTTGGTCTCTTTTTTAACTCTTTTTTTGGGCTCCTTTTTGTTGTGTTTTTGTTGCTTTTTTGACGCTCTTTTGTCGCGTTTTTGTCACTTTTTTTGTTGCATTTTCATCCTTGTTTTCTTCTCGTTTTTGTCACTATTTTGGCGCTTTTTTCAAGAAGCTTTTAGATTTGGGTTAAGCCAAATTGGAGAAAATGTGCTCGGGGGGGGGGGGGGGTAAAGAGGTTAAAACAACTACAAAATCATCATCATCCTTCTTGTATTATGGGCTGATGCATAATACAAGAAGAACTTACTTTATTTGATTTGAACTACCTTGAATATTACAATTGCATTGAAGATTATTGCAAACCATTTCGACAGCGTGTGCTCCAATGATTAAAAAAAAGGGGAAATAATGAGTAAATCAGGACTCAAACAAGTCTGAATTTGACCTACATTGGAAAATCATTTGTAATTTTGCCATATATAGTATGTTGCACCGCCCTAATCGTCGCCATCTCTCAAAATGAAATTAAACGCCCTCTGTGAATCCACAGGGAGAGACTGGAGAATCTGGCAACCCCGGTTCGCCCGGAGAGACCGGTACCGGGGTAAGTACAAGTATATTATGTTCTGTCCAATGTTCTAATCAAAATGAGCCTAAGCAGTGCTTTATATGCGTCGGCTGTTACGTGAACACCCGGCGCCCCCGCTGCTCCTGCCGTGTGCTCCTGCCGCTTCTGTACATGGATTTATCAGACACGTTCATTATCTCATTATGCCGACAGCAGTGAGGGAGCTGTTCCTTGATTCTAATTGTATTCATGCATTACGGCGGTTGTAAGCAGCTTTTATATAAGATGTTGCTCTGTTCATTTCGTGACACGTCTGACTTGTTACTTCGCCAAATGTTCTGCAAAATGACTAATGCGAGGCAAAAAAAGTTTGGCTGAAAGAGGTGTACTGTTTATGACTGAAAATAACACAACTTTCGGGCTAATCAAATGTGATCTTGGTGAAAACACTAATAATCTTTCAAACAAACTGCGCAAAGTAATTTAGAAATAGCTCATATTAAAGTAAGCTTCAATATTTCCAGTAATTTTGACTTATAGATAGATAGATATTTTTAACTCCTTTTGTATGTAGTTTTTTAGCCACCCTCGGCCATATTGAATAATGTTTCTAATGCAAATAATGTCAGACTGAACCTTCTTACTTTTACACTTTCACAGAGAGGCAACAGGAATTACTACAACCACAGGATACTGACATCTTAAAGCATAAAAATAGAGCTTTGTTATGAAATATTTTGCCAAAAATGCTCATGAATGATAAGTGTTTAACTTATAGGTGTAATGCAATATACAGTTCATACGTTTGTTAAGTGTGACGTCACGACTTCCGCTTCCTGGTCCTAGCAGACCGGCAAATATGCGAGAAAAAAACATAAAAAACTCTTAAAAACAACCATCAATATTTCTGAAACTCAACAGAGAGTTACTGAAGCTACTTATTTCTCAAACTCATTAGTCAAAAATGCCGCGCCTACTGCTAAAAACGTAATATTTACTTAAGTCACTACTACCGGGTTAGCGTAGCATTTATCTCCACTAACCCGGATGTACCGATTTTGGTAAATATTACTTTTATAGCAGTAGGTGCAGCATTTTTGGCTAATGGGCCTGAGAAATAAGTATGTTCAGTAATTCTCTGTTGAGTTTCAGAAATATTGATTGTGGTATTGAAGAGTTTTTTTGTAGTTTCTCGACCATCTGCGGACCCGGTAGTAGAGCTGTGACGTCACCACCTAACAAACGTATAGTTTTCTGGACGTTAACTAAGAGGAAAAACAACAACTCTGTCTCCTAACGCTATTACTCTCCATCACTACTTAAATAAATGCTGAATTATGGATATTTTTCCTACCAAATAAAGATACAGAGACATGGAGAGGAGCAAAGTGGTTCAACAGCCCATAAACACAAACATTACAGAAAATGCTAACGCTAATGCTAATTTTAGCTTCATGCGGCTTTAAGTGCTTTTTTTTTTTTTTTTTTACTTCTAGTGCACAACCTAATGACTTGACTTCATTCGTGTGAGCTAAATTTGCTTATAGTCCACAGGAAAACATCTAAAAATAATGAGACTTCCTTCCCCCTCGCTAGGTCGCCTGTATCTATGGCGCTGACTGTCCTGCGTTACCATGGAGATCAGCTGCGATACGTCACTTCCATTTACATTCAATGCTATTTTCACACATAATCACGTCCGCGCTGTATAGCACTCTTATTTTAAAGTGAGTCTAAAGAAGCTCTCTGCTCTAACGGTCCGGCTAACGAAGCAAACACTAATTACGTGTCCTGCTGAGTCATGGCCTCCTCGTCTCAGACCATTAGCAAAGCACAAATAATAAAGCGGCGATGCGGCTGTTTCCCGTCATTGCAGCTTTACACGTTGTTTTGAAAAAAAGTTTACTCAAATACAGAAACCTATTTGTGTCCTTGTACGTAGCATTTGTCGCTATGAGCATCCATTATTGTTCTTTATACATAATTATACCATGTCTTAACTCGCTTTTAGACAAAAATCAAAACAATATAGCAGCATGTAGGTAAATAAATAAACAAAAACATCCATGTGTCATTCTTCATGTCATACATAAGCACAGCAGAGAAGTCAAATAACACCCGACCCCGGCTGTTTCATGCTTGTTTTTCCGCAGCACGAATCCTATACAGTAAAGCACCGACGTCTGCTTTCAGTCACGTAAACTCCCTGTTTTTGTCTCCACAGGGCGGTAAAGGTGAGATTGGAGAGAAAGGAGAGACTGGGCCCCCGGGAGCAGCTGGACCCCCAGGAGGACGAGGACCAGCTGGAGATGACGGCTCGAAAGGAAACCCTGTACGCCCCCCCTTATTCTAATCTATATTGCGGATTTTTAAAAGCAGCGCGTCTCGTACATTTAAGTTTAAAGCAAGATGATAAGCCATGACCCAAATAAGAATAAAATGCATCATGAAAAATACTGCATCTTCCCCACAGATTTGTATTGAATGAGTTTAATAAGCAGAGCTGATCAGAGTGATAGCCAGACAGGTGTTTCTATGCTTTTTGATAAATGTATGAAAAAACGTTCCCTCGAAAAGGCTCACAAACCTGAAAATGGTTCCGTTACCCACCACTCTCAAACCACAGCTATAAACAACAATACTTTTTATATCGTGAGTGTTCAATTATCCACAATGCACTGCGTAAAACAGCGTTTGTTCGCTCGCAATCATGTCTCTCTCAAACAGACACTGTTGTTTACAATGAACCTAATTTCACTTCTCTTCCTCTCTCTTTGCAGGGCCCGGTTGGATTCCCGGGAGACCCTGGTCCCCCTGGTGAGCCCGGCGTTGCTGTAAGTGCTGCATTCATCCTTCTCTGACTCAAGCTGTGAGCACTGTTAGCATTAGCATGTTCATCTGCTTCACCATAATGCCAGGCCTATTTGCATGCCTCTTTATGTTAAATAGCTATTTGTATTCTGAATAGGCATTACACATATTTACATATTCGAAATGTGCTTTTGGGATACAACCCTGTGGTTTAAACCGCTCCTGCTGTTTGGAAATGCATACTGTATGATTCCTGTTTTAGTGCTAATAGCTGTTCATATTCCTGTCTTTTCTCAAATGATATTGCTCCTGGCAATGTTGAAAATGTGCTGTGAGCTGAATCCTTGTCTCAAAACATTGTGAATCTAATTGCAATCACAATTCTGTCAGGAAAAAATGCAATATTTTGTAAAAAAAAAAATTATGCATATATATATATATACACACAATCAAATTCTGAAGCATTTTGTACGATTAGCATTTAGCACATTAACCGGTTCACTTTGTAATTTCGCCGGATTCATGCGGAGAGTATCAAAAATACTTAAATATATTAAATAAGCAATCAGGAAAAACAATGTTTCCATTTGTTCTGATATGTAAAAAAAAAAAAAAAAAAAGGTGTGATAATGACATTAATATGGGGAGTAAAAATGTAGTTTGGCGGACATGTACAAAATGTGGATGTTCCAATCAAAAAAGTCAATGAAACCCTTGTCTTATTTTTTTTATGGAGTTACCATAGCGATGGCCAGGACTCCCCATTTATTCTAATGAAAAAATGGTATAATTGCACAATTATCCCCAAATGACAAGAGCAAAATGGAAATATTGTTTTTCTCATTCCTTATACCATAAAGTTTCTAAAAAAAAATATAGTAGTTTTCATGCTCTCCACGAAAATCCCACAACAGCGGAAATCTAAACATAGTGAACCGGACTACATGCACTTGAAGCCATACTGTGTAGTATTTTCCCCAATTAATACAAGAATGAGTCTCTCTTCTCTTCTCTTCTCTTGGGACCTGACTCGTAATTTTTCCAGTGTTGCAGTTTTGCCTTGAGTACAGATAAATGAACATGAGATTTAGATACATAATGCTTCTTTATGCATAACCCACTGCAAAACTGGCAATGTAGGAGTCCAGGTGAACATTAGGAGTGTGTGAAGTATAGTATAGACATACAAACGCTCCATAGTTACATAAATTTCAATACTTACATTATCCACACACATTTTCTCCCTTCAGGGTCTGGATGGTTTGCCTGGTGACAAGGGAGATGACGGAGAATCCGGGCAGCCTGTGAGTTTTATTTGTTATACATTTTTAAATTATGCACATTATGTATTCATACTGACAAAAAGTACACTCAGTGCTATCCCATTTTGTTAATTAAAATTCCACTGTGTGTCGTTGTGCCATTCACTGCATAATAAACCCGATTAAAGTGGCTCTTTGCGCTGGTTTTAGGGCCCCCCTGGTCCGTCCGGTGAAGCTGGAGTACCGGGACCTCCTGGCAAACGGGTAAGTAGTACTTCCTTTTGAGGGGGCACTTAGTTTTAGGCATAATTTCACACCACACATTCAGATCTGGATGGTTTTATTTGGAAGGTTAGTCGTTAACACTGGAGCCTATCATACATTTTCTTTCACATAACTGTGCAGGGTTTTCTCACTCTTTAGCGTCATGGTATTGAGTCCCAGCAGCTCTCACAATTTGCTGAATGTCTCTCCTCACTCTTCACCCTCTTTCACCCTGATCTGTCTCGTCCAATGAAGCCAAAACAACCCCAAACAATCCTTTAAAGAAAACAATAACAACATTAACAATCAGTTTGTGAATGATGAGGACTTCTGCAGAACACTGGGCCTGAAAATGCCAATGTAGTAACCTGCCCTGGAGCTAAGTACGCCTCGATTTCCCACCGCAGGCATGTTCGTGTGCCAGAATCAACCACGAGACAATTGGCTAGCGGAGGTAGTCATATTCAAAAGAGTGAAACAATCACAGAAATATACAATAGAGACCACAAAACAAGCACAATCAGCCAAGTGCCCGTGAGCACAAAACGGTTTCCAATAATGATGTAAATGTACTTGAATTACTCACTTCGTCGTTTTGTGGGGGCAAGAAAGTTCCACATGGAGGTGGCTCGAATAGAAAAGTCCCAGTCTTTCCTTGTGGCTATTTGTGATCTATAGGCGCAACCAGGAGTGCACAATCGCTGACACTGTGGGATTTAAAGAAGTAGAAGAAGACACAGTACATGTTTAGTACTTGAGATGTTTTTTTTTTTGTTGGAATAAATGCCCCAAAATGTGTGGGATAGTCATTTTCTGTTTTGTACAAACTACATGGATTTGGCAAAGTGTAGCCATTTTCACATCACACTTATGTAAGCGTTTTATTTTGAAGGGTCTGTCCTCACCGTCGCAGCCTATTATTCCCGTTCATTTAACAGTGTGTGTCGGTGTCAGTGAGTGCAGATGGAGCTCTTCCTGTGGAGAGTTATCGACGTGTCGGGAGCCTGACTGACAGTAATGTGAACGCGGCTAATGTCACTGAAATTATATTGTCACTTTGGGCTCCGAGTGGCCTTTCTGTCGCACCGGGATCAGTGCAGATGAGTCGCACGAGTGTGGCATTTGCACACATTCCTATATTCGGATTATCAGTATTGTTTTGAATATTACATAAGTTGCCATAGCTCTACGGGAGTACAGCACATTTTAAGGACCATTTTATTGAGAGTAAAGCTTCAAGACATTTATATTTTGCGAGTCAAGCTTGTCTCACTTATGAATAAGTTGCGAACACACACATTTTTGATAAATCTAGGCAAGGCAAGTTTAATTGTTGTGGCACATTTCATGTACATGTACAACTCAATGTGCCTCACAGCAACACCAGACACCCAACACAATTTATATTTATAGATTCTAATTCGTTAAAATGCAATCAATTACCATAAGCAGCAGTAAAATGGTGTCCCTTCAGCCAGGACTTAAAAATTGTTGAGTTGAGGCCTGTCTCATATCCTTACGGAGACTGTTCCAGACTTTTGCTGCGTGAAACTGAAACCACCAGGAGACCCCTCCCTGAGGATCTCAGGGCCCGAGGTGGTTCATGCGGCTGAAACATGTCAGAGATGTACTTTGGTGTCCGACCATGGAGGGACTTATACACGAGCAGAGCTAGTTTAAAGTCTATTCTCTGAGTGACAGGAAGCCAGTGCAGAGACCGGAGCACTGGACTAATATGGTCGTATTTCCTGGTTCTGGTCAGGACTTGAGCCGCAGCATTTTGGATAAACTGCAGTTGTTTAACAGCTTGTTTGGAAAAGCCAGTGAACAGGCCGTTACAGTAATCTAACCGACTGGAGACAAATGCATGAATTAATCTCTCCAAGTCTTGTTCAGACACAATGTTTTTTTATTTTTGCAATGTTTTTGAGATGGTGATTGGCCACTGATTGGACTTAATAGGACTGTTAAAATTCAGGTCTGAGTCCATGATTACTCCGAGATTTCTTGCTTGACTTCTCAGGTCCAGTGAAAGCATTTCAAGATGACCAATGACAAACTCTCAGTGTTTTTGTGGGCCAAAGACAATTATCTCAATTTGATCTGTAATTAGCTGGAGGAAGTTGTTTTGCATCCACACACTAATCTGTCTGAAACCGTGACACAGTGTCTCTACAGGCCCATGTTCACCTGGATATCAATTGACCCAGTGGAAGCATGTACAAATTGAACAAGAGGGGCCCCAGGATCGACCCCTGGGGAACCCCACAGGTCAATGCCATCCGGTCTGAGACACAGTTTCCCATCACGACATAGTACGAATCTTTAAAGATTAAGAGGGAACTAAATACATTTGCTCTCTTTGTATTAAAGTATCATCTTGATTACTCACAGTACTTTAAGTCCCAAAAGTATTGCTCCCCACAGTCTTTCTTTTCCATTTTTATTTTGTGTAAATGTAGCCAAGGGTGGAAGGTTGAGACCCCTGTGGTAGGTGCGTGAAATTTCAGCGCATTATTCAAAATTTTGCATGATTGTAGATGCAAATCAATCTCACTCGGGCTGAAAACACTTCCATGCAGCATTTGGTCCGAATGATAATTACCCGAGTCCAAGGTAAAAGTGGCGTACTGCTGCCCGATGCTAAATCATTTGAAAAAAGTCTCATTTACATGTTTTCCCAGATAAGTCGGTGGCTCCACAGCATTCGCATTCAGCCTCGGACACTTGATTATACATTGCAAAGCCACGGCAAACCGTAAGCGTTTTTTTTTTTTTCTCGAGCAGGAGTTTTGTATTCCGCTGGATATCCTGGTGACAAGAGCTACAAAACAAATTAGCCCTTGGATTCGTGCCCACTAAAGATGAACAGCGGGGTTTTACTAATGCTGCGTCGAATGCTGGAAATCTGGTGCGCTGCCCTCCACGATAACAAAAGTGCATTTCCTTTTCTATGCTTTTCATGATTAAAGTAAAACTCAGCGAGGTTGGTGCCACAAATAAACAAGACCTGCTTGGAGCTTACTTTTATACCTCGGACCATCAGGTGTCAAAGATAACCCCGTTTGAAATTAGAAAACTTAAAAAAAAAAACTAAAAAAGAAGATACCTGTAGTTGTATTCGATTTCATTCATGCAGTTTTGAGCATAACCATGTTTACTTACTGGTTGTTTCTTCTTCAACTCTGCTGAAGCACTCCTACCCTTATTTCCCAGATTTTGATGTGGCATAGATTGAACACAAAACTTTCCTCCACATTTTTAAAGCACATGTGACACATTAGACACAAAACATAGTTAACACAAATATATTTAAGATTTTACTTTCTTTATAGTTTGACATCTTTTGTGATATTTATAGTTTCACTTCCTTATTGGACACCGACAAGAAGTGACATAGATAGAGGCAAACACTTTTAAACTGTTGCCGTGACGACCATGTCACGTCAATGGGAACTTTACCTCTATCTATGTCACTTCCTGTCAGTAGCTTAAACCGAAATTTCTGCTTCACTGAAATAAAATAATTATTATTTACAACAGATGTCATCCACTTATGCAAGTCATATTCTCAAAAGCTTTACAATCTGTCATATGCACTTTAAAGCCCATAATCTCTTCTGTGGATTTCTGCTCTCAAAATGTTGCCACCGAGAGCTTGTAGTCACTGTTCCACGGCATGTCATCCCAACTGCTGCCTGCAGAGGGTGCTCCTGGCCAATTGACTCTGTGCATAACTTCAAATCATAACAACACTGCCCAAGAAGTGACTTCCTGTTTCGATCCAGCACACCAAAATAAAAGCACACGGCTCATCTCATTGATTAGTTCAGCAGATACTTGCAACATTACAGGAGTATAATTAAATGTTAAATACACACATTTTAAGTGTTTTGTCTGTTATAGTTAGGCAGAAAGAAAGTTGAACTAAAGATTGTGCTTTTATTCTGGTGTGCTGGATCGAAACAGGAAGTCACGTCTTGCACATGGTCAATTGGGAATCTTGACCAGCCCAGTCAATCACTACTGATTGTCTTTTCCACATTTTTAAATACCAATGTTGAGGTACCCAGAAGAATGTTTTGTATCCTCAATATGTCCACTTTTGATCAGTGTAGTCTTGTAGAGCCTAATATCAACACAGGAGGAATGGGAAATGTCAAAAGTGAGGCAGCAGATCATTAGTTCCTTGTCTTTGCTGGGGCTTCAGTACAGGCAATGCAAAGACTCCAGCTAAGGGCAGGTGTTATTGCAGCCAGCGGCCTGCCATCTCGACACGGCAGCCGCTCCACCAGAAGGTAGTGGGCCGGAGAGACAACTTAATGACCAGGGTTTATCTTAAATCAGCGCAAACAACAATCTATCACTGCTTTTCCCCCAAACATAATGCATTTTAAATTAATCTGTTGCTCTTTATTGCTCTTTGTAATCACATTTGTCCACTCAAGCCTACCAGTCCACCCTCACCCCACTACTTTTAATTGACTGCAGCACATGAAAACCCTCGTGCGTGTGCGGGTTCACAAGCACATGCTCATAAATAACCTCTATTGAAATCTATGGCTTTTGTTTGCTCTGCCGCGTGATGTTTCTTAATGGCAAATCCAGCCGGTCCACTCACGAGAGTCTGACCAGAGGCAGTTTGCAGCCGGGTAATGCTTTTAGCTCACTATGTAGGACACGGCTCGCCCCGCTCTGTTGGAGCCGCTGTCCTGCTGCAGAGCCATACAAGAGCAGAGGGGCAGGGAACATCATTGAGTCTGTCATAGTTTCCGCATGTTGCTCAATTTGCTTTTGAAAAACAGCTAATTGGCTAAGGTTTTTTTTTTTTTTTACCTCTGATACTGTGTTTACATGGCACAGTGTCCTGGTATGGGGAACTGTGTGAATATCCCAGTGAGAGTATCTAATATAATTGTATGTTATAACCTGTATATTGGCTTATTTGGGAAAATGAAACTAGGATACTGCGTTTACATGGCATAGTATCCTGGTATGGGCGAACTGTGTGAATATCCCAGTAAGAGTATCTAATGTAATTGTATCTAATAACCTGGATATTGGCTTATTTAGGGAAATGGTGCCAGTATCCTGGTATGGGGGAACTGTGTGGATATCCCAGTGAGCGTATCTAATATAATTGTATCTAATAACCTGGGTATTGGCTTATTTGGGAAAATGAAACTAGGATACTGCGTTTATATGGCATAGTATCCTGGTAAGAGGGAAACTGTGTGGATATCCCAGTAAGAGTATCTAATGTAATTGTATCTAATAACCTGGATATTGGCTTATTTAGGGAAATGGTGCCAGTATCCTGGTATGGGGGAACTGTGTGGATATCCCAGTGAGAGTATCTAATATAATTGTATGTTATAACCTGTATATTGGCTTATTTGGGAAAATGAAACTAGGATACTGCGTTTATATGGCATAGTATCCTGGTATGGGGGAACTGTGTGGATATCCCAGTGAGCGTATCTAATATAACTGTATCTAATAACCTGTATATTGGCTTATTTGGGAAAATGAAACTAGGATACTGTGTTTACATGGCACAGTATCCTGGTAAGGGGGAAACTGTGGATATCCCAGTGAGAGTATCTAACATAATTGTTTCTAATGACCTGGGTATTGGCTTATTTAGGGAAATGGTGACAGTATCATGGCATGGGGGCAACTGTGTGAATATCCCAGTGCGAGTATCTAATATAAGTGTATCTAATAACCTGGATATTGGCTTATCTAGGAAAATGAAACCAGGATACTGTGTTGGACATGGACTCAGACAAAACCAGGAAACTTCAAATTCCTGTCACTGTTTTTACATTACCTCGGTATAAAAGTAGGCTTACGAGTTGTCAATTAGCACTTTTTATGTTCTTTTGCTTCAACTTGATGAATATATTTGTGATTTTGTAAGGCTTCCTTTCCACTTGGCATTCCACTTGGCTTTATATCAACATTTCTTTGACAATAATGGCATTTCTGTACTTTGTTTTGCCCCATACGTTGATTGAAGATGCGTGTATGGTCCAAAAACCCATCCAACCACAGCTTTGGCCTGAAATTCAGTACAGTTTCTGTCAGTTTTACACAAAGTCTTGCTTAAAAATTGCCCATTGTATCCTATTTGCTTTTGAATACCCACATTTCTCTTCATTTCTCTGCTTGATGATTGTTTGGAAAGCTTAAGAAATGATTAGTGCATCCATTTCTTTCCTTTTTGGTAGTATATTGTATTACAAAGTATTAAATGTATGGCTGCTCCATGCATAAACCCTGTTATAGCACATGACAGTCATTAGTTAACCTAAATATGTTTTGGTTTTCAATGTTCTCGTAAAAGTACACATACTTTTGCAAAACCATTCCTACATTTCCCTCTCCTGTCAAACTCGCACATACTACGAATGAATCCAGGTAATTGACTTTCTTTTCTGTCTTGACCTTTCTGTGATCTATTTGTGTAAAGGGGCCTTTGACACCCAGATGCCATCAATAATCCCTGCATATCCGTCCTTTCCCCGAGATGATAACGTCGTATTTTGTTGGTTTTGACAGGGAGGCGCTGGAAAAGCCGGACCGGAGGGCAGACAAGGAGAGAAGGGAGCCAAGGTAAGGCACCGAGCGCATTTACTTTTTAGCGGCTGAGGAGTGGAGGAGACTGGAGATGGCATCGCTCGGTAATCTAATCAGACGGTGCCTTGAACTAGCCTAAATGAAATGATAAATGACCAACAGACCACGCAATGAGTGATTTATTACTGCGCATGTATGTTTAGGACAAAGTTTGCCATCGAGAATTCCATAGAAAGAAAGTCTAATAAAGCAGTAGGACATAAGCCGTTCTTGTGAATTATGCGACTTTAATTGCCTTTTGATCGTATCGCACGGATCTCATCGCCATTGCAAATAGCCAAAGTTATTAAAGTTCTGTTTGTGTGGGAATTTCCATCGTATTATAGAGATTTTACAATATCGTTGACTGGACTGGGTCGATTGAGTTGATTACAATAATCATTTGACAACAAGAGCAAGAAGAAGCTCGTGAAGATGGAAGCCATTCTTCCTCAAATCAGTCAGCCCAGTCCGATTTGACAATAATTGACCTTAATGTTAAATCAATATTAACGTCTTACCACCCGCCTTAAACAAGTGCATTTTCTCCAGTTCAGCTTTAAAGCTCTTAAAGCTCCTCTACTGGAGTTTACAGCCTAAAGGCCTCATTTGAAAGCTAAGACCTGCAAAACAGATTGAACAGATTTTTCCTTTTTCGTTCTTTTTCATCTAAGTTTGGCTTTTTATTGTGTTTTTGTCAGATTTTTGCTGCCTTTTCGTGCACTTCCATCGCTTTTTAGTCACCTTTTAGCTGCTATTTTGAAGCTTTTAGATTTGGGTTATACCAAACTGGAGAAAATGTGCTTGGTTCAGGTGGGGGTTAAAAGTTATAAATATGTCAGTTTAAGGTAAATCTGAGCGTAGGTTTACCTGACATAGACAAGCAATCGCACACTGCCATAATGTGTGTTTACATGCACTCCAGTATCCCAGTTAGTAGTCATAATCCTGGTTATGGCAATATTCTGGATGAGCTATGGTATCCTGGATATGTAGGCTCCAAAGCGGTAGAAGCTAATGACAGACACGTTAAGGAGCTTGACACTTTAGCCATGTTGCTAAAATATAGCTTTTGCAGACATTTCTCTAAACACAGACAAGAACTATCTAACGAAGCATTAAAACTATAGAGCACTGTCCCAACTTTGGCAACATACTTGAGAATTTGTGTGAAAGTTTGCTGTGATGTTTTGTTTACATGCCAGATTCAATCACTGTAGGAAAGTTTCGAAAGTGTGCACATGCTCAGTAAATCAGTGGTGTTAAGAAGCCAGGATACTGTGTTTACATGGCATAGTACCTGGTATGGGGTAAACGGTGAATATCCCAGTGAGAGTATATAATATAGCTGTATGTAATAACCTGGATATTGGCTTATTTAGGAACATGAGACCAGCATGAGGTGTTTGCATGAACACAGACAAAACCAGGAAACTTAAAATTCCCATTAGTGACATGGATGCGCAATTGCTATGCATCAGAATACACAGACTTTTAGCATTGAGCCATTAGCATTTGTAATATGACTAATTCTTTAGCTGCACAAGCCAAATTTAGTTTGATCTGTTGCACAAATTAGCATTTCCGGTGACCACTTTTAACACCTTCTTTCAAAATGTATTATTTTCTAGCTGAGTCATTCCCATTAAGGATAGATATTTCCTTGTATTGAATGCATCTCAGCAACAAGAGAGTGGCCTCAAGCCATTACCAAAATGCCAAATTATTTTCATTCATTATGTAGTTATCCTCGACCATGCCGCATGTGTGTGTCTATAGTTTCAGACGCCTTTTGTTGTCATTTCCTGGCCACACCAAGGTAAAGGATTGGTTTTGATGTAGCCCAGACAGGTCTGTCTCTTGTCAAATCCAGGTCTAATTGGTTGTCAGAACGATGTAATCCCTCTCATGCCTCAATTTACACAATATGACACACAGCAACAACAAAACTGTCCGCTCCCTGTCACTCAATACGTCTCACTTCAGGGATTTTTCTCGAGTTAAAAGCTCGCTAGTAATTGCCAGGGAAAAAAAAGATTTGTTTTGCTGCGATTCAGTGTAAAATTCCCAAACTCAACATCAAACCAAAAGCGTATTTTAATTGATGATTCTTTGCTTTTACCATTTCAAACAAAGAAAAAAAAGTTAAATAAAAAATTCTGTAAATGGTTTGTGTTTATGTAGTTGATAATTGAGCGCAATAAGACACTGAAATTGTTCGCTGTGTTGAACTAGCTTTTAGCAACATTTTTAATATTCACATGTATGATTTTTCTACTTTCTCGTTGTCCACAGGGAGAGGCCGGAGCCGAGGGAATCGTTGGGAAAACTGGACCAGTGGGACCTCAGGGACCTCCTGGAAAAACCGGTGCAGAGGGTCTGAGAGGCATCCCGGGACCTGTGGTGAGTCAGTGTCAAAACACAAAAACAAAGACTTAAAGAAAAAACAGGTATAGGACAAAAATGTGGCTTAATTGTTAATTCCATCAATTATTTTCACCTGGCCTTGGCCAAGACATACCAAGACTAGAGGAATAGGATAAGACATACATTTAGGTTCTTAGGGTCAAACAGAGGTGGAACAGAGATGTAAGCGAGTTAGAATGAGAAATTATTAAAGCAGAGATTGGCAAGTGGTGGGTCAATGTCCTTTCATTGTGAAAAGACAAGGGGCTGAACCTTCCAATAGTGCTTCAGAAAGATGTCTGCATGGGTTGTACATCATATGACCTGACAGAGGGCTTTGGGGCATCCCCAATGAAATGCTAAAGGAGTCAGTATTTTCAACATCTTTATATTTCCTCTGGGTCCGCATATTGAAGTTTGTATGGTAAGGAGGGATGTGTACCCATAGACTGTATATATAAATGGACAGCTTCTGCTCACTCCTCCCCGTTTACCATAATGACTACGGTCGTGGGGGAAGTCATGGCGGATTTACAGACTCCCCCTCCCCAGCTCTAACGAACCATGTTCCTAAAAAGGGCATACGGGCGGGATCTTCACTGTAGACTCGGCCCTTGCGTGACGTGTAGCTCGCGCTGCTCCAATGCTAGCAGTCTGACCCTCATTAAGTACGAGATTTCTAAAATTCTCCTTACGAAAACCAGCCTGGTTTCTTAAATTGTGACTAACCCAGCGTTATCTCAGGAGGAATATCTAGCCTAGTCTAGTGTTGAACAAAAATTGAAGCCAGGCGTTAAAGTTGTTTTTAAGGTGTCTAAACTCCAATGCTTTTCAATGGGGAACTAGCGGCGATATGGAGGTACTACAGCAATGGCGGCCCCCAGTGTCGTGGTCATAAAGCAGAGTAGCCAGCGGCCATTGTGTGAACCTAGTTAACAAGAAGCCTGAGGGCCACCAAAATTTGGTTTGCGGGCCGCATTTGGCCCCCGGGCCGCTCTTTGGGCACCACTGATCTAAATCATCTTGTTGGCCATAGATTCTGGGCTGCAGGGCCGGAATTTGTCCTGGAGCCTGACGTGGCCCCTGAATGAAAGGAACTACACTACAAAAAAAATATCTTTTGTACTGATTTGTAGATAATTCAACTTGTTAACCAGTCAAAACTACTAAAAACAAGATTAACTTTCTGATTTCTAGTCATTGAAACCCTTGCTGACAAAGATCTGAAGATGTTTCTCTACGTTCATGACGAGGGTGGACAGGATTATAAACTAGTCCATCAAAGGGAAAGCTAATGTTACATGTTTTGGAGACTAAGTTTCCTGATTGAGATGGTTCGGACACAAACATACAATAAACTACATTTACATACTATATTAATAAATGAGGTCATTGCTCTTCTGGTATTTTAGTATTCTGTGTTTTAATTGCATTATTTCTTTTTGCTAGGGTGAACAAGGACTCCCTGGTGCCTCCGGACAGGATGGACCCCCTGGACCTATTGTAAGACAGCTTTATCAATTATACATTCTTCATTTTCCATAATTTTAATGTTTCTGAGCCATTATTTGAACCCCATACTGCTCCCAAAGCTGAATATAGTGGTTTCCAGTTGGTTTTAGCCCGAAGCGATTGTTGCAGCTTCTCTGCGGGACCCAAAATGAACTGACACTTTGAATACAGAGCTGTCACCGTTAAATCATTTTCATTTTCCTCCGCTGTCATTGACGCTGAAATCCTCTCCTTCGCAGGGCCCTCCTGGACTTCCCGGAATGAAAGGCGACTCGGGATTCAAGGGAGAGAAGGCAAGGCGATATTATTATGATGTTAATCTCAAATTGCTTTATTGTGTATTCCTCATATCTGCGTACGCGCCTTATCTGCTCACCGTGAGTAAGCAAACATCTCCAGACCTTATGTGTCTTTGTTCAGACTCTTTTTGTGGAGCGGAAGACACAAACTTTCCACTCCAGGAAAGTTTACATTGAACTTTAAGTGATCGGGGAGGGGGGTGCTAGAAATATACACTACATTATGCACTTTCTGATTTCTAGGCATTTGTTGCTTAAAATTACATGACAGGCAGTTACTGGTTGACTCTCACTGGTAGGGCTGGGTATCGTTCATTTTTGTTTTCAATACTGGTGCTTTAAAGGGACTATATAGAGTTTAAACATTTTAAATTATGTATTTTCCCCTACATGTTCCAGCAATGTCCTAATGTGTAGAATGATCCCAGACCTGTTCACCACAACTGCCTCTAAAATCCTGCACTGTCACTCAAAAAGTTGTTACTTCGGATCCGAATTGCCGTCATGCACAAGCTTAATATAGAAGGTGCAGTTACACGTAAGACCTGAGGTGGCAGTAGTGAGTATAAAATGACCAACTTGCATCTAGTCCCTTTAATGATACTTGGTTTTCTAGACCAATACCTGAACGATACCTATACTATGTGTCATATAGAACCATAAAACAAATGAATAATTTTAATTGATTCATTTTCCTTCCATTTGTAAAAAACAAGAAACTTTTTTCAACAACAAAAGGGCAGAATTAACACTTTCCAAGTTTTTCTTATTTTTTCCCCCATTTAATTTTTTTTCCCCTGCAAATATCCTGTATTATTTTTCCAAAAAATTCCCCTACATTTTTTTGCACTCTTTTTCCATTTTTCCTACATGTTTTTCCCCCCCCAATTCTCCCCATTTATTTCTTTTTTCCAACATTTTTTTCCCATTTTCCCCCCAAATGTACCCTAATTTTTTAAGTAGTCTTTGATTTTTTTTTCCATTTTATTCCCCCCAATTTTTTCACTTTTTTCAGTTATTTTTCCCCAACCTTTTGTTTCTCTTTTTCATTCTTTTACATTTTGATGACCAACGGCATCAAAACGTCAATATAGAGATTTTATATTTCTTTTCGGTGCCTGCTTTTGATGCTTTTTTGTTTATCGTTTTATCGTTTAACGGTACCCGGCCCTAGTCATGAGCATCATGTTAAAACATTGGATCAGGAGGAAAGAATTCACATGTGTTTTTTGTCTTGAAGCAAACGGCTAGCACAAAATCCAATTCAAAACAGCACCAAATATTGAATTAGCCATTCTTCAGTATTTTTTTTTTTCTTTTTGTGGTGTTGTTTCTTGATACTAGCTGTTAGCTCTGAGATGAATTAAAAAAAGTCCTACCTCAATGAACACAGACGTTTACTCCAAGTATTTGCATCCAACATAATGTCTTAACCAGTGACTTCCCATCAGGCGATGTTTTCATGAACTATTCGTTTGTGCAAGACGTCGCTAATCCTTATTGGGAAAATAGAAAGAGGAAGGACCGCGACCTCCGGAGATCGATAGAGCCTATTACTCCGTTATCAAACTGTGAAAGTCGGAGATCGGATAAAGAAAACACTATATTTAGACACACAGCAGAGCACATGGCCTGTTTTTCTGTCTCAAATGCTGCGTTTACGCATTAGATCTCTGGAGCCAAAAGGAGTCTACTCTACTACAATGAAATAAATGGATTGGCACAGCTTTAAATGTCAAAATCGTCAAACTCTGATTTTATGGAATCGACCTCCAAAGCTCCATAGTTGCTGGTTTTAGGCTGAGGCCAGAAGAAGAAGGAAATAAATGATGTGTTTATCCTTTACCGTTAGGGTCATCCCGGTCTGATTGGACTGATCGGACCCCCTGGTGAACCTGGAGAGAAGGGAGACCGTGGACTGCCCGGAGCTCAGGGACTCGCTGGAGGAAAGGGAGACGCTGTAAGACCAGTTCAAATATTGTCATACTTATTCATACGTTCGTCTGCGTGTCGTTGTGTTGCTGTAGCACATATTGACTTTCTTACAATCCATGCAAAAGGAAGGGCTCAAAACTTCATTTGCCTTGTTTTATTCCAGGGCATTGGTGGTTCTGCCGGTCCTCTGGGTCCCCCTGGTCCTCCTGGTATCCCCGTAAGTCCAACTCTATGCATTCTCTTCCTCTGCTGAACCCTATTCTGCTACAACATCTGACTGGTTTGTCCTTCTAACCTTGTCCACAGGGAACTCTAGGACAGAAGGGTGCTAAGGGCTCATTGGTGAGTGAATATCGGCTCGGATTTTTTGCACTTTTATATTTTCTTATGTTGTTTTGTAACAGTGACTTGTGTTTTTTTAGGGTTCTGCAGGTCAGAAGGGAGATCCAGGACTCATAGGACCACCCGGACCTCCTGTGAGTTTGTTTTCGATGTTTTTCGTGCATGTTGTGAAGAAGGAGACCGTATTTCCTCTACACATATGTTATACTAAAAGTGATCTCGCTCAAGCAAACATAAACGATTCAGTAATTCTCTTTTCGTTGTGGTCTTAGGGTCCTCCCGCCGATGTGATCCAGCCTCTGCCCATCCAACACTCCGGGAAGACCAAGCGCCAGGCCGAGGTGCAGGGAGACGCTGCGATGGCGGATTACGGTCTGGGCGAGGGCATGGAGGACGTGTTTGGCTCGCTGAATAACCTCAAACAGGACATCGAGAGGATGAAGTTCCCCATGGGCACACAGGACAACCCGGCCCGCACATGCCAGGACCTGCACCTCAGCCAGCCAGACTACCCCGACGGTAGGCGGGAGTGAGCAGAGGAGGGTAGAGTTAGGACAGCACATGGAAATGCTTACTCTTTCACTGTAGGAAAAGGGCTTAACTATTGCAAATATAAAAACAACCAAGGTTTTCAAAAAGGAGTGACCTGGACTGGGTTGAAAATGTTTTTAGCTCAATGTTTTTAGACAAATTGAGATTTTTGGAAAACGTTTCGTCGGCCTCATTCATCATAGGATTGATTTTTAAATAGCCCTTTGGCAACTAATGGCTCGGTTCCACCTACCCTACTCTACTCAACCCTGCTCTACTTTGCCTGCATTTGAAATGTTTCCACCAGCCCACTTTATAGTTAACTGGTACTTTTTTTAGTACCTGCTTGGCCCTGGTACTAACCAGACCAAGCAGGTACTTTTTCCAATGGATACAGTCAAAAGCAAAGCCATATCCATGGATACACCCTGCTAACCATGGATACAGTATCAGATTCTACAGAATAGTGGAAACACAACCAGGCCAAGTAGAGTAGGACCAAACCAAGTAGAGTAGAAAAGGGTAGGGCTGGTGGAAACGAGCCATAAGTCTATTGGTGGAATTTCCTCCAATTTTTTTGTCACATTTTTGCCAAATTCTCCCCATTATTTTTTTTCCAAATGTTCCCCTATTTTTCAAACATTCGTTTTCCAAATTAGTTCAATTTTTCCCCCAATTATCACAATTTTTGCCCCCCAATTTAACCCTCATTATTCCAAATTTTTCCTAATTTTCCACCAATTTTCTTCTTTATTCCACCAATTTTCTTATTTATATATTTTCTTTTTATTCTTATTCTTCCCCAATTTTTCTCCCCATTCATTCAACATTCCTCGACATTGAAGATAAACTCTGTAATTTTTTTAAATAGCCCACTGGCAACTAAGTCTTATTTTAAGGGTTGCCTTTTGATTGGTGGAATTTCCCCCAATTGTTTTTTTCACATTTTTTCAAATTTTTCACTATTTTTTTTATTTTTATTTTCAAATTTGATACCATTTGTTTTCCAAATTTGTTCCAATTGTTCTATTTTTCCCCATTCCTTCTCAAATTTGTTACATTTTTTTTCCTATTTTTCCTCTAATTTTCTTCTCATTCTTTCCCAATTTTTCTCCCCATTTTTTCGACATTTCTCGACATTGAAGATAAACTCGATATTGTACATTTTTTAATAGGCTTCTGGCGACTGGACTAAATCTTATTTTAAGGATTGCCTTTTGATTGGTTGAGTGTGTTGCCAGTGATCAGTGATAGCCAAAAATGTAGGAGTATTTGGAGAGATGGATAAAACGAAAACTCTCAATACAGCCAAACAATGACTGGATGGCTTCCTGATGTCTAGGAAAACAGAGAATTATATTTTATAACATCACATAAGTCAAGCCGTACGGTGCAGAAAATAAAAACATTCACAACTCAAAGCTGCTTGAAGACGGTTGAATCGCTGAGAAGTTTATCACAAGGTAAAGGCTGAACAAAAGCTGTGTCTTCATTCAAGAAGCGTTGCCCACCTTGTTCCCATTATCTGTATTTTCTCCCAATTCATCAAAATGTTAATTCATTTGTCATAGTGGGACTTTTATCACAACATCAGTTTTATCGTTTCATGTAATGGCTCTCGGAATAAGCTAAATTAAAAAGCTGACACATAAGATTTGGATGATTTTTGCTACTTAAGTGGAGCTGTTGTGGCCCCAAAGTGAGAACAATGCATTTGGGGGGGAAACTTCATTACATTTTCCATATAAGTCTATGGAGAGACATGGATTTAGTGAAGTAATACTGGCCCAGTGTCTTCTTAACCTCTTAACCCCCACCTGAACCAAGCACATTTTCTCCAGTTTGGCTTTACCCAAATCTAAAAGCATCTATAAATAACTAGTCACAAAAATTTGATGAAAACGCAACAGAAAAGTGACAAAAATGTGATGAAAAAATGACCAACTAATTGAAAGAAAATACAAAAAATGACAATAATTTGATGACAAAGTGACAAAAAAATGACAAAAAATTGGACAAAAACATGACAAAAATTTGACAAAAACGTGACAAAAAATGACCCAAAAAAAATTCAAAATGTGATGAAAAAGTAGCAAAAATATGTCAAAAATATGACCAAAAAATGACAAGAAAATACAAAAATGTGACAAAAATGTGATGAAAAAGTGACCAAAAAAAGTGACAAAATGTGATGAAAAAGTCACCAAAAAAAAGTCAAAAAAGTGACAAAAATGTTACAAAAATGTTACAAAAATGTTACAAAAATGTTACAAAAATGACCATAAGATCACATGAAAATACAAAAAAGTGAGAAAAAAAAATGTGTAAAAAATATGACAAAAATTTAACAAAAATGTTATGAACATGTCACGAAAAATGACCATAAAATCACAAGAAAATACAAAAAAGTGACACAAATTTGATGAAAATGTGACAAAAAAATTTGACATTGTCAAAAAAAGCAATGAAAAGATGTATTAAAATAGTGACGATAACTTTCGATAAGATCCTTTTAGATCAGTTTTGTAGGTCTTATCTTTCTAATGAGGCGTTACTCTGGCCTATAGGCAGTAAGTAGCCTGGAGTAAATGCACTTGGTTAAAGCTGGGGTTAAGAGATTCCACATACACATAAACACTTGATTGCAAACATAAACACGGCGTAGTTTATACCTCTGAAACATTGATTTGAAGAGGCAGCTCGTGTCCGCCCGCCCGCCCGCTCTCACCGCTGCTCCTCTGTCTCAGGTGAATACTGGATCGATCCGAACCAGGGCTGCATCGGCGACTCCATCAAAGTCTTCTGTAACTTCACGGGAGGAGGCGAGACCTGCATCAACCCAGACAAGAAATCCTCCGGGGTAAAGGCGCAACTCTGCACTTCAAATACGCCGTCTGTTTATGGCTTTTCATGCGCTGCATTAAGGAGCAGTTTTTACGCTGGATTATGGGCGGCACAATATGATGAAGAAACACAATATCTGACGACTGCTTTGTTTCTTTTGTTTTCAGGTCAGAATATCCAACTGGCCGAAAGAGTCTCCCGGTTCGTGGTTCAGTGAATTCAAACGAGGAAAGATCGTGAGTACATCCGTCTTCTACAAAACACCCCGGCCTTAAATCATCTTTTATTTCCCTGCACCTTATCACAGTTCGAGTAACAACTTTTATCCTCTGCTGTATGCCACATCTCTGTTTCTTATCTGCCTTTTTCATAATTTAATTTTTCTTATCTCTCCTAATCCCCACGCGCCTCATCCTCCTGCACTGAAATCTCTATGCAACAATCCTTTATTTACCGGCTGCGCTTTGTTTTACATATTTGTCTCACAAAAGCTGTGGTTTGCAAACGGTTCAACCCAGGTAAATGTTTGCTACTTTTCATTTTGATTAATCTAAGGCTCTCGTTGAATTAATTTAGCTGCTTTCTGTCTTTGTTTATTGAATCATGCCGATAATTGGAATTGATTTCATTGGGATCATTAGCCAGAACACGAGTAGAAGACATGTGTGGCTTAGCTGTGAGTCTTGCCCGGATACCTCCTTGTTTGCCCCTTTTTTTGTTTCCTGTTTCCTCTTGTGACGCCTCCACCAAATTAAATTCTTGGACTAAACCAGGAAATATGAACAAAAATGAATATCTCAATATTTTGTGGGACTTTCTCGATAACGATGATGAAGGGGTATTTTTGCAAAACCATCAGAAATATGCAAACATGTGCTGCAAACATCTACATTTACCTTTGTCAATTTTTTTCCCAGTTTTCCTCCCATGTTTTTCAAATTTTACCATTTTTTTTTTATCACATTTTTGCCTAATTTTGCTGTATTTTTTACCCGTTCCACCATTCGCTTTGCAAATTTGTTCCCATTTTTCCCAATTTTTTCCACATTTTCTACCCAATTTTACCCTTTTTTTTTTCAAAATTGTTCAAATGTTTTTCTTATTTTTTCCAAATTGTCCATATTGTAATTTTCACTAATTTTTCACCATTCTTATTCCGAATTTGTTCAAATGTTTTTCCTATTTTCTCCCCTATTTTTTCACCAATTTGTCCCCCATTCCTTTCCAAATGTGGTCCTTTTTTCCCCCAACTTTCTTTCCATTTTCTTCACCATTCTTTTTCCAAATTTGTTCCCATTTTTCACACTTTTTCCCCCCAAATTTCCCCACATTTTTACCCATTATTTTTTTTCAAATTTGTTAAAATGTTTTTCCTATCTTCTCCCCCATTTTTTCCCAACTTCTCACACTCACACTCCAAATTTGTTCCAATTTTCCCCCATTTTTTTCATTTTTTTCACCCAATATTCCCCACATTTTTACCACTTTTTTTTTCTTTCAAAATTGTTCAAATGTTTTTCCTATTTTTTCGAAATTGTCCATATTGTATTTTTTTTTTAACCATTCTTCATCCAAACTTGTTCACATTTTCCCCCCAATTTTCCCTACATTTTTACCAATTTTTTTTCAAACTTTCTTCCATTTTCTTCACCATTCTTTTCCCCATTTTTTCCTAATTTTCCCCCCATTTTTTCTACATTTCTCGATATTGAAGACAAACTCAATATTGTAAATTTGTTTCTCAGCAATTTCGATATCTTAGAGACGGCCGCCTCTCCCACCAGACATAGAACATGCTCTGACCCAAGTGAAGTTGCGTGTCTTATTTCACACATCCCCCTCCTCTCTCCTCAGCTGAACTACGTGGACATCTCGGAGAGCGAGATCGCGTCGGTGCAGATGACCTTCCTGAAGCTGCTGAGCTCTTCGGCGCGGCAGAACTTCACGTACATCTGCCACCAGTCCGCGGCCTGGTACGACGCCAAGGCCGACAACTACGATAAGGCCCTGCGCTTCCTGGGCTCCAACGACGAGGAGCTGTCCTACGATAACAACCCCTTCATCAAAGCGCTCACGGACGGATGCTCGGTGAGGCCGCCCTATCATGAATGCAGTGGTTCTTTTCGGTGTAATCTGGTGAAATTGGGCCGGGGGAGATTGGACGAATAGGGATTCTGTTGTGGAAGATTGTCGTGGCAGAATGAATAATGACAACCTGACGAGACGGGAGATAGAAGACTGTACGACTGTGGCCACTTTTAAAAGCTAGGGCTATTTGATGGCTGAAGGGAATGGGTTTTGTTGCGCACATTACTATTTTTTAATAAGAATCCGTATTTATTTTTATTGTTCGACACCAACAGCAGCACAAGGGTTGGCAGGGTTATTTCAGTGATCAAAGAATACATTCAGAAAACACGGAATTACGTTTCAAACAAAAAAAGGTGAAATCAACTCTTTTTCTCAATGGGCTTCAGGATGTAGTCTCTAGGAGTTCAAAAATGTTAAAACTAAGAATTTTCTTCCCCCCTACATGTTCCAGCCATGTCCTAATGTGTAGAATGAGCTCAGAAGAGTTCACCACAACTGCCTCTAAAATCCTGCACTGTCACTCAAAATGTTCTTACTTCAGGTCCGAAGTGCCGTCATGCACGAGCTTAATATAGAAGCTGCAGTTACGCATAAGACCTGAGGTGGCAGTAGTGAGCATGAAATGACCAACTTGCATCTAGTCTCTTTAAAAGTGCTTGAGTTATCAGAATTTGTGCTGATTGTGAGCAGGTTTGGATTAAGCTAATTGAGAAAATGCTCAAATTAAAGGGTGGCAATTTTTAAGAATTTCCAGTTCGGCTTTATTTTAATTTTATTTATTGGTTTATTTGGTCGGGACAGCGCATGTTAATGAACATACATTTGCCTTGGGCTAATTTCCATCCGTCGTCCCCCATGTGCACTCTCAAACACACTCTTATTCATCCTGGCCTATTGTACATGTTTTTAGTGGTAGAGGAAACCGGAGTACCCGGAGGAAACCTACACAGACACGGGGAGAACAGGCAAACTCCCCACAGAAAGGCCCTGTCCAGGTGGGAATCGAACCCGGACCTTTTAGCTGTGAAGCACGAGCGCTAACCGCTTCGCTACCGTGCCGCCAAACTTAAAAGCTTCTGGACTGGAGATCTTACAGCCTATAGGCCAGCGTAACACCTCATTTGAAAGCTAAGACCTACAAAACTGATCGTAGTGTTTTTGTAGCTTTTTCATCACTCTTTAGTATTGTGTTATTGCTGCTTTTTCTGCACGTTTTTGCCTCGTTTTTGGAAGTGTTTTTTGCCATTTTGTGTTGCTTATTGTTGCTTATTCAGTTGCTTTTTTGTCGTGTTTTTGTCACTTTTTCATCTCATTTTAGTCACTATTTTGTTGCGCTTTCATCACAACAAAAACACATTTAGTCGTGTGTTTTTGTCGCTCTTTTGCCACTTTTTTCTGCTTTTAGATTTGGGTAAAGCCAAACAAAATGTGCTCGGTTCATGTGGGGATTAACAGGTTAAAATATAAAACACATTTTCAGTTATTTCACCCTTTGTTTGTTTCCTGCATAATCCCACGTGTTCATGTATAGTTTCACGCCTTCAATGAAAACGACACAATGTAAAATAGTGTTGGAAATAAAGAAAAGGCAAAACATAAAAAGTGTTTCCAAACTTTTGACCGAGGCAGCATAAAAATCATAAAACAACACATTTTTACTGTGAAACATCAATATCTCCTCTTTTCTTCTTGAAGCTGCATCCCACATTGAACACAGTAGTATTCAAGTAACTCTTACATTATCACGTGAGACTGACAATGCATTTCAGCTTAACTTTTGAATTGATTTATATCTTATCTTAAATTAGTTTTGCACTTCATTATATTGTAAAACAGACTTTTGTCCCAAAAAAAGGAGCTTTGTGCGCTGTGCATGTAATTATTCTATTGATCGCAAACTCGCTGTTGTTTTTGTTGGTTCCATTACCGAGAAAGTTTCCACTTCCTGAAAGATGTGAAACGTGATTATAAACTCCGGGGAAGACATTTAGAAACGTGTTTGTAAAGTTAACTGTGGCATAATTGAGGCCTTCAATGTTATTAAAATGCATTGAATTGGACCTGGCATTGAATCAAAATTTATTGGAAAAAGAAATGACGTTGCTTGATTATTAACCCAAAGCACAATATAAAATTCTGATCAAAAACACATTCTCAACTGCAGTTTGACGTTGTACATTATTTTTCTCAAATGTTGCCCCATGTTTCCAATGTGTCCTTGAATATTGAAATGTTCCTGTTATGGAATGTTTGCAAAACTTGCACTTGTTTTGCGTTAGTGAAATTAAAAAGTATAAAAGTATTTGCCCATTAACCTCTTAACACCCGCCTTCACCGAGCACATTTTCTCCAGTTCAGCTTTACCCAAGTCTAAAAGCATCTTGGAAAAAGCATCAGAATAGCAAGGATGAAAACACAGCAAAAAAAAGCATCACAAGAGTGACATTAATGCAACAAAACAGGAAAAACAAAGCAATAAACAGCTTCAAAAATGGACATAAAAACAGATAGCAAAAAACGAAGTAAGGAACAAAATAGGTGACAAAAAGTGATGAAAAAGCAACAAAAGAGTTACAAAATGGACAAAAACGCAAAAAACACAGATAAATGAAAAATGAACTAAAAAGCATCAAAGAAGTCTAATCTAAACATGACAAAAATGTGACAAAAATGCAATGAAAATACAATGAGAAAGTGTCAAAAACAACACTTGGAAAAACACATTGAGTGCCAAAGACGAAACATTTATTTATTACGAAAGTAGACACTGTATAACACCTTATGTGTGATTTTGGGAGCTCTGTGATGAACAGAACTGAAATAAATGAAGATCAACAACTTGTGAAAAGTCACGATCTGAACATTTCATCTGGGCATTTAATCACAACGCGGCAGAAATGAACATGTCCCTCGATAGTTCATCATGTGTTTTCAATGCCCCGCCCATCGGTCCTGCAGCAGCAGCGCTTAGAGAGAGGAGAAAGTGAGAGTAAAGGGAATCTCCTGCACAGAACAACGATCTCCACACCTTGTGCTTCAGATCCCTCTTTAGTTTTTATCAGGAGACCAATGAGGTCTATGTTCCCTTAAAAACACGTGAAACTCACGCCCAGACATTCTCAATAGTCGATGTTCTTTTCTGAAGCCCCTATTTTCAGTGAAGAGAGTGAAATGAGGGACAGTTGTGTTTCATAAAACACACGATATCTCCGATTCTAGAAAAAAATCTGTGATTTTGATCAAAACTAGCCTCTGTTTAGCTACGATTTCTATGGAACCGAGGCACGTAGAATTAAACTGTTTTCACCTACGGAGAGCTTAGAATTTCATCTTTCAAACGAGCCACACCATGTGTCCACAGCTATAACATAGAATACGCTATGGTGCTACAACTATCATGAAAAATGGTCTTTATTGTCGGCACTCTACAGCTAAATCCCCAAAATAGCGCAGCATTCAGTGTGTTCAATCAGTTTTTTAGGTCTTAGCTTTCAAATGAGGCATTACACTGGCCTATTGGCTGAGATGCGTTTAGATTTTTGTAAAGCCGAACAGGAGAAAATGTGTTTGGTTAAGGCGGGGGTTAAGAGGTTTAAAAGCGACCTGTTGCTATGAACCCTGGAGTTTAGACCATTGACTCCCTTGCTCTTATATTGTTCATAAACATAAAACTCAGGTATAGTGCCTTTAATCCGCTGCTATAGGTGAACTTCTGACATCATGACAAGCCAATGACTAACACGTCCCTCCTCTGTGTCCAGATGAAGCAGGGATACTCACGGTCAGTGCTGGAGATCAACACGCCGCGCATCGACCAGCTGCCCATCATCGACGTCATGCTCAACGACTTCGGGGAGGCCAACCAGCGATTCGGCTTCGAGGTCGGCCCCGTGTGCTTCTTGGGTTAGAGACACACACACATCTTCCCCCCCGCATCCCCGCTACAGGACAGGGTCAATCCGGGCCGTCCCCAACCAGCAACAACAACAACAACAACCGACGAGAGCTGACCAGTCTCCTCTCAATACAAAAAAACAAACAAACCTGTGTTCAAGACCCACGAAAGAAGACTGTCCCAGGACTTTCAACAACAAAAAACCCTGAGGGCTCTAGACCCTGTCCCGAAGCGCCGACGGGACGCCACTCTTCGACCCTTGTAGGGCCACTCCACGAGACTGTCTTTGGTGAAGGAGTGACATCAGGAGAAAAGGACAGTAAAAGCTGCGGAGGACAATGGCGCACTCAGAGCAACGGGAAGGAAGCGCTCGCCTGTGACCACGCCCTTTCACCGTCAAGCCCCACCCACTTCCATCCATCACGCCCCCATGTGCTTTTGCTTTAATTCCATCAAATGGTCTTATTTAGCACTCTCCCACTCCATTTCCCCTTTGCTTTGTTACCATACGATACTCTTACCTTCCGCTCCACCTGCTTTAGTTCATCTTCTTGTCATTTCTTGTTCGAGCAGCAAGAAGGATCTGTCTATGCCCTTCATCTCATCCATCACCTACTCCATCTCCATCATGCACTTTTTATCGTTAAAGATGACATGTCAGGCAAAATCGTCACGTTTACTTGGGCAGTTTGTTTTTCCCAACAGTTGAAGCGCTCCAATCTGTATTTCCTGGATTATAGATACAGACGGCATCTCTGGAGTCGCCCATATATGGTCATGTTTGAAAACAGTTAAGGGGGAAAACAATTTGGAGAAAAATCTAAACTTTCTCTAATTATTCAAAAACTACTTTAACAAACGCTAAATTTTGGATATAGTTTTCTACTAAATGAAGATACAAAGACATGGAGAGGAGCAAAGTTTTTCAACAGCCCATAAATATACAAATAACGGAGAATGCTAACATTATGCATTATGTTGCTTCATGTTGGCATCGTGCTAATGCTAACGGATAGCTAGCGCGAGCAACAACTGCCGATTTTTCACTTCTACTGAACAATCTGCTGTGAGAAAATATCCATATTTACACTTGTCTTTGTTTATGTGTGGTAAATAAGTTCATATCCCACCAGGCAAAAAAAAATGGCAAAAAAGAGTGGAAAATTGTGTTTCTCAAAAGATTCTATTTTCCCCCTCGGCGAGGCCACGCCCCCTCCTATGACGCGATGCCGTCTGTATCTATGCTACGTGAATACCAGGAACTGCTCTCCATATTTCTAAAGCCCATAAACCATTGATATTTTGGCCTGCTGTTAGCTTAACATGTCGGCTTGTATCTTGTTTTCAGAGGAATTTATTCACGCAGTGTATTTTCCCTGCACTAACAATCATTTGAATCACAAACGTAAACACAGAGGTGCCCGAAAGCATTTTTTTTCCCCCCCTTTGGTGATCGAGTATTTATTATGCCAAAAAGCTAGCTGCGATTATGCCTGATGTGTCCCCTGTCTGTTCTCTCTTTTGCTACATACTGTATTCCTCTCATTCCTCGCCTCTCGTCACACGTTCTCTTTTGCTTTGCTCGTTTTCCGTAAGCCCCAAAGCTTTGATAAAGCAACAAATCTACCCACACTTGTGTCCATGTTCCTTTGGCCACACGCTGTCCTTCCAGCTCTCAGTGCGGCCTCGAAAACAACCACAGAGGTGCTTTGTGCAGAATCACAAAACACACAAAAAGGTGCTAAAAAGTGCTTTTGATAAACTGTAATTATTATTATTATTTTGTACATTAATGTGCCTTCCGAATCCACTTCAAGACTTGCATGTGCCCCGCTATTAAAGTTTTTAAATATTTGGCGAAATCTCTTTTTTATTATATTTTTTAAAAGTGTCATTTGTAATATTAGGAATCGTCTTTTGTAAATAAATTAATTCCACGCGTGCAATCGTGGAGCAATCTGTAAACAACCTTAACTAGATAAATGGTAATATAAATTTGTAAGAAATTATCGACTGTTTTACCTCAGTGGATCTATTGGCGGTTCCATGATGTTTACTACGCAGTTTTGTTTTTTGGATTTACACATATACAAAGAATATTTTGTGTGCAGTTACATGTTGACTTTTCCAAAGTTTCTGGTTAATTATTATTATTTTTTCCTTTGTAAGATTGAACTAATGTTTCCATGTGCCTTGAAATGTTCGAACAATATTAAAACTGGATTCTGAAAAAAGTCTTTTTTTTTGTCCAATTGAGCGTAGATGCCTCTTTGACATTTAAGTAGCTCATGTCCATGATCTGAATGAATCCGATGGGCTACATTACAAAAACCTATCTACAGATTTTGCTTAAAATAAGCATATGGAATATACTTATTTATTTATATAAGATAATCTGCCAATGGAACAAGTACTTTTGCACATAAAACAAGAAAAAATATCTTGTTCCACTTAAAATTAGATAATAAATCGCATTTACTTGAAACATGTTTTTTTCTTATTTAAAGTGCAAAGCTATTCATTCCATTGACAGATCTTTCGAGTTCGCAAGTCAAAATTACTCATATTAGGGTAAAATATTTTAAAGGTGCATTATGCAAGTTTTTACATGAAAAAAAAGTTGATATTAGTGTGTATTTGACCTTGTCATGACCAGCGAGTGTATGAGTGGTCAACATGGAGCTTTTACTTTCCGTCACAGAACGCTCAAGGATCAATTGCTTGGAAGGTTTTTACTGCGGATGGACCCTCTCACCAGAAAACCGACAAAACAATTTATCCTGGAGCGTTGTGGAGACCACTGTGATGGAAAGTAAAGGCGCCATGCTGACCACTCACACAGCCACCTGTTTTTTCACATAAAAGTTGCATATTGCACCGTTAAAGAAGAACTAAGTAACTTGTTCACCTTAATAAATCCTTTCCGCAGTCCCTCTGGGGGTAATACAAGTGTTAATGGGATGATTGGGGGATCTTTCATCTCACCCTGGTGTCTCTGGCCAGAAAACCACAATTGCAATTCTCCTGCCACTGGGTCGGAGGCGCAATACACACTAATATAATTACGAATAAGAAACTAGCAGGCTAACGGGCAAAGCTAACTGCGGGCTAGCACCACTTTAGCAGTATTTACAGCCAAGTTTGACTGAAAAAAATGATCTCCATTGTGTCATTAAGTTGTGGCACAATGTACAATATCCCTCTCTCCCTTTAACTTTTCTGTCAGAGTTGTATTTACTCTCACTGACAATGAGTAAAAAAACGCAACATGCTACGACACCTGCAGTGGCGCTTATGGCTTCTAAGGGCATGAGTTACTTAGTACTGCTTTAATAAAATAATGATTACCTTGAAGCTAAAGGCTAAATTAAAATCAAACTGGCACCAAGATTTCGATCGAGCTGCTCAAAAAAAAAGAAGTGCAAATAGTGTAAATACTTTGTAGTTGTTTTGTTTTCTTGGTGTTGTTTATTTTTTATATACCAGCCCTAACTCCTCCTCAATGAACACAAACGCTGCCTGGAGTCAAGTCTTTACATCCAACGTATTGTTTTGAACACGTAGCCAGTGACTCCCCATCCGTATCTCACTGTCCATGACGTTTCCTCAATCTTTTCGTTGATTTGTGCAAGACATCGCTAATCTTTATTGGGGGGAAAGAAGCGAGAGAGGAAGAACAGCGGGCTCCGGAGATCGCACTCGGAGTCAAGTGTCACCGAGCCTATTAATTTAAAATTACGTTATGAGCGTCACGGTGACTTAACGCTCTCACCTCTCGGCTTAAAGGTCCTTGGCTCTATTCCAGGGGAGGGTCCGAGGGGAAATAAGAAATAATGCTTTCCATTTGATTAAACATTTACAATCCCGGTGAGAAACACACTCTGCCAAACAGATTTTAAAAGGAAGAAGTGAGAACCGACGCTTTTAATTGAGCCGTTGAAAGGGCTGCCGTGCTGTATCCTATAGCCGCCGTGTGTCTCCAGCTGCGCTCGGCCTCCTAATGGCATCGCTGTCACTGTCACTCTTTTCGTACGAGTTACATCAGCTCCACTGTCTGCTGCGTCTGCTCTCGCCGCTGTCAGCCTGTCCCTGATTGGCTTCAACATCAACTTCAGTTTAAAGAGACAAAACTTTAAGAATTACCCAAAAACTTTTTCCTTTCCAGCTACAAACAGCAGGGAAAGACTCGACGCAGTTAATACCGGTTTCTCGCCATCCAGGGCTCAAAGACGGATATGTTGTCTGCTTTAGATGTCGTTTTGTTTAAATTCCGTTTGGATCTCATTTGTGAAGAGAGTCGGATTGTTCTCTCCCTGCCTTTCCAGCAATTGTACACGCTGAACGAACACGAGAAGCGGCGTAAGAGCAGAGCAGCGAGTGAGAGCGTTTGGCACAAAAACAAACATTTTTTGGCAAAGCGGTTGTTGCCTGTTTTCTTTAATTGTGGCGTAAAGTGCTACTGGCGTGTGATTTCAAAAAGGTTCTCAACACTGTAAGCTTGGATGGTTTTAACGTGTTGGTGAGGAGGTATTTGCAGAAAGGTGTCAAAGTTGCTGGTTCTCGCTGTCTGTGCAGGTTTCCTCCAGGTGCTCGTATTTACTTCAATAAAATACACAATTAGTTTCTCTAAATGTGTTTCTAAATAGGAATTGGCTAACCTGTTATCTGCCACCTTGGAGTTAGAGTTATTTTCTTCAAACATGCATTCCCAAATCTCAAAGCTCACTTACTGGAGAGCCTATATGCCAGTGTGATACCTCATTTGAAAGCCAAGACTTTCAAGTATCTAAAAATATGTGTGGCAATGCGAGCAGTTAACCTTAACAGCCTTAAAGCACGCATGTTTGTTGTTAATAAAATAGATTCCAGAAGCAATGACCCATCCATCCACTTCCACTTTATCCGGGAGACAGCAGTCTGAGCCGAGATGCCGAGACTTCCGATCCTCCTCCTGCTGTTCTGGGGGACCCCGAGGCGACACCAGGCCAGCTCGGAGACATAGTCCACGAGGCCTTGTCCCAATAGGACAAGGGAGGCAACGGAACAGATGCCCGAGCCACCTCAGCTGCTCCTTTTGACGTGAAGGAGCAGTGACTCTACTCCAAGCTCCTCCCGGGTAGCTGAGCTCCTCACCCGATCTCGAAGGGTGCGCCCAGCCACCCTGCGAAAGAAAGCTAATTTCAGCCGCTTCTATCCGCGATCTTGTCCTTTTGGTCATTACCCAAATCTTATGACCATAGGTGAGGGTGATCGATTGATAAATCGAGAGCTTTGCCCCTCGACTCAGCTCCCTCTTCACCACAACAGTCCGATACAGCGACCGCATCACTGCTGACGCTGCACCGATCCGTCTGTCGATCTCACGCTCCATCCGCCCCTCACTCGTGAACAAGACCCCGAGATACTTGAACTCCTCCACTTGAGGTAAGGACTCCCCACCGACCTGTAGAGGGGAAGCCACCTTTTTCCGCGGCCTCAGATTTGGAGGTGCTGATCCTCATCCCGGCTGCTACACACTCAGCTGCAAACCGCCCCAGAGCAGCTGAAGGTCCTGATTTGATGAAGCCAACAGAACAACATCGTCTGCAAACAGCAGAGATGAGATCCTGAGGCTCCCAAACCGGCCCCTGGCTGTGCCTCGAAATTCTGTTCATAAAGGAGTCTTCAAACATGCATTCCCAAATCTCAAAGCTTACTGACCTTGAGCCTACACAGCCTATCTGCCAGAGTGATACCTCATTTGAAAGCCAAGACCTTCTAGTTTCTAAAAGAAATTAGTATGCAGCAGTTAACCTAAGCAGCTGGAGAGCCAGCACCGGAAATCAAAGCACACAGGCTTGTTGTCAAGACAATAGATTACAAAGGCAATGACAATTTATATTCTTTATATTTTGTACATTCTTTAATTGAGATCATGTTTCATTTCACAGTTCTGTTCAGTCGTTTTTCTTAGTTTCTTAGCTACCATTAGGCTCCCAGAGTCCAGTTCCCTGCATCAGTAGCAGTGCCGCGCATACACGATGCTCCACATGAGCTGGATTCTTCCAGTGACGGGGGGATAACAACACAAAAAGGCAGGCAGCAGTGACAACTCCGTCTCCGTGACCAAAGGCATCTGCGGATATGAAATGTGTCACTGCCAAATGAATTTATTAGACTGACCAAACTAACTTTTCTTTTTATTCTTCTTTATGTCTATACTTTTTACCCTTCAAAGCTTTCTATCCACTGAATATAAGATACCTCCTGTTGCTATTGCTGGATTTCCTGTCTATTTTGCAGCCCCTGAGTGCTCCTTGAGAGCTGATGGAACAAGTGAAGTCCCGTCTCATCTTATCTTATCTTAATAGGCTGTGCGACAAACCTGAGCGGGGCGTTTGTTTGGCAGTGAGGTCCGAGTCACTGCGGCCGATCCACTCAGCTACCAGCAGGTTCTTTTACGGGGAGAACACGGGCCTATGGCCGCACCGCGACAGGATAAACAGGAACAAATTAATACCAACTTCAGTTATTGAATTTAGCAAGCAAATCGATACCTGGGATGGAGAGCGACGAGGAGCAACAACCAGCAACATGGAAGACCGGGTGTACAGGAAGTCACAGATCAAAGAAGTAAGTAAGTAAGCAGAAAGAGCTTGTGTCTAGTTGTTTTTAATATTTCTATGAAGGGCTTTGGTCCACTTAGTGTTGTTAAATGCTATATGAATAAACTTTGATTGACTGATTGATTGATTGATGTTTTTGGAATAAAGGAAACTGTCTGCCTTCAGTAGGGATGGGTACCGTTCGTTTTTTTTCGATACCAAGTACTTTAACGATACCTGCTTTTCGGTTCCGGTGCCTTAACGGTACTTTTTTCGATACCTATGTTATTTTAATTCAATAAAAATAACGTGTATTAAAAGTATAGTTCAGGAAAAAATCCTAAAACGGCACAGCAGAAGCTACACAGGAGCAGCAGCGTCGCCTGTGACTTCGTGTTTTGAGCACAATTTCCACTTAAGCAGAGATAAAAAGAAAGAAAGGACGTTATTACCTCTTAAGCTGCAGAGACAGGACAGATCCACATCAGGACACGGGTTTCTTTCAGCTAAACTTTTCTAAACACACTGCGCTGTTCGACGAAGCGAAAGCAACTTCACACTCAAAGATCCTTACATGGTGTGAGCGCTCACTCTGCCACTGACAATTTACCAAAACTGGACCAACAATGTCTAATACAGAGTGAGCGCTCACTTTCAACAAACCATCTTCGATATTCCTGTCGCTGCAGCCGCAGTTGTAAACAAGAGCACGTAAGCTCAGCCTCCGTGGGTCTGTCACTAAAGGTAAAGACGTCTTTCATGTTGTCACAGCTCTCTTTTGCTTTTCACTTTGACTAAAGCTCAAGTTTCTTATTCAGTCCTGGTTTAGTCCTGGTTTATAACTGGTTTTGTTTAGCTCTGGGTTTTACAACCGGTGTAGTCTACGTCCTGGCTCAGTCCTGACGCAGACCGCGGCTCTGCCATCTCTATTACAGAAGTTTAGCTAGTTTTGCTTCGCTATAAGTTACATCTATAAAATATATCTTTGCTTCGCTCCATTTGCGCTGAAGCGGGTCAGTATCTGCGCACACGTTCATGTAGCTTTTTTGAGACTCATTGCGGGTCACATATTGACATTTGGAGAGAAAAAGAACCGAAAGTTGGCACCGAAAGAATTAAAATTTTTCGATACCGCCCCCGACCGGAGCTTTTCAGTCGGTTCCAAGTAGGAACCGTTTAACGGTGCCCATCCCTAGCCTTCAGTCTCCTCTGAAACGGTGCACCGCCTCCTGGGTTTGTCCCTGTTTCAGAGCATGGTGTCCTGCACTGGTCAGCTCCTCCTTCCTCTTCCTCCTGCGCAGCTCCCTCCACTCCACAACAGTCTTCCACCATCTTCTGGAAAGAGTTTAGCAGTTAATCTGTTTTTTTCTCCGGTGAACGTCCATTAGCCAGATGACTAGTAGGGAAGGAAGGCATGTGTGGCCCATCTGCGATTGCGACACTTGCCCGGATACCTCCTCTTTGGTTCCTTCCTTGTTTCCTGTAGCGCCTCTTGTGCCGCCTCCACTGTGCTGCAGGTGTGGGGGGCTCTTGCTGTTCAGGAGAAGAAATTTGCAGACATTGCACAGGAAATGCTATTTATCAGTCGATGGCCGGCGCACACATCCAATAACCATGTGCTACAAGGGTTCGCCTACAGGCATGCTGCCACATATGTGTGATCTATGTGAGTGAAACGCAGCCGTCCCTAAACCTAACATCACAACACAGATCAAAGGATGCTATATTTTATCCTTCCTGTCTCACCCAGCCACATAACAAAGAGTAATGCGGATAAAGGACCTGATTTACAAAAGTAAAAGTGGTGTAAAAGCATGTACAGTTCACATGTTTGTCTCTCATAAACACCCAAAGGTCACGTACACACGCGTCATTTCCCATCGCCTGCAAATGTATTGACTCATGTCCATATAAACAAACACTATCCTCTGCTCAGACACTTTTCATCTTGTTGACGGCATCATTTGCGGCTCGAGCGCCGTCTCATGTTTCGGTGGCACTGCCGCACATATGGCCCCGGTGAGTAATCGCGAGCGGGCGAGTTTGAGCGCGCTTTTAAATTTACAGAGAGCCACCTGTTCCACGTCTTTGAAGGCTTCGACATGACACGCACCATTTGCCGCAACCACCACTTGACATTTTGCGATATAAAAACAAGCCTCTGACGATAAAAAAATTTCCAAAGCAGCCTTCTGATACTTTGCCTTCCCGCAGTTAAACAAAACTTTGCGCTATACAATATAGTTTCTAGTGTTTGGGTTTTAGCCTCCAGACTGGCAAAGCTATACCTTTATCTTCTGCACTCAGGAGCTGCCAGCGCAGACAAAGGCAGATCCCGAGCAAAAACAACATTGACAGAAAAATACAGTAAAATATCATGTCTTAAGCTGTCACTGCTGTGTTATTTTTGCCCATTTTTTTTTTTTTTTAAAGAACTTGCACCACAAGCCTCCCTGTATTGACTGCTATCTCTATTGTGGCTGGATAATTGCCCGGCGCTTTGTTGCTTTTTTTCTCGAAAGCTACTATTCCGTTCCGTAAACACAATGATGCAGCTATATCCATCGATCCATCCCACCTACTAAACGCTTTCTTTGCCGGCGTCTCGAAAGCGCGGCGGATACCCAGACTCTATCGTAACCCATTTAGAGTGATTAAAGTACAAAGAGGCCCGTCTCCGTCTTAAGTTATTGTTATAGAAGGCCTGCGTGTCTTCAGGAATGCGAGTGGTGACTTTGTTCGTCTGTGCCAGGAAAACGTCAGCGTCTTTGGTGCGAGTCAGAAGCTTAAGTTCAAGTGCTCCCTGTTCAAAGCGTTAGTCTGGGAAAGGCTCCAGCGGCTCTGAGCTTTGCTGTTCTGCAGTGCCCCGAGCAGCACCCTCTGACAGGAGATGAGTGCACCCCGGTGAGAGGAGACACCCTGCAGCCCTTATAAAAGCAACTTATTTTATTTCAGCCTTCACTACAAGTCGCAATATTAAGGCAAAATTTTACCACCGTATTGTCATTGAAGCGCCCGTACGCCTTTCATACGAAACAGCTCCTTTGACAAACAGATGTGCCTGGAAATTAGTCAGGAGAGGTGATCATTTTCAACCGTCAAATGAATTTTAGTGCAGTTCCTTCTTGATCAGCTCCATCCACTTTTGCTTTCATAGATGTAACTCGTATTGATTAGGCCTCAAATGTTTAAAAGCTGAGGCATGTTTGCTAATTCCCTTAAACTACAGACTTGTGTTGGGCCGCTCAATATTGGCAGATTGGTATCGAAATATGAGGTGATGTAATATCTACAGCGGGAACCATACGCCGCGCCCCAAATTATTATGCAAATTGTATTTTAGTGTCAAAAAGGTAAAAAAAAAAAAAAAAAGCTTTTCAATTAAACTCATGGATGGTGTTGTGTCTCAGGGCTCTTTGAATCACTGACATCAATCGCAGCGACCTGGGATGATTAGCCCAGGTAAGCCTAGTTAAAGCAGTACTAAGTAACTCTTCCCCCTAGAGGCCATAAGCGCAACTGCAGTTGTAGTAGCAAGTTATGATTTTTTGACTTATTAATTGTCTTGGAGAGTAAATACGAGGCTGACAGGAAAGGCGAAGGGAGAGGGGGTTACTGTGCATCCAATTATACAATGAAAATATTTTTTTTCACTCAAACTTGGCTGTAAATACTGTTTAAAGTGACGTTAGCCCGCAGTTAGCTTTGCCCGTTAGCATGTTAGCTCCTTCTTCGTGATTCCATTAGTGTGTATTGCTTTCTCCGGACCGGTGGCAGTCAAGTTGCAAACATGGTTTTCTGGCCAGAGACACCAGGGGGAGATGAAAGACCCTCCAATCATCCCATAAACACGTGTATTACCCCCACAGGGACTACGGAAAGGATTTATTAAGGTAAACAAGTTACTTAGTACTGCTTTAAGGGAAAAACTACAAAAAAAAGGACGTTCCACAGTATTAAGCAGACCATCATTTATACTCACTACTGCCACCCCAGGTCATACGTGTAACTGCAGCTTCTATATTAAGCTCGTGCATGACGGCACTTCGGACCCAAATTAACACATTTTTGAGTGACTTTTAGGATTTTAGAGGCAGTTGTGGTGAACAGGTTTGAGCTCATTCTACACATTAGGACATCGCTGGAACATGTAGGGGGAGGAAAATACAAGATTTTAGCTTTTTTAAACTCTGTATAGTCCCTTTAAGTAGACTATCTGAGGCTTTCAACTCTTCCCAGCGGCCCTTACATAACAACACTGCCATGGTTTTCCTAAGTAATCCATAGAGCTCTAAGTAATCACGCTCTTCTATACTCTCTCAGATCAGTGGAGGCTGCTGTCTCACTCACTTTCCGTCTCCCGTCTCCGCTCTGAACAAAAAAAGCGCAAAGTGTCCATTTTCTCAGGACAGGGCGGACCGGGACGGGCATACCAAAGCAGGACCGTCTTCTACAGCGGGACGAGAGGACCCGGAGCTGAAGGTGACTCCGCCATCGCAGCCAATCGCCACGTTTCAACAAGCCGCCCTCGGGGGGAATGGGGCCAAATGACCGAGCACAAGTGCAATGACTGTTGATAAGCCGTTCAGGGTGAAAGAACAATGCGAGGTGGAATCCGCGTGTTTAGTCGGCCAAACCAGAAGGGACGCCTCTCACAATGTCAGTCCTCTTTTCACTCAGGACAGACTTGGACAAGACAAATAAAGAATGTGTGGTTCACTGAATGATGATGAAGGTTTCGATGAACTTTGGTGCACAGACTTTTGCAGGTAACGTGTGAGAATGAAGAAGAAGAAGAAGAAGAAGAAGAAGAAGAAGAGAGGGAAGTGGGGCAAATATGGCAGTATGTTAAATGATGTCCTTGCACTGCTCTGGAACATGTTGCGCTGTTTGCGGTTGTATTAACAATCAAAGGTTCATTTGTGGCACTAAGAGCAATGTTTGGAAGCTGGGCTTACTCTCAAACAGGTCAGAAAACCCTGCCATTCTGCAATTTTCAGTCGTAAGTTCATCGTGAGCATCTGATCACGGCTCGTAGTCTTGTTTCAGTTGCTATTATGCTCATATAGTCAGACCTGACAGTTTCGGCTGCAACTGTGGCCTTCCTCAGAGGTTGTCACGTGAGGGCGGCCACAGTTGTAGCTGAAACTGTCAGACACGAAATCAACATAAAGGTCTGGCTATAAGAGCATAATAGCATCATCACTCGAAGACCTAATGAAGCTAATGGACTAGTCTTGTTTAAGCTCGTGTTCCCACATAGCTTACGTCTCAAACCCTCATAAAAAGTGGATTAGTGTGACCGCCAGTTTCGTTGTCATATTGGAAACTTCGACCTTTCACGCAAGGGGTCATGGGACATATATAAGATGGATAGGGCAGGGGGTAGGCCCATAGAATCTTTGGCCCCCATGGATCCGTAGTTCTCAAATTATGGACGTTTCCCATTGATGGTACTGATGTTTCAGCATTTTCATCTGGTTGAGACTCGATTTATGCACTTGCGTAACTTTTTAACTGAAGCCTATAGATCTTGGAGTAGTTTCGCATCTACTTGATATTAACACTATTTTAAAGTCACAAAATCATTTGGAAACTCTTGCCACTGCGAGTAAATGTTGTCCTGTTACATCAACACTAACATATAAGTCTGACTTTTAGTTAGCCCACTCAGTATTCCAGTAGTATTTTCACCAAGGACTACTCTCTCTTCTAACAAGTAATTATTATAAAAGCAGAACTAACTAACTCATGCCCCTCGAGGCCTTAAGAGCCACTGCAGGTGTCGTAGCATGTTGCATTTTTTTACTCATTAATTGTCCGTGAGAGTAACTACTACGCTGACAGAAAAGACAAAGGGACAGAGGGATATTGTACATTGTGCCAAACCCACTTACACAATGGAGATATTTTTTTCACTCAAACTTGGCTGCAAATACTGTTTAAGTGGTGCTAGCCCGCAGTTAGCTTTGCCTGTTAGCCTGCTAGCTTCTTCTTCGTGATTCTATTAGTGTGTGTTGCGCCTCCAACCCGTAGGCAGGGAAAGTTGCAAGGGTGGTTTTCTGGCCAGAGACACCAGGGGGAGATGAAAGACCCCCCACTCATCCCATTAACACTTGTATTACCCCCAGACGGACTACGGAAAGGATTCATTAAGGCAAACAAGATACTTAGTTCCTCTTTAAGCTATATTACTTTTACTTGTGTACAAATTTATGACAACTCTACCCCTCTCTGTTTTCAGATTGAAAAAATAGTTGGTTAAAGTCATTGTCATCTCCTTCTAGACCATTGTCCATTTGAGTTATTAATAATATAAACAATACCTGAACCCAAACCAAGTATTTGTGAGTGTGAGAGCACAGTAATAAGACTCCCCCGCGAGAGTAAAGAGTCCTCCATCCCTGATTCAGTAGAACTCGTTTTTTTAACTCCTTCATTAAGAGGCAGCGCGCTGAAGTTGCGATGCTCATCATGCTCTGTGATATTAGCATATAATTCTTTGCGGCTAATGGGGCTGTTAGCGCTGTAGTGGGCCAAGCCTTATCAAGCGGAGAGCATTAGTCTGATAATCCAATCTAACACCAGACATCAGCACCATTCCCTTCAAACACTCCACTGTTTTTAACTATGGCCATTCTTTGAGTATGTTTTTTTTCCTTACAGGCTGTGACAAAAAGCAGAGGAGGTGTCGCATGTGGCTAAAATGACACATAGGTTTTAATCATGTTCAAATCAAAGCCTCAATTCCACGTAATATCCAGTGCATTACCAATGATGAGTCATGTCATTTTGAGTTGGTTTGAAAGAACATTAGTCGGACACATCTTTCACCGAGTGCATTTCCTCCTCTTCCAACCAGTGTTACCAAACTTTTTTTTTCTAACAAAAATTAGAAAAAAAACTCAATCAAAAGTTATTCATGAGACCATTGAACTATGACGAAAATACCACGATATTTTTATCAAATAAAATGAAGCTGAAAAGAAGAGACATAAATCATCAAAACCTCCAATGACAGTTTGAGGACCCTGACTATGATTATAGTAGATATTATAAATGTAAAGTTGACCAAATTAATGTCAAATGTAGTCGACTAAAACTAGACAAAAAATTAAAAACACAAAGAGATCATTATTTGACTAAATCTAAAGGTAAATGGACTTATATAGCGCTTACCTTCATCAGGCCCAAAGTGCTTTACAGCAAGTCACCCATTCACACTCTCAATCACACACAAATGTACCCAGATACTGGAGGCAAGGTGGGTGAAGTGTCTTGCCCAAGGACACATCGACAGTGTGCATCTCCAGCCACCGTCGCCTGTGGAACACCCCACCATCACTCCTGAGGGCCCCACAGTCTCTGGAGACCTTCAGAAGAGGACTTAACACTTTTCTGTTCCCTTTTTAAAGAGACTAGAAGCAAGTTGGTCATTTTACACTCACTACTGCCACCTCTGGTCATGCGCGTAACTGCAGCTTCTATTTTGAGCTACCCGAAGTAACAGCTTTTTTAGTGACAGTGCAGGATTTTAGAGGCAGTTGTGGTGAACAGGTCTGAGCTCATGCTACACATTAGGACATTGCTGGAACATATTGGGGGAGGGAAATACATAATAAAATTTTTAAACTCCTTATAGTCCTTTTAACATTTGTTTTAACTTTGTGTGCTTTTATGGTTGTCACTTGTGTTGTAGCACTTTGAGATTTTCACGTAAAGTGCATTACAAATTAAAGGTATTACTATTATTAGTCTTAGTCAAAAGAGTAAATTAAAATATCTTAGATGAAAGTTCTTGAGTAAGCATCTGTACCTTCAGGTAATATGAACAACCCCTGTACATACATTAAAATAATGTTGTTACAATAAACACTGATTCCAAACTTTCTGTACATGGAGGAAGAAAAAATATCTGTACCTTGCATTTGAAGAAGTCCCACAGTTCCCAGGTAGCAGTTGGGAACACTGTCCCGTTCCAGGGTTTTAGGAACACGGGTTATTCTCTTAAAAGTGCTACTGTTACCTCAGTTTTCACTGATGGCTCCAAACCTCCAAATGCAGATCCTCACCTTAACCCCGGCCCGTGTTGCAAACCCCTTCTCCACTGACGGGTCCAACATCAAGCCACCGAGTTGAGGTGCATCTGTCAAAAAACATGTCTTGTTATAAACTCACAAAGATTGAAGTAGAATAAACAGGAAAAGCTGGACACACTCTTTAAACACCATCATCATTCAGCACAGCGTCTGTTGCCCAGTACATCAGGAGCCATTACGGATTAGTTAGAATACATCAGCCCATGTTTTATTACAAAAACAAATGAAACGAGTCGATGATTGGAAAATTTTGCACGGCTTCTGTGTTTCCTTTGTTTTAAAATAACAGGAGGCAGGTGCTACATCATGTTCCTTCATTATCCGTGTGTAAGAATCCCATGTTTATGACGGCTTTATAGTCAAGAGGAAGTGGAGATTGGAAAACAGTGAAGGGTCACATGTTCCTTTGAAGTCTGCGTGACGTATGGAAAAATAATCGAATATGTTAAAGTATGTGTATGAAGGGGCTGAAGTTAGAGCTCAGATAAATGCCATCACATCATAAGTCTTCTTAAAGGCTATTGATCTTTATAGGCCTATATTCTCCTCCTTGTTCTGTTTCTGTCCAATTTCCCTATCTCACTTCATTTATCATTATGTTCATTGTATTATTTCCAACAACAATTTTTTTGTGAGACATGTGACAAAAAACAGCACCTAAATAATGTTAAACCGAACTTGAAACAAAATCACAAAGCTTCATCTATCCTGCTTTTCTCACAAAGAAGTACCTGGGGTTTCTACAACCACGGGGTACCGCACAAAATGCAGCGGCATCTTAAAGCATAAAAATTGCTGTATTACCAAGTATTTTGCCTTAAGTGCAAACAAATCATTAGCTTACAGGTCATAGCCTAATGCGAAATATAAAATCTTCTGGTGGCTGTGAGATGTAAATGTTTGAAACTTTCAGTGTGTATGGAAGCGCTGCTGGCAAAAAAGGCCATTTGGTTTAATTATGTAATTTCAAACTTTCTGACAGATATTGATCAGTTTCTGCCGACTTTAAGCCCACGGAAAGCTGTCCCGTAGCTATGATGCTTCACTTTTAACCGATTCTATCTTTGCAATAGGCCAGAGGTGTCCAGCCTCCCTCTTTCAAGAGTCACATACCAGACACAGGCCTAATGTTTACTCAATTGTAAGACACAGCATACCTTAAAAGCTATTAGTTTAGAAGGTTTTAAAGGGACAGGCCACCATTTTTACATACTGAGATATGTTCTTGCCTGAGCTTAGACGAGTTGATACGTACCTGTCTGGTCTTTGTGCGTGCCCTCAGTCACGCAAAATGACCAAAGATGTTGTTAGCATTTGGCCTCTCTCAATGTATTCCTATGGCTCCAAACGGGGTGAAGCTAGGTCACTTCTAGCTTCACCCAGGAAAACTGGACCGAGAGTCTTTAACTACGGCACCCCATAATTACGGTTGTATTGTAGTAAAGCTTAAATAGTCGACAGGGTTGAGTTTGGAGAAGCTCAGGACATTTCGCTTCTATACGTGTGACGTCACGACTTCAAAAAACATAAAAAACTCTTAAAAACAACCATCAATATTTCTGAAACTCAACAGAAAGTTACTGAATCACTTATTTCTCAGACTCATTAGCCAAAAATGCTACACCTACTGCTAAAAAAGTATTATTTACTAAAGTCACTACTTCCGGGGTTAGCATAGCTGCTGCGCCGTTAGCATTTAACTCCGCTAACCCGGATGCACCGATTTTGGTAAATATTACTTTTATAGCAGTAGGTGCAGCCTTTTTGGCTAATGGACCTGATAAATAAGTATGAGAAGTTTCAGAAATATTGTTTGTGGTATTAAATACTTTTTTTGTAGTTTCTCGCACACCTGCGGACCCGGAAGTAGAGCTGTGACGTCACCACTTAAACGTTTTTGTAAAAGCTTCTTCTTCCCTGAATTACTACTAAAGTCTAGATATAACTTTGAAAAGGCAGCTATGTTATTGTGTTCCAGTTTTCCGAAAATGCCATACTTTTCAGCATGAATTGTTATTTTCACCGAATTTGGGTCGCTCAAAATATGGAGACCATATTTTTTTTTGCATTTCTGGAGCCAAATATCAAAATACGGTCTCCAAGCTAACAGATTTTTAGGGAATGTTTTGCAACTGAACCTCTTAACCTCCACTTTAACCGAATCTAAGGGGTTACAGCCTCCTGAGTAACACCTCATTTGAAAGCTAAAACCTACTAAACTCATCTAAACAGATCTTTTTCCTTGCGTTGTTGCCATGTTGTCGTCACTTTTTTTTTACATTTCTTTTTAATTTGCTTTTTGTTGCGTTTTTGTCATTTTGCTGTTGCGTTTTTTTGTTTTGTTTTGTTTTTAGCGTTTTTATTGCTTTTCGTCACAAACATTGATCACTTTGACGTCACCTTCATGTCACCTTTTCGTCACTTTTCTGTTACTCGAGTCGTCCCGAGTTGTTGTTTTTTCGGGGTCGCGGCTTGGAAAGTTTTGGGAACCCCTGCTCTAAAATCCAACCTTTATGTCCCCTCGCCTGCGCGTGCCCGCTCACCAGGCGCACGCGGCAGCAGGCTGTATAGAAGAAGCCGCACGAGGAGCAGCTGCTGCACTCCACTCCGCTCTCGCGCCACTCTCCCCTTCGCGAGCGCTGTGTGTGGGCGCGTGCAGCTGGAAATCAAACATCAAACACTCCACGCGGGAATCATCAAAGAGCCACCCGCACGAGACGAGACCGGGCATGAGTTGTGTGATGATGTCATAAAAAAAAAAAAAAAAAAACGTGAGCGACGTCCGTGTTTTTTTTTTTTTTTCTTCCCGCCTCTCGCTCGCGCTCCGTGTATGTAATGCCTCCAAACTTTTCGCTCGTCTCGCAGAAGCAGAGCCACCTCCTCCCGGCCGCTGCCCACATGGGAAGCGGGAAGGGGAAGCCGAGCGAACGGACCTGCCCTCGTCGGAGCGCCGCGTGAGGACGTACACGAGGACCCCCGATCAACGATTCCAAAAAACAAAAAAAACAAAAAAAAACTTCCAAGTATTTGTATCGCAAAACAAGGCAACAAGGAGGAGACATGTGGGCGCTGTCCGTGGTGCTGAACCCGCTGCTGTTTCTGCTGCTGTTCGGATACTGCCCTACTGTGGTGAGTCTGGCGGTTCCTCCGCTGCGATAGAAACTTTGTCCAGTTCGCTCGGTTTGACCCAAATATTTGACAGCGTTGTGTATAATACTGGGGGAGGAAGTTGCCAAACTTGCCGTGTTTCCGTTTGCAGATCAGATTAGTAGGTTATTGAAAGGTGAGTTTACGCTTCGGGTGTCGTTGGCTGCAAACTTGTCACGAGTCGAGACCATTGTGTGTATTATACAATGTCATTTCACTGACCTGACTGTGAACATATGAAAATATATCTATGCACTGTCATTGTTCAACTTGTCACAAATTGTGTTCCCAGCCTTAAGCATCATCCTAGTTGATTTTATCTGCTCTATAAAGGTTTTCGAAGGTTTATATATTTTGTGCAGCAGTGCTAGTTTCAGATATACTGTGCTGTATTGCTTAAAAAAATGACGTTTTCATAGTATCTTGAGGCATTCAGTCACTCACCAACCGATATAGACTTTTTCATTCCTCATCAGATATACATAGTACAGCTGTAAAACATTCATTTATATTAAATATTTTACCAGCGCAAAAAAAAAGCAGACCTCATTCTCCCTCCGGCTGAATGAAAGAATAAACCAAATGAATTAATGCCACAGAATTTGAAGGCTGTGGAGGAGGGCGCAGCTCCTGGCTCCACTGGTCGCTGTTGCCCACATCCAGCACGCTGCTCCGTTACTGACCCTGGACTAAAGCCAGATAAGCCACTCTGAACACAGCTCTCTATCGCTGTAAGAACAACAACACACCGACTGCTAATTATGGCCAAGTCATCCTGTCCAATCATTACACAAACAATACATGAAGAACAACAATATTAAAAAATAGATGGATGGAATCAATTAAAGCTAAACCAGGACCTGTTCAAACCGTTATGGCCGTGAACCCAGGACTGAACCAGGATTAAACTGTCTGGTTTTGGTCAGTGATTAGCACCAGGACCGCACAATTGGCTCACCACAAACACTGCTATGATTTAGCCACCATTTTTGAAACGACTGGGTTGATTGAGTCGTTGACATTTCGCTTTTGACTTACATAAATATTTGAAAATCTCTTCCACAATGGAATATTCCTGGATGACTGAAAAACACTGTATAATAAGTCAGAGGTTTCAAACTCTTCTTGGGTCATGGACCGAAATTCAGCTCCCACGTCGGAGAAATTTTTTCCAATAAATGACTAATAATAATCTGTGATTTGATCAAAGCCCCAACTTGACTGTAGCTTCATAAACAATGGCAGCTTACACTTGTATTGCACTTTACAAGCCTGTGTCACAAGTTCCTCAAAGTACTACACAGTAGTCATTATTTATTCACTCCACACTCAGTGGTGCTGAGCTGTTAAGGTTTACTTTATTCATCCCCATAGGGAAATTCATTCTCTGCATTTGACCCATCCTCAAAGCCGCTGGGGCGACCTGTAGGAGCAGTGAGCCGGCGCTCGGGGACCCATCTCCATGATCTAGAGCCAGGCTGGTGCTCAGAAACACCTGGCTGGCTTTTTAGTGGTAGTGGAAACCGGAGTACCCGGCGGAAACCTACGCAGACACGAGGAGAACATGGCAAGCTCCACACAGAAAGGCCCCGTCCCTGGTGGGAATCGACCCCGGACTTTCTAGCTGTGAAGCACAAGCGCTAACCGCTGTACAACCGTGCCACCAAAGCCACAGCCGCCCTGGGGCAGACTGTCCATTTACCACATGGCTATATAATGTGTTGTTCATATCCTGATCTCTTATTATGCCAGTGCCCCTGCTGGACACGTGTGGGACTCTTTCCTTTTTTTAAATTACTGCCCCCTAGTGGCGAGAATAAGCATTCTGGTTATTCTTTAAAAAATCATAACTCCGCACAGGAATGGGCTAACTTTTTTTTACATACTGGCAGGTTTAAATCCGGGCCTGATCCAGCCCACGGGCCATATGATTGACATCCTGCTCTAAGAGGTCTTATTATGGTGGACTTCATGTACTAGCATGTTTCAATCTTTTCTCATATCTTTTTACTCTTGGACATGATTAAACTGTGCCCTGTGAGCTGTTTCTTGATGTTCAAACATAAATTGCAAATCTGATCACAAACCAGTGCTTACCAAGTCAATTACAATTTCATATTTCACCAAAATGTGGCACTCCTGCAACCGCATTTTAATCCCTGTTCTTGCTTCCCTGAAAATCTAAATACATTCAGATCTACTCTTTTCATTAGCCTCTCCTTTTTAGCTCTCCCGATCCAGATGCAGGCTCTTTTCTTTTGCACCAATCGTCTCACTCCCAGCTTCCTCCTCTTTTGTTTATTTCAATACGTTTAGCGCTTGAAAGCCTGGAGCTTGTGGAGAGGTAATAACCTTCAGCGGGCTCTTCGTCCTTTGCCTTCAGAAGATACTGGCAGCAGGATTTTGTCGCCGGCACGGGTGGGAAGAGCCTAATCGACCATTGTTTTTGCCCAAATGGCTTGATAGTCTGCAAAGCTGCTGCTCCTAATGTGTGACACCTCTCCCCCCCCCGGAGCATCCTCCTCACGCTGAACTGGCAGAGGCTGTTTTGATCAAGGGGTTCTCAAACTGCGGCAAACGTACGACTGCTGGATCGGTGGGAAACGGGAAGAATCTGATGTTTTTTTTCCAATCCTGCCAAGTCGGATGCGAGTTGCACAGATTGTCTGAATGAAATGGCACAGAGTTTTTGTCTTTTTCCTATTCTGTACAAAGACAATCGCCTGGAACCACGCCGTGCAGATACTGTTGGCGACGTGTCCATCGGAGTGGGCGTGGCCTGGCCTGGGAGAGAGAACTCCATTTCAATCCCATGGAAACGATTCATTTTTCACACATTTCAGAGGTTTCCAGGCGAGAATCCTCTTCAATACGGCGTGTCCTTAATGTCCCTCAAAGGGGCTAGATGCAAGTTCGCCATTTTGTACTCACTGCTGCCACCTCAGGTCATACGTGTAACTGCTCCTTCTATATTAAGCTCGTGCATGACGACAATTCAGACCCGAAGTAACACATTAGGACATTACTGGAACATGTAAAGGGAGGAAAATACATCATTTTAACATTTTAAAACTCTGTATAGTCCCTTTAAATATTGGCCACCGCTACAGAGGGAAATTCTTTGTTTCTCATGCACGAACTCCGTTTTTTGGACCATTACGTCTGTAGGATATAGACTCACCATTTGCTAAAGTAGTTGTGAAATCTACTTCAATGAGTTCTGTGTGATTGACAGGCGCATTGGCTAATCAGAGAAAGGCCGGGTTTGCGGCCCAATGAAGAAATAAAAATCACACTGAGGAACAGTGAGGCGCTAAACGCTGCTAATCAGACGCGAGAGAATTTATCAGGTTTACTGTGATTGTGAGTAATGTGAGGGTTTTAATGATTTCCGCATTTAAATAATCAAAAAAATACAGAAACCTCGCTGTGAAGTGAAACCAAAACAAACCCGAGAGTTTGCAGGTGGATAAATAATGACACACTTTGAGATTCATCTTGTATCTTGTATTGAGATTGATTGCTGACATTTGGCCCTGGGAACAGGTGGATTTGGATGAATCTCAAAGCGTCGGCCACCAACATCTAGACTACGTATGACCAGTGTGGGGGGTCATATACATTTGAATAAACTCGAGATACAAGTGCATTTAAAGGAACAGGCCACTGTTTTTCCATACTGAGATATGTTCTTACCTGAGCTTAGACGAGTTTGTACGTACCTGTCTGGTCTTTGTGCCCGTGGAAGAGCGTGGTAGCTTCCAAATTCACCCCCGTTTGGAGCTATAGGTATACACTGGGAGAGGCCAAATGCTAACAACATCTTTGGTTGTTTTGTGTGACTGAGGGGACGCACAAAGACCAGACAGGTACTCATCAACTCTTCTAAGCTCAGGCAAGAACATATCTCAGAAATTTTTGACTGCACTTTTGCCTGGTGACTTTACTATTTTCAGTTTATATTTTGCTAAAAGTAACTCAAAAGTAACTCAAAGTAGTAGTAACTACATTTTTGATACTGGAATATGTAACACAAACTAATAACATTTTTAGAACTGTAGTCACTAAACGTAACTTGCCTAACACTTTGTATGACCATCAGTTTTGATTGATTGGACGCCTAACCTTCTCCAGTCATCGAAACTTCATTTTAACCTCAAACCTCTCACCTGAACCGAGCCAGGCCAGGTCTGTACTAAGTCCAAGACATGAACAAAATGTCAGACCAATGAAATGAATGAGTAATGACCTGGATTAGAAATTAACCGGGGATAGAGTGAGATTAGGAAAGGACAAGGAAGACTTCATTTTTTATTTAATTATTTGTCTTTTATTTAACCAGGAAGTTCACACTGAAATGTCAGAATCTACATCATCAAGGACTAAACTAGGACTAGACAAGGACTCGACTATAGGCCGAGAAGACAGGTGCACGAAATGAAGCGATTTAGTTGAACAGACATAACTATTAGACCAAACTAGATCAAAACCAGCATCGCTTGATCCGCTAATTTCCTACCAAAGTCTGACTACACAGATTAGTCTCTCTTCAAGTTCCTGTATGTTTTCCGACTATAAAAACATGTCGCCAGGGAAAGACATCTGCGTGAATTGAAGCCATTTCTTTGAGCGCAGTTGGAGGGAGCCGCGGAGCATCTGGGTTGGCCGCACTACAGCTTCATTCAAAACGAATGAAGAGCTCAAGTAGAGAAGGATGTGCGTCACTCGAAAGGAGAGAGAGAGGAAAGGAGAGAGAGAGAGAGGAAAGGAGAGAGAGAGAGAGAGAGGGAGAGAGAGAAAGAGAGAGAGAGAGAAAAGGAGAGGGAGAGAGAGAAAGAGAGAGAGAGAGAAAAGGAGAGAGAGAGAGAGAGAGGGAGAGAGAGAGAGAGAGAGAAAGAGAGAGAGAGAGAAAAGGAGAGGGAGAGAGAGAGAGAGAGAGAGAGAGAGAGAGAGAGAGAGGAAAGGAGAGAGAGAGAGAGGGAGAGGGAGAGAGAGAGCGTTTCAACAGATTAGTTCAACCGGCAGCTCCTTCACTGCTGCTATTCAGACTGAAGCAGGAAGAGACGAGTGAGGACTCTATGAGACGCTTCAGAGTCTATTGTGGAGGTAAGGAGGCAATAAATGATGCCAAGAGTGCACAAGATAAGAGGTTTGAACTATTTTAAAGTGTCTCGTATTAGAAGCAGCAGTAGTAGTAGTAGAAGCAGTTGTAGTAGACTGGTATAGTATTTGTAGACATTCAAAGCAGGATTTTCTTAAGGCCACTAACTATTCTGATTACTTAATGACATGATGACTATACTCTATCTGTTTTCAATATTTGTCACATGTGCAAGGCTGGATTTATGCAGGGGGTTACAGGGGCTAAGCCCAGGGGCCCAGCAGGCTGGAGGGCCCCTGGGCTTAAGGATAAAAGAAGAGAGTTCTCTCTCTTTGCAGACTCCCTCACATGTAAGGCTTAATCAGATGACTTTGTACCCGAGACTAAACCAGGTTTAAACCAGGACTAAACCAGGACTAAACCAGGACTAAACCAGGACTAAACCATGAGTAAACCATGACTAAACCAGGACTAAACCAGGTCTAAACCATGACTAAACCATGACTAAACCACGACTAAACCATGACTAAACCAAGACTAAACCAAGACTAAACCAGGTCTAAACCAGGTCTAAACCAAGACTAAACCAGGACTAAACCATGAGTAAACCATGACTAAACCAGGACTAAACCAGGTCTAAACCATGACTAAACCATGACTAAACCACGACTAAACCATGACTAAACCAAGACTAAACCAAGACTAAACCAGGTCTAAACCAGGTCTAAACCAAGACTAAACCATGACTAAACCATGAGTAAACCATGACTAAACCAGGACTAAACCAGGTCTAAACCATGACTAAACCATGACTAAACCACGACTAAACCATGACTAAACCAAGACTAAACCAAGACTAAACCAGGACTAAACCAGGTCTAAACCAAGACTACATCATGACTAAACCAAGACTAAACCAAGACTAAACCAGGACTAAACCAGGACTAAACCAGGACTAAACCAAGACTACATCATGACTAAACCAAGACTAAACCAGGACTAAACCAGGACTAAACCTGGACTAAACCAAGACTAGACCAGGACTAAACCAAGACTAAACCAAGACTGGACCAAGACTAAACCAAGACTAAACCAGTTCTAAACAAGCTACAAGCCATTTTCTTGAGTTGACACTGGGACAAAATATGTCTGTTAAAATGCATGCACCAAATTGCACCATTAAAATAAATAAAAATCTCTGTGGGAGGACCCCCAGACCCCCAGAAGTACTGTTTAAGAAGTTACTTGTGCATGTTCAAAAAAAAATAAAAATAAAAAAATCTTTCATTGTTGAGAGAGAGAAATCAGAAAGACATACAGTATATAAGGGTCCCTGAATAAACTTTAACCTTGCGGCCCATTTGACTTAAATCCGGCCCTGCACATGTGAGACCCCAAAAATGAGTCACGCGATCGAACATGCGGCCGTGGACCATCAGGATCCATATAAACATGGAAGATACTGGACAGCGCCGGCGGCTTGTTCTTTCATGTGCTTGTATCTGCAGTGAGAGGGACACAGATAAACACGTGCGAGTGGAATCCCAGTTTCAAAGGCGCCACAGGAGCGAGCTGGTGCTGCGGCAGCGTCACTCAAACTGCAAGCTGGAGTCATGAATATCAAACGTGACACAACACCTCTCGGTCACGGCATCAGAGCGTGACAAAGACGCGCTAATCGAGCGATACTGTAAACAACTTCAGTCCGTGGATGTTGAGAGGCTTGTCCTTTTTGGCTTGGATCTATAGTTGTTCTGACCACAACCTGGAACTCACCCAAACCCATTCCATTCAGTGATTTAAGCTTGTTCCGTATTTGAGGTTTTGTTGGCTCCAATTTGGCAAATATCTCTCAGTCAATCACACCAAGGCTCCAACCACACAAGCGCCACCACAAGTTATAATTTGCGAGCAACTCTGTTCGGGCCACGCCTCCCCGAACTCTGACCTTTTCATCATGAATTGCGCCAGCCCCTTTATTCCTATTAGTCAACATATGGCTGGAGAAGTCAAGAGAAAGTCGGTTACTACACGGACACAAAGTAGTTTTTAGCAGTGTTGACTTGTTGGTGCAAATGACCATTGGACATTTTACACAAATCAAACATCAGATTTTAGCGGCCGAATATTTGACCTTGTTCTCCGCTTAATGAACGAACTTCACGATCTACCGTAAGTGCCAACACAATGAAAGTGCCAATCTGTGGCAAGAAAAGGCAAAAGTGGGTGGGGCGTAATAAGGTGAATACAGCCCGAGCTTCAGAAGCCAATACTGTCTGTAGCCGTCGTTCCACATAGCGCGACTCGACCGCGCAGGTATCGAGTCTACCCCTCAGACCTTTCTGTTTCCACCACACACACATTTGTTGTGGGCGACGCCCCCACAGAGGAACACCAGCTAAACCATACCGCCTTTGCTAATCCTGTCAGACCTTGGAAGCTAAGCAGGGAAGGGCCTGGCAGGACTTGGATGGGAGACCGTTTGGGAACACCAGGAAGCCTAGCGAATGTAGTGAGTGAGTGAGTGGTTGGCGGTGGTCGGAGGGGCCGATGGCGCAGACTGGTTGCCTCGCTTCCGTCAGTCTACCCCAGGGCAGCTGTGGCTACAATAGTAGCTCACCACAATCGAGTATGGAGTGAATGAATAGTGCAATGTAAAGTGTCACTGAGTGTCCAGAAAAGCGCTATATAAAACCGATGCATTATTATTATTATTAAACCTGCGCTAACAGCAGCTAAATGCTAATATCGGCTAAATCCCCTTCTAGAACAGCCGTATGATGTTGTGAAATATTAAATCCGTATGACCTGCGTGTTAATAGTGAGGGCAGAGGCCAGAGTCTGTTCACGTCACATCAGGCACGGGTTAGCGCTTTGGCCACAGGTCGGTCCCAAAACCTATACCTGGTCAGACCGGTTTGGCCATGGTTTTGTTATGGAAAAACTTGACAAAGCGGGTGAAACAGCCATTCGGCTGACACGCACCTGCTTGTGGAAAGACCCCCTTTCTAAAGCGATCTGCTTCTTCTGAGAGTTCACACTTTACTGTGAGTGGTTACATCCGCCTGTCACTCACTCATTCGCGTGACGGAGGCGAACCGGTTGGAGTGGAAGGGGAAAAGGCAACATAGAATATCCCCTAACCAGTCAACGAAGACAAAACTATTTTCTCACTGAGATCCTCTGGCCTAGGATCCTGATAAAAAGTATTAGACGTGCAATAGGATGTATAGCAATAGCAGTAAACGTAGCAGTTGTAGTAGCAACACATTTAGTAGTAGCACAAACAGCAGTCTTGTTATTGCATTATTTGTATTTTGACCCAAAAAACATCCAGACTTCCAAAAAGGACAAACAAATGTGGACATAGCCATTGTTCGTAAAAGCGATACCGGCCGTGGGCTCAATATGTGGGCTGATTTAATCTATCTACCTTTTAATATTTGAGAAACCGCTGGTTTATTGGGTGAACAATTTTACAGCAACAACATCGTCTAAGATAAGTCCCCAATGCTTTGATAATAGTGAGGACTAGTTCGTCACAATCTGATAGAGAGCCGAAATTCATGAGGAAGAATGGGCGCGCTCCTGTGATTGATAGTGGACAGGGGCCAGATAAGGCTTTTTCAAATGCAAAACACATGAGGAATCTGATTTGTATTATTAAATCGTAATGCTTTCTTCGACCTGGTGCAAATGAGGTCTAGTAAGGATTGTGGAAACACGGAAGAGTCAGACGGTGCAACATTTCCTCCAAAAGGGTTAACAACTGTAGTCAATCAGTACACTGTTGTGATATACAATTTTTTTCCTACAAACTAAAACAGTAGCTCTGTGATATCACTGCGCCGAGCCTTTGTGTGGGCATTAGTTTATTCAAAGGGATTGTTACAGAGAGCTCACCCTGGAGGAGGAGGAGGTCAGTCCGGCTTAATGTGAGTCACACTTCTGTTAAATGCTATGAAATATTGTTTTGTAAAGATTAGTTTTCTATGTGGAGCTCTCCCGGCGGGTTCGATTAAAAATAATATTTAACCTCATTATGGGCTGGACTAGATGAGAACTTCATTTCGCTCAAGGGTTTTTCTAATGGATTCAGTGTTTTCAGTATCCAAAGTTTAATTGTGCTTTTGGAGTGTGTTGCATGTGGTAGAGAGCTTATAACAAAGGTTTATAACAAAGCCACACTGCACAATATTACGGGTGATTCTGTTGCTATTGTCATAAGAGAAACTTTAAGACCAATGCTGTGTTCATGTGGACTGGGGCGCTCGTTTTCCGGAGATGTAACGCCCCCCAGTTGATTTGTGTTATGTGCTATTACTGTGGGAAAGTGGGGATTTTGACGACACATAGAAACGGTCACTGATTAGTGTTTTACTGAGTGAACATTTAAATTTGGCAAAAAAAATAACAAATCAGCTTATTTCCCCAGTCAGGTGCAGTCAAGAAGGTTGTTTTGAGTTTGAGTTCGACTGTTGTTTTCCACAGTTGTTTTTTGAGCAAGAGTCCATGTGCATTTTCCACCTGGGGACAATGTTTTCACACTGTGCGATTGAAACGGGTACGACAAGAGCCAAATCTCATGACTGAGGTCTTGGTCGGCTACATTAACTGCTCATACTGTGTATCTGGACCTATGTACAGCAGTCGCAATGCGTGGATCTCAACCACAGCACGCTCAAAAAGTCTGAAGGTCAAAACATAAACAAGGAATGTTTTACTAGTAAAGAAAGAAAAAATTACCGCCATAGAAAAAACGTATATTTTGTGTGTCACCATGGTACTGCCCTCCAAGTGACACAGACGGCAATTGACTGTGCATAACAACGCCATCTTATTCATTAGTTCAACTTTCTTTCTACCCAACTATTAACAGACAAAGCTCTTAAAATGTCAGTATTTAATTATACTTCTGTAATTTTGCAAGTACTGGCTGGACTAATCAATGAGACAAGCTTTGTGCTTTTAGTTTGGCGTGCTGGATCGAAACAGGAAGTCACTTCTTCTCTTCTATGAGTTCAAGAGTCAATTCAAGGGGTATGGCGTAGCTGACGGGGAAGAACATCTCTCACAATGTTTCACTCTTTATAGCCGTTTTCTGACGGACCATAAACACATGCAAATAAAGTCAAGCCAAAATCAGATACAAATGGATGTCTTTTTCACAGCAATTTTTTCCAGAAAAACGGCACTTGTTACTAACGTTAGCATATGTAGCATGGAGCTAAAGTAGTTCCTGGTTAGCATTGTACACTACTTTATTTTTTTGTATTTATGCACTGTTGACCGTCTTTGCTCCTGTCCATATCTCTGTATCTTTATCAGGTAGAAAAAAATATATTCACAATTCGGCATTTGTTAAAGTAATGGTGGAGAAATGGGAAAAAATAATTGCTTTCCCTTCCTTGTTTTCACTCTCTGGCTGCTTCAAACATTATGTGGGCAATTCCAAACATGCAGTGTCTATAGTAATCATAGAAATGCCTTTAATGCCTTACAAATGCATACATCTGTTTTGTCCTATGTAAAAGTATAGCGAGGTATAACTACAACATGCTTTTCATGGCTTTTGTCTGATTTCCGTGGTTTCTCCATTGTTAACATATTAAAAGCTGATGTTTAGTGGCCATTGAATGTGTTTACGACCCCACAAAAAGCAGAAACTTAACAGAATGTGATTTAGCATTTAGCTCAGAGGCCACTTTTAGACGCTCATTTGTTTCTAAAGCAAAATCTCCAAAGAACTCTGTACACAATTTCTAAATAGGCTTTGACCTCACCTAATTGGGGTCGATGGTTTGACAACTTCTGAAAACATCTGGATCGTTCATAAAGTGGGATGTTTGAATGCTAATGGCTATAGGAAAAATACTTTGAATAGCTGTCTTGCTAACTGTCTGCATACGCCGCTCCTCCTTTAGCTATGATCAGTCGCTCATGCCGTGACAAATCCCTGCACGCGTCTTCCCGTGTTGTTTCAGATAAAACACAGCCTCCGATTCACAAGTGCAAAGTTATTATGAAGTGCTTTCTCTCCATTATTTCATTCTGGACAGCGGCTGCAGAAAACGGTGACTCACGCGGTTTCATTCAAAGCCGTCATTCCAGTCGGCTCTTTGTGTTTTCCCGCGTGACGTCTTTCTCATGTATTTCCATAGACTTTTCATTGTTGAGCTAAATGAAACAAAAAAAGCATGCAGTTTGTTAAATGTTCAATTCAGATGCCAGTCAAATCGTGCAAAGACCTAAAAGCAGATGTTTCCTAATATTTCCATTCTCGTTTTGACAGCTGAGTATTATGAATATGAATATGTCCATGCAAGACAGAATATACAGTGGCCTATATTTAAAGGAATAGGCCATAGTTTTTGCATATTGTGATATGTTCTTACCTGAGCTTAGACGAGTTGATGTGTAACTGTGGTCTTTACGTGTGCGCTCAGTCACACAAAAAGACTAAAGATGTTGCTAGCATTTAGCCTCTCCTCCTCACCTCTATGGGGCCAAACTGGGTGAAGTTAGAAGCGACCCATAGAGGAGAGGAGGAGAGGCTAAATGCGAAGTTATTATATGTTTCTTGTCCATCCATCCATCCATTTTCTTCCGCTATATCCGGGGCCGGGTCACTGTGTTTTATGTTTCTTGTATTAAAAAAATTCAAACAATATTTTCATTGACGAACCAGCTTTAGGTGTATGTGTATTATTTTGTTGATATACAGTATTATCTGCAAATATTTTTCAGAGGGGATTTTGGATATGGTTTAGTTTTTAAATAAGTGAAAACCCATCCATCCATCCATCCATCCATCCATCCATTTTCTTCCGCTTTATCCGGGGCCGGGTCGCGGGGGCAGCAGTCTCAGAGATGCCCAGCCTTCCCGATCCACACACACCTCCTCCAGCTGTTCTGGGGGGACCCCGAGGCGACACCAGGCCAGCTCGGAGACATAGTCCCTCCAGCGTGTCCTGGGTCTTCCACGAGGCCTTGTCCCACATAAGTGAAAGCATATCTGTAAATTCAGATTTATTCTTGTTTGTTGCAGTTTGAAGCTCAGTAAATCAAGTTAGGAATGAAATATTAAAAATCCCTCAGAAGAAACCGTCAAATATTGTTAAATACAAGACTGGACAGGGTGAAGTCTTAGAAACTAAAGTGGAGATATTGTTACAACAGTGTAAAACGTGCCCTATGTTTGTATAGATTGTATATAATTGACTGTCTGGGCCTGAAATTTTAAGTAACATAAGTAATATTAATTAACATTATAATTTTCTAAAACCCCTCCCTTTGCCGATTCCTACAACTAATCAGAATCCCCGGGATACAACTTCGACCAATGAGAAGCACTTTCCTGTGAACTGGCCTGTCAGGTCCAATCAGGAGCGAGGGGGAGGAGCTTAACCGTTTACTTTTGAAAGTTCGGTTCCTGCTCTCCTCATTTTGCAAACTAGGGGTGGCTTTCTGGTTAAAGGGGGGACACATTGAGTATGATTGTTTCCTTTCAAATTTCACTCTTATTAAATTTCACATCTCTCCTCACTTTGCAAACTTACAGACTATCACTTTAATTGTCCGTGAGAATAAATACTACGCTGACAGAACAGACAAAGGGAGAATGGGATATTGTACATCCAATTTCACTCAAACTAGGCTGTAAATACTGCTTAAGTGGCGCTAGCCCGCAGTTAGCTTTGCCCGTTAGCGTCTTCTTCGTGATTCCTTTAGAGTGTATTGATGACTCCGACCCATTGGCAGCGAAGTTGCAATTGTGGTTTTCTGGCCAGACACACCAGGGGGAGAGAAAAGACCCTCCAATCATCCCATTAACACTTGTATTACCCCCCACAGGGTCTACGGAAAGGATTTATTAAGGTGAACAAGTTACTTTGTACTGCTTTAACGCTTCTGTGAAGATGAATGTAAAAGTCTAAACTACAGCATTAGGAAAACCTAATAGCTTTTCTTTCTTTGTATTTTGAATTATAATCTTTGCTACTAAGAATCCAGGGTGTACTCTGTTCTAATCAAAGAGTGCTTGCCAATAAAGCCTTAGATAATCATAGCACCGCCATTGTCTCTGTCTAACTATAATGATTTGTATTTTAATTTGTCATAGAAAAAGACACTTTAAATAGTCCCCACACAGGCACTCACTTCCTTTTTTCACTGCCCCTTGTGTTACTCTCCTCTTCGTAGCGCAGCTTTTGTACGGCGGTGCAGCCAGGCGTATTGGAAGTAATAAAGACTGGGGGGGAAAGCCTCGCACAAATCAGAGTTATCAGCGGCTCGCAGCACCCGGACCTTTCCAAAGCCGGCTCGGACCGGACCGACAAACGGAAAACAGGAGCGCTTCATCAAGGCCGGGACAATATTTACTGTCGGAGAGAAAAGGGTTGGGGGGGGGTCCGGGGGGAGCAGTAACAAGACGAGGGGGGCGCACTCCTTCAAAAAAACACCAAGGCCAGATGAGGAGAACCGCCAGTTTTTCAGAGTGTTTCTAAAAGATTCAGAAGCAAAGCAACGAGGAAAACACGAGCTGCCACTTTTTTTTTTTTGATAGGTCGAAACGCAGACCGAACCACGACGGGACTCTGGGGTTGTATGCGCGGTCCGACTGGCAGCACAATAACAGCTCACACCGGGCTGAGGACACAAACAAACGTCAGAACAGTTGTAGACATGGTGGCTGCGGCTTATATGGAAGCTCAGAACATCTAGGATTCACGCACGCTCAGCTTTAACTCAAGCGGCCTGCTCTTGTACCAATGTCCACACGCTCAGAGACAGGTGCAGGGACTCTGGTGGTGTTCGGATCAGAGTGGAGCAACTTCTGTGTCGTGGAATGATTTTAGATGTGATGAACAGGGCCGGATATAAGTCAAATGGGCCCCGGGGCTAACGTTTTCAGGGCCCCCCATAATCAATCAATATTTATTTATATTTATTTATATAACATCTGTTCATATACTGTATGTCTGTCTGTTGGATTTCTCTCTTTACAATGAAAGGATTTTTATTTTATTTTTTTTAAACATGCAGTAGTAGCTTAAACATACTGATGACAAATTTGTGAAAAAAATAGTTTGACATAATGACCCTGATTTGAGCTTGGTTGCCCTCGCGGAAGCACCTTTGCTACTGCCAGACTGGTGGGGGACACATGTAAAAGGGGGGTCTGGAGGTCCTCCCACAGAGATCTTGTTTATTTTAATGGTACATTTTGGTGCATTTTCATGTATTTTAACAGACCAATAGGTACATATTTTTTCCCAGTGTCAACTCAATGAAAATGGCTCAGACCTTTTTTTAGAATTGGTTTAGTCTTGGTTTAGTCTTGGTTTAGTCCTGGCATAGTCCAGGTTTAGATAAGGTTTATTCTCGGGTAAAAAAAAATCATCTGATAAATGTGAGGGAGTCTGCAAAGAGAGAGAGAACTAGTTAACAGCCCGCACTGAGCACGCACTTTTCTCCGCATGCCCAGGGGCCCTTCAACCTGCTGGGCCCCTGGGCTTGGCCCCTGTAAGCCCCTGCATAAATCCGGCCTTGGTGATGAAACAAAACTGCGGCACAATTGGATTGAAATAGGTTTTGATGGTCTTATAGTTTGTCATGTCTTAATATCAGCTGGAGCCAAGGACAATACAACTCAATGGGAGACATGGAAAATCTCCAAACATTTCCCCATCATTTTTTGGAAGTGATTGGATTCGCAAACCTTCCACGTTCATCTTCAAGAAAAATGAGCTAATCTACGCATTTCAGAACTTTTGTAGAGATCTAAAATCTACAACTTTAATTGTATTTGTGCACAATAAGCCTCCACAGAAGCCGGAGATATTTCACTGTAGTCATTAGGTTGCGTTCTGCGTCACATTGTAAACAGCTTATCATTTAAAATTGAGTTGGTGCAGCTCAGAAGTATATGTAGTGTAGGATATTAAAGTTCATACCGGAGCCACAAACTCCATGTTTAAAGGAACAGGCCACAGTTTTTCCAATCCTAAGATGTACAAGTGGATACCTTGGTTGGTACCTGTCTGGTCTTTGTGCCTGTGGAAGAGCGTAGTAGCTTCCAACTTGGAGCTTGTGACAAAGTGGGTTTGTCCCAGTATTTATTTTGGACACTTTTTCATTTTGCAATATCCATCAGCTAACAATAACCCTCAGATTCATGATTAAGTTAATATTTACATCACATTGTTCGTTTAAAACTTGGTTTATTCACTCAGTATACAAATTTACCTGCATCACATGGTGGGAACAAAGGGAAGGCTTGGTCTTTGTCGGCCATTTTAAAATCTCAGGCTGAACCATGTGGCAGGGGGGGAACTGGTTTAAACTTTGCTTTGAGTTTCCTTTTGTATTTGATTTTTCAAGGTGCTTTATTTGCTCCACTACGCCATCATGTAAACAAGAAATGTATCAATCAGTAAAAGTTTATTTATAGCACTTTACACACCAGGAGGACCAAAGTGCTTCACAGAAAGAAAAAAAGAAACAGAAAAAAACACCAAATGATTACAACCTGGACACAATTCAGTGTGCTCTAAGTATTAAAAGCAAGTTTGAAAAGATGAGTCTTTAATCTGGATTTAAAAAGGGACAGGTCCGTGAGAATGCATGACATGCTGAGTGCTTACAATAAATGGTGGGGGTGGGGGATGTGCCGATCGCTTCAAAGCCTCGACCCGATCGGCACATCACTACTGGTAAGAACGATATTTGTTGTCAGTCTGCCTGCCCATTTCGACCACTCGTGGCCAGCTTCCCCACAGAGCTATAGAATGCACTGGGAGAGGCCAAATGCTAACAACATCGCTGATTGTTTTGCGTAACTGAGGGCACGCACACAGACCAGACAGGTACGCATCAACTCGTCTAAGCTCAGGCAAGAACATATCTCAGTATGGACAAATGGTGGCTTGTTCCTTTAAGTTAGTGGCTGTGGCTCTGCAACAACATCCAATATAAGTTTCAACATCAGTTCACACTTATTTTTCTCAACATAACTATGATAGCCGCACCATGCATTTTCATCTTTGTTTATGGCTAGTATCTCCATAATGGCTGGACCTATCCAGACACAAAGTCCAGCATTTTCCCTCACGTCATTTGAACTAAGATCCAAAAGTGGTGACAATATTCAAAAGGATGTGCTTGATGTTGCTCAGATGAAAGGACTTTAAGAAGACGCTGGACTTTGTGTCAGGTTCTGTTTCATGTGGATCGGTCCAGCCATTACAGAGATATTAGCCAATAGAGTTAGGAGTTACCATAATAACCACAATAGAATACACCAACTCAAGCTGTTGCAAATGTGGTAGGGCTGAAACAACTATTATTGAAATAGTTGATCTGTCTGTGTCTCATCCAATCAGAATTCAGAGTTAGCGCTAAGAGCCTCCGAAAACACTCACTTTAAGTTTACTCCATCAACATGTCCTCAAGCGGCGCCACTTGAGTGTTGTGACGCCCCCTGAACGCATCCTAATGGTTACAGGGAAATACCCTCTGCAAACCCCCCCAAAACTCTGGTTTCTGTAGAAGCTTATTGTGCACAAATTCTACAAAAGTTCTGAAGTGCGCAGATTGGCTCATTTTTCTTCTCTCAAAGGTTAACACTGCTGGATGTGCACAGTCAACTGAATCTTAATTTCAGAACGTAAAGCGCAAAGCGTGTCCAAAACAATATTACGGCTCCAATATCCAGAGCCTAAACCAACATTACAATTGCTATCGGCTCCTCTTAGCATTAAATACGGGCTCAGATATGAACTAATATTGTTTACTTGACTTATTCCTGTTTGCTCCAAGGCCACAAAGAGGTTTCTTCCATCGCTCTCTTCCCTGTGTCAGTCTGCTCTTGGAAAAGCAGCTTGTTATATATGTCTCCTCTTTTTCTTTTTATCCATGTGATTTAGTTTTGTTTCATTCCGAGGCATTCACAAAAAAAAAAAAGCTGACTTTTTATTTTGGTAGTTTTCCACATCCTTGAGTATTAAAAGAACTCATATTTGACATTCGAGTTGAAGCTTTAAGGCTATTCTGGCTTCTTTTGCCAACTATAGTTACATTTCCATCTATTTCCTCACTCCCCATGTAACGTTCTCTGTTTGTCTCCTCAGACGGTGCGTCCGAAGGAGGGCTGGCAGGTGTACAGCTCGGCGCAGGACGCAGACGGACGCTGCATCTGCACCGTGGTCGCCCCCGAGCAGAGCCTGTGCTCCAGAGACGCCAAGGGGAGGCAGCTCCGACAGCTACTGGAGAAGGTAATGGACGTTTGCAATAACAGGCAAACAAACAGCAGACTGCAGAGCGCTCTGAAAGAGGCCACTCACTGTGGGCAAATAACACCTGAGTGAGATTTCGGAAAACAAAATAGAAATAAGCTGGGCTGAACTTTATTGAACTCACAAAATTATTTCTTGCCTGTATATTGATGAGGTCGCAGTCAGGAATATGTCAAAAGGTTCTTAACTTTTCTAGCCCATTTGTAGCATCTCATTTCTAAATTGCAGTAAATTGGATTCAAACTGGCATTTAATCTGAATTTTCTGATTTTCCTTAGAGACAGAACCCACTCTTGTTACTGTGTACTTTCATCAAAAACACCAAACTATTGTCTAAAACAAATTTCACACACACTCTTTTGTTCCAAAAATGGGCACAAATGCCCATTGTGTCTATTTTGGTTTTGAATATTAAAGCAGAACTAAGTAACTCTTGCCCCTAGAGGCCATAAGCGCCACTGCAGGTGTTGTGGCAACTTTTTTAACTTATTATTGTCCGTGAGAGTAAATACTACGCTGACAGAAAAGGCATAGGGAGAGAGGGATATTGTACATCCAATTACACAAAGGATTTTATTTTTTCACTAAAAATTGGCTGTTTAAACTGTTTAAAGTGGCGCTAGCCCGCAGCTAACTTTGCCCGTTAGCCTGTTAGCTTCTTCTTTGTGATTCTTTGTGTGTGTATTGCGCCTCCGACCCATAGGCAGTCAAGTTGCAATTGTGGTTTTCTGGCCAGAGACCTTCCAATCATCCCATTAACACTTGTATTACCCCCATAGGGACTACGAAAAGGATTTATTAAGGTAAACAAGTTACTTAGTACTGCTTTAAGATTTCTCCTCATCCCCCTGTTTGACTGAATGTTTTCAAATCCTACAAAATGAAATATACAAAGATATTTCTGCATTCATTAACAATATAATTGGCATTAAACTGGCTTTAAAAAACATTACATTTGACTTGCTGCCAGTTGCCACCCTGTTTCCTCACAGGGATGAGTTTGTCGGCCCATTTCAAGACTTTCCGGGAGCAACATTGTCACTGTCGCACAAAAAGGCTTTGTAATTAAATGCACAGCACACGAAGGTCTTTCTATTGTGGATAAAGTCGTTTGTAATTAGGTCTTTGTTTTTTGGAGATGCAGCGATGAGCCATGACACCACGTTATGCATTGGAGTAAGTACTACCAGGGCCGCTGCAAGAAGTTTTGGTGCCCTAAGCAGAAATATTTAGATGATGCCCCCCCCTTCCCACAAAAAAATTATAATAAAGCACACTCTCGAAACTCACTAAACATACATCTGGAATTAAATTAACTGAGTTCAAATGTAACAGTTTAATAGTTGGAGCCTCCCAGACAAGTTTGTATCACATATTCCTGTTTCAATGTAGCTGAATTACACTACTTTGAGTTACTTTTGAGTTACTTTTGGCAAAATCTAAACTGAAAATAGTAGTAAAGCCACCGAGCAAAAGTGCAGTTGGAGATTTATTTTTCCTTTGCTTTCCCCCATCCTCTTGTGTCTTGTAAACGCAGATCTAATACAACAGTGTCCAACTTGATCTGGCATGCTGCATTTTATTGGAGGGGAGTTTGGCATTTTTTCGTTCGTACATTTAAAGGAACAGGCCACCGTTTTTCCATACTGTGATATGTTCTTACCTGAGCTTAGTTGATACGTACCTGTCTGGTCTTTGTGCCCGTGGAAGAGCTTGGTTGCTTCTAATTTCATCCCATTTGGATCTATAGGAATATACTGGGAGAGGCGAAAGGTAACAACATCTTTGGTGTTTTTGCGTGACCGAGGGCACACAGTTTTTCCATACTGTGATATAATCTTACCTGAGCTTAGACGAGTTGACGTGTACCTGTCTGGTCTTTGTGCCCGTGGAAGAGCGTGGTCGCTTCCAACTTCACCCCCGTTAGGAGCTATAGGAAAACATCGGGAGAGCCCAAATGCTAACAACATCTTTGGTCGTTGATGCATACCTGTTGACCAGACAGGTACGCATCAACTCGTCTAAGCTCAGGCAAGAACATATCTCAGTATGTAAGAATGGTGGCCTGTTCCTTTAACGGCACTTGTAACTCAAGTGAATTGTAATGACTAATATATTCCCGTATTTTGTGTAAGTAATATGTTATATTCCTTGTAATATATTTGTGTAACTTGTTTCTCTTGTAATACCCCCAGCACTGCTCTCAGACCCTGAGTTTCTCGGCTCCGCTCCTGTAGCCGCTGCACACTTCACCTCAGATGTGTCTTCCCTCTCTGCACCTTCTCCTCTTTCCTTTTCCACTTGCCGCTGCGAGCACAGACACCACAGAAAGCACATGATGCAAAAGTTTGGAAATCTGAACTTAACTTTGCAATCAAATGTACTACATTTGTAAGAACAGGCTGTGGCACAGAGATTCCTATATGCGTTGTAACGGCACACACATTCCTGTAGCTCTTCTTTGTTGGCGTTCTTATTGAATACGGGCTGTTTTTTTATCAGCTGCACTGATAAAACAAAGGCCCACTACTGTACAATGCTATTCGATCACAGCAGCCTCAGTGTGATGCCCCTCGGAGACTTGACGCCCGACTCACAGCGCATCATGAGCCTATTGGAAACCGAATACTACCCTGTATTTTTTCTCCTACACTCCCATCACTAAATCAGTTTACATGACGACGCGCACACTCGCCGTGCATTTGTCACAGCTGAATTCATAAAGACCCTATTGATTGATATCTTTATTCACGCTTCTTTGTCTCTCTAATCCCCGGGGAGATCGCTCCAGCCCTTTCCACGGACCTATTTCATATTTCTCCATAAATTACATACCGGATGACAAGCTCGTGGAGATGAGAAAACTGTCAGTCTCACTTAAACATAGTAAACACAACAATTGAAAAGAACACCTCTATTACAGACGCTGAAGTATACGTATCTGTTAAATTGGCTTTACCTGGAGCTATCAAAGAATAATCAGCGTTTAAGAGATCTTCAGCGTGGCCGGGTCAGTCTGTGTTATGCTGTTGTTGCCACTTATTTTCTCTGGCATCTATGTATTTTACCTGGGTATCAGAAAGCCATTAGTCAGCCTCGCTTTTGTGACAGCCATTTTGTATATGAAAGAAAAAGACTTGCATATTGAACATATCGAGTGTGTCCAGTCGATTATGTTTGAAAATCTCTTAAAAGTTCCTGGACGACCGAGGGCCTACACGAACGATCTATAATACAAGTAGTAGGCTGTAGTAGGTGCAATAGGCCAGGATGAGTGAGCTAAAATACGGCGTGGCTTGTTCAATAACATGCACCAAATAAAGCAATAAACAAAGCTTTTGGATTTGAGAGGTCGAAACGTTCTGCGCTTCAACTACAAAGTACAGATGATGACCCAAGAACCTTCATTGAAGCTATAGTCTGACCATTTGAGTCTGGCTTTGCTTCCACATGAGGAGGGATAGATAACCTCTCTTGTGCAATAAACAAACATAATATTGTTAATCGTGATAAAAAATGCGTCAAGGAAGTGCCGATCCGTGGCAACAACAAGCAAAAGTGGGCGGAATAAGGTGAATAGTGTCTTCTTTCCCTAGAACACGACAGAATTACAGTGTATGTATGTATGTATACATGCGTTTCCAATGACATCACGCAAAGTTCCAGCCGCCATTTTGAATACCGAAGTAGCATTAAGTGGTACTACAACATGTAACACTATCTCTACTTAAGATGAAAATGAAACACAACAGTTGCATTTTTGTTTACTCATAATCATTGCTAAAGAAGATCAGAGTAAAAATACATCCCCAGAGAGGCACGTTTATGTGATATAAGCAGCAAATGTGGCACAGACGTAGCAGCTCTGTCTGTCAAGCTATAGCAGGATTGACTAAAGATCTGCTTCACTCCTCAGACTAAATAAACACATAAAGACGAAACAGAAAACCTTTCTCTGTGATTTTTACAGTTTGTCATGTCAACAGAGTCTAAGTCTGAGTCAGTGTTTAAGCTGCTCAAGACGTTAGCATGCTACTGGTTAGCAACTGTCATCAATCAACTGTCAATGGCTTCAAGACGATAAACACATGTGTGGCTCACATCTATGAACACTGAGGAAATACTACAGTAACAGCTCTGACCTCTGTCACATGTTGTATCCAAGGCTGCATTTTGTTTGTTTTTCAGGGCTTTCTCTTGTAGAGGTTGGAGCTGAGCTGTTGAAGCTAAATGCTAACCGGTAGCATGCTAACAGCTTAAACACTGACTCACTGGTTTCTTCACATAAACGTGCGTCTCTGGGGCCGTGTTTTTACTCTTATCTTCTTGATCAATAATTACGAGTACATAAAAATGCCACTGTCGATCAGTTGTCTTTCATTTCCATACTGAGTAGTCATATTGTTACATGTTGTAGTACTGCATAATTGTACTTTGATATTCAAAATGGCCACCATAACAACAAAAGTCACATGACTGAAAGGCGTGTATGAGACTGGATCCAGCAACCCTCTAGTTCCAACCAGTTTGGAACACCCAGCCTCCTGCACTACTGACCCCCCATTAACCCACCATCAAAACTCTACTTTCAAAGTAGATTTCAAAGCATCTCTATTTGGTGAATGCCATAAAATACAAAAAACTAAATTCCTTCCTCTGTCACAAAAACTCGCCTCCCAACCCGAACAGCTGAAACATTGGATTAGCGCTACAAACATCCAATTTTCTCTGCAAACGCAATCTTACTTCCCTCTGACAGACATAATTTATTTTATTTTTTTCAAACCAAACCACCAAACAAACAGCGGGCGCCGCACGTGGGCCGCGCTCCTCTATTAGCCCGTCACATCACAAACACATTTAGCTGTTGTTTGCTGAGGGCTGTTCTCTGCCATTCACCCGCTCGCTGACGCTAATGTACTGGGCCGCCTCGGGGCATCAGTCGGGACGTTTCAGGATCTGCCAGGCTCCAGCCACAGCGGCGAAAAGCTCCGGCGCACAATGTAAGGGCTAGGAAAGTACGGGACGGGGAGTGCATTTGCCCCGTAACACTACTACAGGCTTTATTTGGTAATCACTTAAGTCGGGGGAGTTATTTTTAGAAATGTAGGATGTGCTAAGTTGCAATACGCTCCACACATGAGGTAATTCATCAAACATTATAACAGAAAGCAATAACTGCACTATTTTTTTTTTAGTTATTGCTTTTGGAACATCACAAATAAACCCAAATGGTGAAAGCTGCTGCACGGAGCTCGTAAAAACTGTGCAATTTTCAACTAGAATTGTAATTTTTCTAACAAGTAATATAATTGTGATTAATATTGCAGTAGAATTGTAGTGATTATATTTGTGGTCAAACCGAGAATCAACATGTTCAGTAGAATTAACATTTGAGCGAAGACTGGAATATGAACTGCTAAAACTAAACTGAGAACTGAGAAGGGGTCACAGGTCAAACCCCTCGTCAGTCTTTGGCAGAGGATCTTTATCAACAACATGAACTCAGGCTTTGTGATTTGCAGATAAATAGACGGTATAAGCGCATCAAACAGTTCGACTTTGCGTGTTGGGGAGTGTGGTCCACGGGGGCTCATCAGGGATGAAGCCAAAGCAACTCATACAAAAACAGTGCAGGAAGACTTGCTAAGTGTACCTTGTAAAAATAATTTGCAGTCGAAGAAGGTATCCGAGGCACTCCGTGTATAAAAAAGTAAAAGTCCTTTATTTAAACATGGAGGGCCAACGCGTGTCTTCATCGTGCGTGTCGAAGCGCTTATCCATGTTTAAATAAAGGACTTAGCAAGACTATTAGATACATTTGAGATTAATTATGCAGCCCTGTGAGCACTTATCTCTTTGCGTGAAGTTGGCCCTTATTTAAAGGAACAGGCCAACGTTTTTCCATACTGAGATATGTTCTTACCTGAGCTTAGATGAGTTGATGCGTACCTGTCTGGTCTCTGTGCGTGCCCTTGGAACAGCTTGGTAGCTTCCAACTTTACCTTCGTTTGGAGCCATAGGAATATGCTGGGAGAGGCCAAATTCCTTCTGGTCATTTTATGTGACTGAGGGCACAACTCGTCTAAGCTCAGGTAAGAACATATCTCAGTATGGAAAAATGGTGGCCTGTTCCTTTAAACACAAATGTATATATATAAAAACATGTCATTTGTGCTGTTTTTAATCTTGAGAGTCTCTTTAAACGCTGTGTGTGTTGGCATGTCCCCCTCCCCGCAATCATTTTGCTACTGTTACTTCTTATTATACTGTACCTCAGGCCATATGACATGATGAGGAACATTGCAGTTTAGCATTGTAGCAGTTTGTGTGTTTACATTTTCAAAACTATTTAGCAACTACAGCAAACTATTTATTAGCGATTTCAAAAATGTCAATCACAATGACACGTTATCTTTACAAACTGTAATACTGTGACCCTGTGACTTGAAATTCATGCTTGAATCCTAAATAGGAAAATTCATAAGCTTCAATTTATGACCAAAGGTGAAAATATGTTCCATTCTCTCAAGCTGAAGTTTAGACCATGGGAAATTTACACTTTTCAGAACAATTTTGACTTAACCTTCACGGATTTTCTTCAAACTTGGCATGGCTGATGTTTTTATTGTAAATATTTTGGAAGCCAAATTTCAGGCATGTGTATTTCTGAATGTTCGAAATGTAGGGAGTTAAAATGTGCGAATGCCTCACACACCATTTTTTACTGCACCAACGTAGAACAAACTTTAATTCTGTCCTTTGACGATCGTGCTGTTGGCCAATCAGTTATATCAAACAACATGGGACTCACTCGGGCTGTAGTGCATATATTTATATTCATAATTCATACCACTCATTGTCTGTCTTTGTCGGTGCGGTTCCTCTGGGTTTGCAAAAGTGTTGGCAGATGCAGCACTGTTTAAAGTAACGCTGTGTTGTTATCCACAGACACTAAACGCAGCTCCCTCTGACACGCACACACACACACTGTGGGTCACGGCGCTGATTTGTTCCTTGAGAAGTCAAAGTGAAGCCCGCGGTGGAGCCTGCGCTGAGCCGCGAGGACGTTTTAATCTGAGCGCCGACAGGAAAATCAATGGGCGCGTTTGTTTGTGTTGAGCAGGTGCAGAACATGTCGCAGTCCATCGAGGTGCTGAACCTGCGCACTCAGAGGGACTTCCAGTACATCATGAAGATGGAGAGCCAGATCAAAGGGCTCAGGTCAAAGTTCAGGCAGATCGAGTCCGAGAAGAAGACGCTCGTCAACCGGAACTTTCAGGTTCGTCCGGCCTTTGGAAATGTCCCAGGAAATGTTTTGTCTGATGAAAAAACTGAGAAAATCCTTAACAGCCTGTGAGGTACAAGTGACATTTGAGTAACTTTACAAAAATACTTTACAAACAAGTCCATAGTGTGTGTCCCAATGCGTTAGAGTTAGACGCAAATCCCTGACCAGTATATCGGCAAATACTAGGATATAGTAATAGTATTCATCGTTATTGTTTGGAGCAGGTTTTTCTTTTCTCGGTACACTCGTGCAACATAAAACATATAACACAGAATTTAGATAAAAAATAAGCTATAAAAAATCTTTAAAACTATAAGGCTATAAGGGCATGGATAAAGAAGATTAAAAGAAATAAATTAAAAATGTAATAAAAAACATATGAAAAGACAACAACAAATTAACATAGAACAACAGCGTGATTGTATTCATAGATGTGCTGGTGTATTAACACATTGAGTGCCAAAAACGGAAAAAAAAACTACAAAACTACACACTCCAATACACCGCATGTGTGATTTGGGGAGCTCTGTGATCAACAGAAGTGAAATAAATGACGATCAAAAACTTGTGAAAAGTCACAAATCTGTACATTTCATGATTTCATTTTAAATGGTCAAAATTGGTCCAAGGACGGCTGAGAAACATCCTGTTAAAGTCTTCAATCTTATTCAAAACGTGTCAACAAGGTTGTCGTTGAAAATTGACTTGAAAATGAGATATTTAGGCATTTGCCTCTTCTCATAACGTTAGCGTCTGTCCAGAGAGGATAGAGGAGAAGAGAGTTGGAGAGAGGAGTTAATCAGAAAGGAGAGAGTTGCATAAAACCCCTGTTATCCCGAATCTAGAAAAAAATCAGCGATTTTGATCAAAACTAGCCTTTGTTTAGCTTAGATTTCTCAGGAACCGAGGCACATAGAATTAAACAGTTTTCACCTACGGCAACTTAGTCTCACCTTTCAAAGGGCATAGCATGTGTCAATAACTTTAACATAGAATACGCTATGGTGCAACAAATATCATGGAAAAAATGGTCTGGATTGTTGGCGCTCTACAGCTAAATCAATGTGTTAAGTGATAGCAGTAGATATAAGTGTGGACAAGCACATAGTGCAGTAGAGCAGTGCAAATGGCTGGAACAGGTTATTACGTTCATTAGTCGGATACAGAGTTATTGGATCTTGTTATCGTTCATGAGTCTGATGGCCGAGGGGAAAAACTGTTCATGTGGCGGGAGGTTTGTGTCTGTATGGACCGTAGCCTCCTGCCTGAGGAGAGAGGGGTGATAGTCCGTGTCCAGAGTGAGAAGGGTCAGCCGTGATCTGGGTGCTGGAGGTGAACAGGTCCTGGAGCGATGTGAGCTCACAGCCAATCACCTTCTCAGCAGCAGCAAAATGCGCTGCAGTCGATTCCTGTCCCGGTCTGTAGCGTCGGGGAACCACATAGTGATGGAGGAGGTGAGGATGGACTGGATGATGGCCGTGTAGAACTGCACCAGCATCTTGGTCGGCAGCTTAAGTTTCTTCAGCTGTTGCTGGAAGAACATCCTCTGCTGGGCCTTCTTGATGAGGGAGCAACAACTATCAATAGTTACTTAGAGAAATATCCACTATTGGCTAAAAGTTTGCAGATATGGCCACATTTCAATCCTGGACATCCTGGGTTTAACAGCTTTGATTCTTTGCAAGTCAATATAAAAGGGAGAGTATTAAACAGGAGCAAGAGGCAAAATATTTAGGAATTGTTTTGGACTCTCACTTAAATTTTTGTGTGGATAGTTCTGCGCCTGTTAAGGTCATTGCCCTCTCATCCATTATATGTTTTGTACTTTTAACTGTTTATAAAATCCCAGCTAGAAACATGTGCTGCAATTGAGCTTCTATTATAAGCCCTTTGACAAGACTTCTGTTACAGTTTGTCTATGCTTTTGTATCTGTCCCCATCAGATAAACCAAATTCATAAATTGTCTTGATGTGTGTATGTGTGAGTATGCAGGGTTACGGTCAGGGATTAGGGTTATGGGTTTTGTTGCGCAGACACCAAACCTGTCTTTTTTTCTGCCGGTAATTGAGTTATTGCAGTTTTTCTCACAGACATTGCAGGATGTTCTATTCCAGTTTCAGCTTGTTTGCCGGCGTGAAGCACCACTGTCTTTATTATTGAGCCGGCACTTGCGTCATAAATGGATAAAACAACTAAATTCACAATTCTGTCTGGCCTGAAACATTGATAAACCCACGTCCCCTCTCCGTGTTTCTTCATCCAGGAGCTTAAGGGGAAGATGGAGTCTCTGCAGCCGCTGATCCCGGTGCTGGAGCAGTACAAGACGGACACCAAACTCATCGCCCAGTTCAAGGAGGAGATCCGGAACCTGTCCGGGGTCCTGATGGGGATCCAGGAGGAGATGGGCGCCTACGACTACGACGAGCTGCAGCAGAGGGTCCTGAGTCTGGAGAGCCGGCTCCGCAACTGCATGAGCAAACTCAGTACGTCACACAGAGGAGGGACATCATCTGTTTGTGTGAATAACGGGAAGTTATTAAAGGAGACGTGGATTTAGTAGCATGCTATTAGCTGAAAGTGAAAGCGTCTTGACACTCCTTACTGCCTTTTGTTTACATTAACAACATTTCAAATTTTCGATCCACCTTAACCTCTTATCCCCTGCCTTAAAGGGATATTTCAGGATTTTTGACATAGGGCCTCAATTCCTAGTTATCCAGAGTGTTGCTGATTTCTGGAGATATTTTTTTTGTAATTCATACAGTTCTTATATTTGAAGAGTTTCGTGGCGCTAGGCTAGTGCAAGGCTAGTGCATTTCTACGATATCAGCTAGCCTGCATTAAAAACATATAGAATCATTTGAACCATTTGCATTTTAAAGAACTTACATTTGAGCAGCATCAGCTTCGTGGTTGTATAAGCTACGCAGCGGCGGAGGGATCTGCTTGAAAATAGTCCCTCAAAAAGCGATCATTCATGTGATGCAAGGTCAGTTATATTCCAAAAATGATTCTATCGACACAAACATTTATGTGGTTAGTCTGGCGTTAGTGATTTGCCTCAGGTGCACTGTGGAGTGTGTCAGACTGTTTTTAATGCAGGCTAGCTGATACCATAGGAATGCGCTAGCCTTGCATTAGCCTAGCACCACGAAACTCTTCAAACATAAGAACTGCATGAATTACAAAAAAAAGTATCTCCAGAAATCAGCAACACTCTGGATAACTAGGAAATGAGGCCCTATGTCAAAAATCCTGAAATATCCCTTTAAGCGAGCGTGTTTTTTCCAGTTTAGCTTTACCCAAATCTAAAGGTTTAAAGCCTATAGGCCAGGGTGAAACCTCATTTTAAAACCAAGACCTACAAAACTCATCTAAATAGAGCTTTTTCGTCACGCTGCGTTGTCACCACTTTTCAAACATTTTTTTTCCATCGCTTTTTTTGTTGTCGAATTTTCATCACTTTTTTGTTGGTCTTTCGTGGCTTTGTCATCACGTCTTTGTAGGGCTGGATGCAATCTTTTTTCGATACCTATGTTATTTTAATTGAATTAAAAATAATAATGTGTATTAAAAAAGCATCGTTCAGGAGAAAATCCTAGAACAGCACAACAAAAAGAAAATAGGCTGCAGCAGCGTCACCTGTAGCTTCATGTTTTGAGCAGAATTCCCACTTAAGCAGCAACGAAAAAAGAGAAAGAGAAAGGACATTATTAACTCCTGAGCGGCAGAGACAGACCAGATCCACATCCGGACGCCGTTTTCTTTCAGCTAAACTTTTCTAAACAACAGCACGTGACTTCAGGCTCTGCGGGGCTTTCGCTAAAGGCAAATAGCTGATGTGTTTCTTGTTGTCACTGCTTTTCTCTTTATCTAAGAGCTCTAGTTTCTTATTCAGTTAGTCCTGGCTCAGACTCTGCCATCTCTAATAATGACAGTAAGTTATAGCTTTGCTTCGCTTTAAGAAAACATCTGCATTTGCGCTGAAGCTGCTCATGAGTTCAGGCTTTTTGAGACTCACTGTGGATCATTTATTGACATCTGGAGAGAAAAATTTGTTTTTCGATACTGCCCCCTACCGGAGCTTTTTGGTCAGTACCAAGTAGGTACTGACCAACATTTTTGTCACATTTTCATCACATTTTTCATTGCTTTTTCGTCACGTTTTTGTCGCTCTTTTGCTACGTTTTCATCCTCGTTTTCATCTCATTTTCATCGCTATTTTGACCAAGAAACTTTTAGATTTGGGTATAGCCAAACTGGAGAAAATGTGCTTGGTTGAGGTGGGGGTAAAGAGGTCAAAGTTCGTACACTTTCACTCAGAATGGTGTGCTGGGTAATCGGGAGAGTCGGGACGTTTCCTGGTGGGCCACAGTGCTTTTGGGCCATCAGAATAAAATAATGAATTCAAAGCAGACCCCAATGGTGTGCTATTACAGGCCTAAAGGCTGCTGTTTGAGATGTACATTACACAAATCTATATCTATCAAATACTGACTTTTGCATCACACTTTTCATTCATTGTGGCAGGGAGATACTATTTGACGTTGAACTAACTCAAAGGGGTTCAATGTAGAAAAAGCACTCATATATTTTTCATCTATCGGTGCTGTCTGTGGAGATGGATCAGGCTCAGACTGTGTGTGCAGCGGTCCATGTGAAAAGAGAATGTTTCATCAGCAGGGACTGATCCGCTAACATTTAACTTGTAATGCTAACACCCTACGAGTTGAGCGAAAACTCTCTAGGCATCTAAAACTTTGAACTGCTTTACATTTCCACTGTTGCCAGCAGGGAACAGGCCACCGTTTTTCTATACTGAGATACTGCATGTTCTTACCTGAGCTTAGACGAGTTGATGCGTACCTGTCTGGTGTTTACGCGTGCGCTCAGTCACGCAAAAAGACCGAAGATGTTGTTAGCATTTAGCCTCTCCTCCTCTCCTCTATGGGGCCAAACGGGGGTGAAGTTAGGAGTATGTTCCTCCATGTTTTCCCTATTTAAATACGGTTACGTGAGTAGTTACACGATAGTATAGTCACACAAAATTAAACATTTCAATTTTCTAAGCGGATAAAAAGTGGTACGATATTGTAAGGCGTAATAAGATAAGATAATCCTTTATAGATCTCACAATGGAGAAATTCACTTGTTACATTCGGCACTGAATAAGATCACTAAATAGACTGGAATTGTGCAAACAGTTAAATAGTAAAAAGGAGGTATCGTACGATATCAAGGTCTGCATTGGCAGTACAAAGTTTCCGTCCCAGTGCAGGTTGTCAATAAGTGACGCTAATACAGAGAATAGTGCTGTACAGTCTGACAGCAGTGGGGATGAAGGGTGCACTGAAAGAGCTGCTCAGCTCCTCTACAGTCCTCTACATGTAGTGGGTGGGAGGTGTTGTCCATGATGGAGGTGAGCTTGGCTAACACCCTCCTGTCCCTCACCTCCTCCACAGAGTCCAGTCCTGAGCAGCTTGTTCAGTCTGTTCTTGTCCCGCTCTGTGCTGCCCGAGGCCCAGCACACGGCAGCGTAGTGGAGAGCAGAGGCTACCACAGAGTCAGAGAAAGTCCTGACGAGTCTCCTCAGAAGGTGGAGGCGACTTTGGCCCTTCTTGTACAGGGCGTTGTGGGACCAGTCCAGTTTATGGTTGAGGTGAACGCCCAGGTACTTGAAACCTCACTGTCCTCCCCCTGGATGTTCAGCGGTGTGTGCGGTGGTGTGTGCGGTGGTGTCTTCCCCCTGATATCGATCACCATCTCCTTTGCCTTACTGGTGTTTAAGCACAGGTGTTTGCGCTCACACCAGTCCACAAAGTCCATGATAACACCTTTTAAGAGCACTTCGACATCCACAGAGTAAAGTGAAGATATTACTGCGCAGACGTCAAAGTGCTCCTAAGGTATTATTACGCCTTACAATATAGTTCCCCTTTTTATCCACTTCATGTGTAACTATACTTGGATCGTGTAACTACTCACGTAACCGTATTTAAAGAATAAGGAGAGAATAAGAATAAGAATATGCTGGGACAGACCAGACAGGTACACATCAACTCGTCTAAGCTCAGGTAAGAACATATCTCAGTATGTGGCCTGTTCCTTTAAAGCTAGACATCACAGCTTAGTGAAGTTGATGATATGCACTACATTTCCGAACTTCTCTTCACCTCACACAATCAAAATGCAAGTCTACAAATTGCCAGACTCTGAACTATAATCACTTCCCCCCTACAGTTTCTGTTCATTGCTCTGACTGCAATTGTGTTATTTCAAGTCTCTAAATCCACTTTCCATCGAAGTATATCCAAAACCAAAGCCCTAAATTAGCCGGGCTGCCAGGTTATCGATACCGGCGCAGCTTGTCAAAAGGTCGACGCGAGCAGAAACACGTGAATACCAATCGCGTCAGAACAACAGCAGCTTAAGGCGATCGCTCCCATTACGTCCCGGCGTGTGATTGATTCAGTAAAAGGCCGTTAAATACTTAATAGGGGAGTGTGAAGTGTGCGTGCGAGTGATAGCCCGCTGTCATTTGCCGCAATTAAAACGTCAGGCGAGATAAATTAGAAGCGCCGCTCGAGTATTTAAAATATTAAACCATGTGTGAGAGATGTCGGGCTGTAATTGACATCTGGAAGAGTCCAACAGCTCGGCACGCGCAGTATTTCTGAGCAACCTGCGCTTGTGTGTGCGGGTATAGAAATAAAACAGCCATATGCGCATATACTGGGAGCATAAGGGGGTGTCTGTGCTGTATTTGAGTGAATGGGATTTGTAAGATAACGGAGGATAGCAATTAGGGACGGGAGATGCCTGTTTGGAACCAATACGATACAGATTACTTTTCGGGTCATTTTAGTCAACGCTGTTGCCGGGTTAATGCATTTCAGTCAATATGTGAAATGCTAAAGCTGTTTATTTCATGCTATTGATTTATGAACGAACATGGCATTTCCACAAGTCATTAAAGGATCAGGCCACCGTTTATCCATACTGCGACATGTTCTTCCCTGAGCTTAGACGAGTTGATGCGTACCTGTCTGGTCTGTGTGCGTGCCTGTGGAAGAGCGTGGTCGCTTCCAACTTCACCCCCGTTTGGAGCTATAGGAATACATTGGGAGAGGCCAAATGCTAACAACGTCTTTGGTTGTTTTGCGAAACTGAGCGCACGCACAAAGACCAGACAGGTACGCATCAACTCGTCTAAGCTCAGGCAAGAACATATCTCAGTATGGAAAAAGGGTGACCTGTTCCTTAGCCTTAACATTTTCTTACAGCCTATTGGCCAGTGTAACGGCTCATTTGAAAGCTAAGGCCTACCTAACTCATCGTAACTTGTTCTCGCATTTTTGTTTTGTTTTCGCCCTTTTTTTTGTCGTGCTTTCATTGGTTTTTGTTGTGTTTTTTGTTGCTTTTCTGACGTGATTTTTCGACACGTTTTTGTCACTTTTAAATGGTTTTATTGTTGCTTTTCCGGCATGTTTTCGTCACTCTATTGTTGCTTTTTCATCACTTTTGGGTCATATTTTTGTTGCTTTTTTATTGTGTTGTTGTTTTTATTTGGTCACTTTGTGGTTGCATTGTCATCCTCATTTCCATCGCTACTTTAACCTTTTTTTTTTTTTTAAGAAGCTTTTAGATTTGTGTAAAGCCAAACTGGAGGAAACGTGCTCGGTTCAGGTGGGGTAGTTACAGGAGTAATTTGCTGCCTCACTGATATTTTGCTGATCAGTATCAACACTGAATTGGCGTCAATAAATCAACATTGTTGTATCAATCTGCCAATCCATAGTAAACATTCCCAGTTTTCAATGTGTAGGTACTTTGTGTAATATTTTGCCTAATCTATATCGCCAACAAGATATTATCTGAATTGTCGAAGATATGCAAAACTACAATATAAAGGAGATTAAATCAGTGATTTATGAGAAGCTCAAAATATGCTGGGGAGAAATAATAACAAACAAAAACAAAAAAACAGTATGGCAGAGCTTAATATGTTGATGTGATGAATTAAAGGCCTGATATTCATGACAAGAAATCTTGGCTATTTCACCACTGTCACATTCTTGCAAGACACAATATATTAAAAACCTTATCATATTCAAATCTCTGCCTGTTGTTCAAGATAATGAATGGCACAGCAGCAAAAAGTTGATTTCACTGAGCTCAGGAAGGACATCCCGAGCAGCTCAGTGTTCTCAAGTGTGGCCATCAGACAGTGGACTATGTTGCCAATGGAGCTGATTACCTGTACAAACTGCAACACTTTTCCACAACAAACTATGGCATCTTTAAAACCAACGTGGGTGTGACTTAATTTTACAGTACTACATTCAGTACAATGTATCAAGTGTACTGTAAGTGTTACCCTAACCTGCTCGTGTAATTGGCATGTATGTGAGAGGGCGTTTGGAAATGAACACTGGAAAGAATGTAGTTTGTAGTGATTTTAATGCAACGTTGGGGGAAATGTGGTAGTAATATGTTGTGTTTTTATAACACTGTTTGTACATCAGCATGATAAGGGACTACGTGGAAACTAGCACAAGCGATACAACCTAATAGCTGGGCGATATATCGATATTTAAAGGGGCTAGATGCAAGTTAGCCATTTTATACTCACTACTGCCATCTCAGGTCATACGTGTAACTGCACCTTCTATATTAAGCTCGTGTATGACGGCATTTCGGACCCGAATTAACACCTTTTTGAGTGACAGTGCAGGATTTTAGAGAAAGTTGTAGTGAACAGGTCTAGGCTCATTCTACACATTAGGACATGGCTGGAACATGTAGGGGGAGGGAAATACATTTTTTTTTAACATTTTTAAACTCTGTATAGTCCCTTTAAGATATATCGATTTATTTTTAAATGAGGTATGGAAAATCAATCAATGCAACCAAATCGCATATATCGGGATATTTCAAATTCAGATAAGTTATGAAGTTAACATAAAGAAACAGGTCATGTCAAGCTGATTTTTTAAAAGTTTATCTTAAACTGAGCACTTTATTTTGTTATCTCTTTATATATAAATGCTGCCCTCAGAAAAAGATTTACCTGTTTTATTTTATACAAAGCTCCACCTTATGGAGCTTTGTTTTGCAGTTTTTATGTTTACATTTTATAGTGTTTTCTATAAAACTGCTCGTATTTGGCTTTTACTTTGACTAAACATTTCATTTCACAGCTCTCACTTTACGGAAAAAATATCGGGATATATATCGTATATCGATATTCAACCTAAATATATCGGGATATGACTTTTGGTCCATATCGCCCAGCCCTACAACCTAGTACAAAGCATTTCTCCCGTCTGAGGTGAAGGAAACGGACCAAAACAGTAACCGGGACACTCTCTCCGGATCTTCCAAAATAGTTCCCGGATCCTTTACCCTGAAAAACTGAACGATCAAATTAAGCACTGTACGGTGAATTTACAGTACCATTTCCGATCTTTTAAAGGTGCCTTTTTGTGGCCCAGTGAGTGGTTAGCATTGTGCCTTTACTTTCAATAACAGTGGCAGAAACTCACAAATCTATTTATCCTGGAGCTACCATGATGGAAAGTAAAGGCGCCATGCCAACCGCTCATACAGCCGCTGTGCCACTGAAAAAAAATGTTAAATCACACCATTTCTGTACAATTCTGTATCATGTATCAGGGATTCATAGTCTGTTTTGTAAAGCGCCTCTATGTTTGCACTGTCCACAAAAGCATTCAAAGCCTCCCCCCGCACTCGACCCGGGGCTTGTTCATGGTTAGATGCTCAACCCGTGACAGACAAAAGAAGATCTCAAAATAGTGATGAACTTCGTATAAATGCTTGGTTTATTCTTTATGGATGAATCTCAAATGCACAAAAACACTAGAGACATGAAAAATATCCTTGGCCCAAGACTTTTCTTGGAGATTGAATTGAGTTGTCTTAATATAAAAATGATAGCTGAAAGTAAAGAACATTTTAATGACGGAGGAGAAAATGAGATGAAGCTTTTCTGTGGGCTCATGTCAGTGTTGGGGAAACAGCTGCATTCACAAAGTCCACTAGGTTTAGTATTCATGTTAAAGGGGCTAGATGTAAGTTATCCAACTTATACTTACTACTGCCACCTCAGGTCATACGTGTAACTGCAGCTTCTATATTAAGCTCGTGCATGACGGCACTTCGGACCCGAATTAACAACTTTTTGAGTGACAGTGCAGGATTTTAGAGGCAGTTGTGGTGAACAGGTCTGGGCTCATTCTACACATTAGGACATGGCTGGAACATGTAGGGGGAGGAAAATACTTAATTTTAACATTTTTAACTCTGTATAGTCCCTTTAAAATGATTGTGACATGTGATGATCAGCTGTAAAGTCTGACCCGACCCGTCCTGTGTCCTCAGCCTGTGGTAAACTCATGCAGATCACGGGGCCTCAGACGGTGAAGACGTCCGGGACTCGCTTCGGAGCCTGGATGACCGACCCGCTGGCTTCTCTCAAAAACAACAGGGTAAGATGTTTGCAGACTCAGCCATTCCACCTTTCAGGGCTACATTTGTTTCCTCTTGTTGCAGAAGTGAGTTTGAGAATTAGCACTGAGTGACATTTCCCCCCCAAAAATTATATCAGACAACAACACGAGTCTATTTAGAATCACCCGCTGCCTAATTACAAAAAGCTCAATGAAATTTGAATACGAGTCACTTTGATGTTGTAATCATCCTGTGCCCCTGCTGCGCTTTGATCGCAGTGTGGTGAAGTCCATTCCTCTTTCTCATGATATTTGTGAGGGTCTTGGATCGGGGAAATATTTTTTTAAGGATTCGGGAAAGATTTTAGATGATATAACAGTGTTTAAAGACTGTTTTCAATAACTGTATTTAGCCTTTTTCCCCAAATCCAAAGTGCTCCTGTAACAGAGCAAGTTAATGGGAGACACTGCAGAAAAACATATTAACTTTCACCTTGGAAACTAAAATACAGAATCTTCACAATAACATGTTTCATTATTGCACAGATTGAATAGTTTGTAATAGATTTGGGAATATGTAATTTCAGCCTTTTTCTCAAAATGCATTTCTCTGACATTGGTGCTACAATATCTCCACGTAAGTAGCAGCTACAGACTTCAAATTTCTCCATCTTTGACTGAGTCATTTTGAAGGGCTTTTCAGAGGAATGTTTTAATATCTAGTTCCCAGCCCGATTTATTGAGTTTTGAATTTCAAAAAACAAGGTAAATTTGACATTTTTACAGATTTTTCCACTAAAAAAAGTGATCTAAAATCCCCTCGGAAAAAGTGTGGAACGTTAACTAATATGTCAACAAAATAAACCATACATTTAAACCTAGCTTGATCCATTATAGCGATTTTGTTATTTTGGCATTTTTAGGCATCGTTTTATATGAAAACATAAAATTACAGAACACTTTCCCTCATATTTATGCCAGTAATCTACAGCAAAAGTTTCAAATTGATATCTCTAAATTTAAAAAGTTTCCTTTTTCACCTGCAACTGTAAATCATAATGTATCATATGAACATTGTAAATGGTCTCAACTTATGTAGTGCTTTACAGCAAGGATCCAATAACGCATTCAGACACAGAGACCGATGTACCAATGTACACAGACACTGGAGGCAAGGTGGGGAAAGTGTCTTGCCCATTGACACAATGACAGTGTGCGCCTTCAGAAGGCGGGATCCGAACCCCCAACCTTCCGATCATGCGACGACCACCATCCGCGCCACAGTCACCAGAGCCGGTGCTAGCCCTTCTGAGGCCCCCAGCAAAAATACACTCGGGGGCCCAACAGTACGCATCCCAAGGAGATTTGACGAAGAGCGAACCGATTTACACGCAGTAGTGCAGGGCAGAAGGGGAAGATACTGACCTCAGTTTGGGCCCTGCCCCCTGTGTAAGAAACACTAACCATTTCCCCACTTTTTAAAATGGTAAATGGTCATGTTGTTTCCCCTCTGGTCCCTGACCCACAGTTTGGGAACCCCTGATTTAAAACTAACTTACACCTGCTCCAGACAGTTTTTTTCTGTCTTACCACTGAGAATAATCCTGACAGTTATTTGTTTTACACCAAGCACATTCAGAGAGCTGGAGTTACTAAAGGTAACTGCACTCATGAGAACTGTGTGGATTCAACTGTCCTTTGAAACCAATACAGTAGCTTCGTACAGTTTTTTTCTCTTCAACTCACCAAACTACTGTCCTGATGAATGAAATGAAATGATTTTTCCCTGTGTCTCTCCAGGTGTGGTACATGGACAGCTACACCAACAACAAAATCGTCCGAGAGTTCAAATCCATGTCGGATTTCGTGGCCGGCGTCGAGTCTCGAACCTACAACCTCCCGTTCAAATGGGCCGGGACCAACCACGTGGTGTACAATGGCTCGCTGTACTACAACAAGATCCAGAGCAACATCCTGGTGCGCTACAGCTTCGAGACGGGGCGGGTGGTGACGCAGAGGGCGCTGGAGTCGGCCGGCTTCCACAACGTCTACCCCTACACGTGGGGCGGCTTCTCCGACATCGACCTGATGGCGGACGAGCTCGGCCTGTGGGTGGTGTACGCGACCAATCAGAACGCGGGGAACGTGGTGATCAGCCAGCTCAACCCGGACACGCTTCAAATCCTCCAGACCTGGAACACCGAGTACTCCAAGAGGAACGCCGGCGAGTCCTTCATGATCTGCGGGACGCTGTACATCACCAACTCGCATCTGACCGGGGCGAAGGTGTACTACGCGTACTCCACCAAGACGTCCACGTACGAGTACACGGACATACCCTTCCACAACCAGTACTTTCACATGTCCATGCTGGACTACAACGCCAGAGACAGAGCGCTGTACGGGTGGAACAACGGACACCAGGTTCTGTTCAACGTCACGCTTTTCCACATCATCAAGACTGAAGATGACTCGTAAGAAGTGTCGGAAATGTGCGATTTCATTTGAATGTCACTTAAAGAGGGGGTATTAGGCTTTTCGCAGGTATTTGATAATGAAGTTAAACACATCATGATCACTGTCTTTAACCCCGACCTTAACCCAGTGCATTTTCTCCAGTTTTAACCAAATCTACAAGCTTCTTGATCTGAGAGCGAAACAGCCTAGGATATTCAAAGCTAAGACCTAAGCTTCATCATGTTCAGTTGTTTTTGCTTTTTTGCCACAATTTCCTCACATTTTTACCACATTTATGTTACGTTTTTCTCACATTTTTGTCATATTTTTGTTATGTTTTTGGCACATTTTTACCACATTTTTGTCACATTTTTGTCATATTTTTGTTATGTTTTTGTCACATTTTTACCACATTTTTGTTACGTTTTTCTCACATTTTTGGCACATTTTTACCACAATTTTCTCACAATTTTTCCCCATTTTCATCACATTTTTATCACATTTTTGTCACATATTTGTCATGTTTTTCTCAAGTTGGCGTTTTTCAAGTAATGTGATCAAGCCACAAAAATGTGACCAAAACATGTAAAAAAAAAAAAAAAGCAACAAAAAAACGTGACAAAAAAATATCCAAAAAGGACAAAAACGTGACATTCATAACAAGAAAGAAGCATAACTAGTTTTGTAGGTCTTAGCTTTCAAATTAGATGTTACTCTGGCCTAGAGGCTGTAAGCTCCAATCAAGAATCTTTTAGATTTGGGTAAAGCCCGACTGGAGAAAATGCACTCGGTTAAGGCGGGGGTTAAGATTTTCATGCGATTCACTGGTGAAGATCCAACTCCATGTTTGTTTTTGATGGTAAAAGGCTCTAAAAGGTCGATTTTGCTTAATACCCCTCCTTTAGTTTATGTATTAATTTGGTGTAAAATGTGCTATATCTATTTATTTGCTGACTCTGAGCCACCTGTAATCACAGTTTTAAAGCGTTTAGCAGTTATGTACAGTGTAAATAATGTCAAAGTGGAACCACCTGAGAAGATTTCATAAAATGTTCAGATTTGCTCATAATGAAGGTTGCTGTAAAGGCTCTTTGTGCCTCGCCTAAGCCTGGATAAGCTACAAGGTTAAGGAAAAGTGAGCTGGGATCAAAAGCAAACCCGGGCTGGGTGCCGTTCATTTCTTTTCAATACCGGTACTTAAGAAGAAGAAGAAGAAGTGGTTTTCGATACCAATACTAAAATATTTGTCATATAGAACCATATAACTGATTAATAATGTAAATTTATTCCTTTTGTATCATTTGTTTGACCAAGAAACTTCATTTAACTACAAAAGGGCGGAAAAAACACTTTCCAAGTTTTTCTTACTTTTCCCATGTTTTTTTCCACTAAATTACTCCCAATTTTCCTTTTTTTTCAACCAATTTTCCCAAAAATCAAATTTTCATTTCATCATTTTCTTTTCCATTTATTTCTCCAAATTTTTCCTTAATTGTTTTTCCAATGTTTTTTTTCTAAATTTTCCCCGTCTTTCAATTCTCAATTTTATTTCAACTTGTGTTTCACTTTTTTTCTCTCTTTAAAAGTTTGAAGAACAGCAGCATCACAACTTGAACATTTTATATTTTGTTTCTGCTTTTGATACTTTTTTTTTTTCCGGTACCAAGCTGGTATCGTTTAACAGTACCCAGCCCTGACAAGCCAGTCGCTCTTACTCATTTTCAAAAGCAGAAACATCCGGGACATTCCTCACTGCAAAGTATTCCAAGTCTTTGTCGGGTCCGTTTATACTGAATCTCCGAAACACCTTATATCAAAACTCGTCTTATCCCGATCAGTGATTAACCAGTTGGAGGCCGTTTCTCTGTCCTTCAAACCTTTCCTGGTGCTTTTTTAAGCCGCCATGTTTGCTTCAACCGGACATTCTGATTGGTTAACCCACCGATCTTTGGTGCTTGAGCAGATTCAACAAGAATAGGAGAACACTTGTGTGGCCAGGCTGATTTAGACACACAGGGACATGCAGAAAACACATGGTCTAAGGCAGTGGTTCTCAACCTTTTGGAGTCGCGACCCCTATTAAAACAGTTAAAGGGGTTTGTGACCCCTGTTCGGGTCACACCGTTAGAAATAGGGACACTAGCCTATATAATTCTTAAAAAACAAAGACAAAAATAAAATGGCTAAAATAAAATGAATCAAATTAAGAACAAATAATGGCTTTCTGGTAAAATAGGGCACACATGCTACAGTAAAATATTATTTTATCAACAACACTCTGGCGACCCCCCAAATTTGTCTCGTGACCCCCTTGGGGGTCTCGACCCCCAGGTTGAGAACCACTGGTCTAAGGAACATGAGCAATTTCTGTGGTTTTATAAAAAATAAAAAAAAGAGCCCTCCCACAACTTCAGAAAACTCAGACACAAGTTTGCACACCGAGGATCATATTTTCTATATTTTTTGTTGGATACTTTGTAATCCTTAAGACTTACCGTTTTTCAGTTCTGTTGATTTATGTCTTTGAAACGAACTCCCTCTGAAGTACTGACTAAACATGAATGTCCTGAATAAATCAGCCCTATGCTACTAAATAAAGCGCCCCCTGCTGTCACATTTCAACACTGATACACTTTAGAGATTAGAAGCTTCATACACAGGATTATAGAAAAAACATTTTTAAAGCAGTACTAAGTAACTCGTTTACCTTAATAAATCCTTGCCGTAGTCCCTCTGGGGGTGATACAAGTGTTAATTGGATGATTGGCAACCAATAGCAACCAATACACACTAATGGAATCACGAAGAAGAAGCTAACTGCGGGCTAGCACCACTTAAACAGTGTTTACAGCCAAGTTGTTGCCAAGTGACAAACAATTATCTCCATTGTGTAATTGGACAATATCCCTCTCTAACTTTGTCTTTTCTGTCAGCGTAGTATTTACTCTCACGGACAATTAATGAGTAAAAAAACGTAACATGCTACGACACCTGTAGTGGTGCTTATGGCCTCTGGGGGCATGAGTTACTTACTTCTGCTTTAAAAAAACAGCCAAAAAAATCAACGGTGCATCTCGGCTTTAGAAAAACCCATATTGGTCAAACTAATTATTTATTAATTTCTAGTGCATAATTTCATTGCCTTTTGAAACACATGCCCCAGTAATGATTCTTTTTACTTGCATTGTAGCACATGTTCCGTACATACCGGCCATTTCTGCTTAAGCACAGCTTTTTGAAACTCATTTGTGGCAAATTGTTGCACTTTAAAAGTCTATTTCAGTAATAGCTTACAGATTCACCTTTCGTATTAGATATTACAATAACCTATTTCCATTCAGCCCGTGTTCTCCGGCTGCTCCTTTTGTTCTAATCCATTTTTCAAAAAGCCCTGATAATTTATTCTCACTTTTTCATTTTGCTTTCAACTTCTTCTTTTTTTTTTTTTTTTCATTTTAAAAGTCATTCGCTCTCGACCTTGTGGAAGACAGTGACACAAGCAGTGGATCCTTTGGCTCCTGTTGTAATTATAACCCCATTGATTGTGTTATGGGGAGTTTTGTGACTTCCAGGCCATGAAATATCTACAAAAAAAACATCCGTCTGGTTTTGTGTTTTGAAAACAGGAGCAGTCATTTGCCTTACCGAGTGAAGTACTTTTTTAGCTGAAAGAAAAGGCTATTGCGCGTGATTGTGTGTGAATACATTTTTTTTTACATCTGTATTTTGCATTTTTAGGTTTCATGCTGTGATTGTTAATAATTAAAATGGTGGAAAGTACTGGGTTTGCACAGACATCAGTAGCAACATCAGCTAAAATACATTTTGTAAGTAGGGAGTGATTCTGTAAAAGAGGTCATCAATAAAGTATTGTTTTCAATAAATTTGCTTGTCTTGAGTTATTGTCAATGCTAGAAAACTAAAAAAACATAAAAGAGAGAGCTAAATAAAACAAAGCAAGTTGATGTTTAGGGTTTTTTAATCTGATTGTAATTTCGTGCGTACGAAATGCGCGGTATAAATAAACAAAGAAGGAAATTATTATATACAGTATTTGTTTTATTTATTTATGAACATTTTCATAATATAGATCAATATAAGAAAGTATCTAATTTCATATCTACTTAAAGCAGCACTAAGTAGCTCATGCCCCTAGAGGCCATCAGTGCAACTGCAGGTGTCGGAGCATGTTGCGATTATTTAACTCATTAATTGTCCGTGAGAGTAAATACTACGCTGACAGAAAAGAAAAACGGAGAGAGGGATATTGTACATCCAATTACACAATGGAGATCATTTTTTTTCACTCAAACGTGGCTTTAAATTCTGTTTAAGTGGCGCTAGCCCACAGTTAGCTTTGCCCGTTAGCCTGTTAGCTTCTTCTTTGTGATTCCATTAGTGTGTATTGGTTGCTCCGGTCTGGTGGCAGTCAAGTTGCAAGTGTGGTTTTCTGGCCAGAGACACCAGGGGGAGATGAAAGACCCCCCAATCATCCCATTAACATTTGTATTATCCCCAGAGGGACTACAGAAAGGATGTATTAAGGTAAACAAGTTACTTAGTCCTATTGCTTTGATGTAAAATTATTCCATAGATTCTGAAAAGGTAAAATATAGTTTTGTTACGTTTGCTGTATCTGGCTTAACGTGATGTGGGAGACACAGACAACGCCAGGTGACGGTTCACAACATATTTTAGCGCATGCCAGCTCATAATAGAGCTCCACAGCCTTGATTGTCAGGTGCTGGAGCCAGTTAATGCACTGAAAATGCTTCAAATTTTCGGGCTTTTAAACAAAAACCAGCGTGTTTAAAAATATTTCACCTACCCCAGCATTGTGACATGGGTCATAGCGATTTTCAGAAAATGAAAAACTCTTTGGAGCCAGGCTTTTAAGCCGTTATTGGGACGTTTGAAGTCCCATTAGAATCAACGCTCCCAAGTGTTTCTTGGAGTCGCCCCTGACCACCAGGGGGTGGCATTAGTAATAGTGAAATAGTGCTCAAGACAGAGCGAGTTAAAACAAGACTTAAAAATAGTGCTCAAGACAGAGTGAAATAGTGCTCAAGACAGAGCGAGTCAAAATAAGACTTAAAATAATTCTCAAGACAGAGCGAATCCAAACAAGACTTAAAAATGCATATAACTGAAAGTATTTTATCTACACTCTTGCCTCTTTCTGTAATTGATTAATTTTATGTTTATGTTTTTATTGATTGCATTTGTTTTTCTTATATTTTATGCTGCTTTAACTGTGAAGCACTTTGAATTGCCTTGTGTATGAATTGGGTTCTACAAACTTGCCTTATAAACTTGCCTTGCCTATTACAGCAATGTCAGCTCCCCGCCATGAGGACGATAGGGAAGCGTGTTCCTCGCCTATTGGCCCAACCCACCAGTTGAGAATCACTGGTCTAGGATCAGTAGTTTTGAGAGATACTGGTAGGTTTTCACTGCTGATGGGCCCTCAGTCACGCAGAACGACTAAAGATGCTGTTAGCATTTGGCCTCTCCCAATGTATTCCTATAGCTCCAAATGGGGGTGAAGTTGGAAGCGACCAAGCTCTTCCACGGGCACGAAGACCAGACAGGTACGTATCAACTCGTCTAAGTTCAGGAAAGAATATATCTCAGTATGTAAAAAATGGTGGCCTGTTCCTTTAAGTGCAATGTTCTAACTTTATTACTCAGTCTTATATATAGTCAGTGCTAAAGCTGGACAGAAGTGTGGCTGCCTCGAACAGTCTCTCTTTCCCACACAGAAAAGAAAGGTGAGTCAAGTGCACAAGGACACCACAGCAGTATGCGCTTTAGGTTGTCTAACCACAGCCTATCGTTACAAAAAGCATAAACTACAAAGAAATGAATCTAATCTAACAAGCGTATGACATTTGCTGATCTTTATTGTGAAAAGCAAAAACTTTTGAAAGCAGAACTTCTCAAAGCTTCATCTGTATTCTAAAAACAAACATTATTATTGTCGGATTAGGCGATCTCCCGATAACAAGAGTAGCACTGTTGAACAAGAATTAGCATTTACAAAGCAGCGGGAGAATGGAGCTGTCAGCGCCGGCCCGACATCTGTTTAAGGTTAATGAAGGGGCCAAAGCTCCCTCCGTCTGCTCTAAATCATGTCAGCTGTCTGACTGGAGACGAGATGTTGATTGGTGGAAGGAATGCAACAATAATGGCCGTCTGATTGACAATATTCTTTATCCCGGGTATGCCTTTCCTGTCTGGGTCTTCGTTATCAATCGTTATTCTTATATTTCTGCCAGTGCATATGGACACTGCTATATTTAAGGAGTTTGGGTTTGCAAACTTGATCCAAAGAGACTAGTTTTCCCCCCTCAAATTGCCAAAGTTTATCCGTGAAGTTATGCTTGTGTTGCTTTTAATCTCTGTGAAGAGTCATTGAAAAGCCAGTATAGCCGCAACCAGTTCAGACCAGGACTTTTACAAGACACCTTAGACTAAATTGCGGGTCTCAACTCACTTTTCCCTCTTGAGCTACTTTTATGTGATAAAAACAGCAGAGACCTACTTATGCTTTGAGGACACTTGAGGAACTAAATGACAGTTATGCGTCATGGAGCGCACTCGGGACAGTGAGATGATGATTTGACACAATTACAAAGAAAGTCATTTAATACCCAAATGTTTGCAGATTCCATCCATCCATCCATCCATCCATCCATCCATCCATCCAGCCATCCATCCATCCATCCATCCATCCATCCATTCTCCACGCACACCTCCTCCAGCTGTTCTGGGGGTGCCCCGAGGCGACACCAGGCCAGCTCAGAGACATAGTCCCCCTGGCGTGTCTTGGGTCTTCCACAAGGCCTCCTCCCAATAGGACATGCCCGGAACACCTCCTGAGGGAGGCAACCAGGAGGTACCTAAGACAGATGAGCTTCGTCTGCTGCTCCTTTCGACGTGAAGGAGCAGCAGCTCTACTCCGAGCTCCTCCCGGAATCTGAATTGCTTTTATTGCCATTGTTTGAGAGCAGGTTCACAAAGTAGGATTTTTTGATACAATCGTGCAACGTGAAACATACAGCACAGAATTTAGATGAAAATAAGCTATGAAAACTTTGAAAGATAAGACTATAAGGACATGTACAAAGAATATTAAAATAAATAACTAATAAAAAATAAAATTAAAAGTGACTGAACACCTCACCATACCTCTAAGGGTGCAGCCAGCCAAACCGCAAAGGAAACTTATTTTGGCCGCTTGTATCCGCGACCTTGTCCTTTCGGTCATTACCCAGATCTCATGACCATAGGTGAGTCCGGGAACAGAGATTGACCGCTAAATCGAGAGCTCCCCCCCCCCCCCGACCCATCTCCCTCTTCACCACAACAGTCTGACAGAGCGACTGCATCACCGCTGACGCCGCACCGATCCATCTGTCGATCCCACGCTCCGGCCGTCCCTCACTCCTGAACACGACCCCGAGATACTTGAACTCCTCCACTTGAGGCAAGGACTCTCCACCGACCTGGAAAGGGAAAGCTGCCTCTTTCCAGCGGAGAACCATTGGAGAAAAAAAAGTGTGTTCAATGTTCAAAACAAAATAAAAATGAGCGTTATCAAGCTAAGAAAGTCTTTGCAGAGCTACTAGGGAGAGCAACCAAACTGACAAAGCCACCAGAGTAGGGCTAAAGATCCGCACGTGGCTTTAAAACCACAGGAAGAGAACCATCCATAAGAGGAAACAGATGACTATAGAGACGTGTATTGACTCCAACGCCCTCAGAGTGCAATGCATGGCATTGACTGAGATCACTGTTAATCTCCCTTCACTTTGGATCGATGACGGTCAAAAATGAGGTCAGAAACATCAGAAAAATGCCCTCTCTTTGTGTGGGTCTTTGATCATTTTATCTGAGGGAAAAAATGACTAACTTTTGTTTTACTTAAAAAGATAAAGGGGGGAAAAACTGAAAAAGGTGTGGATTCCGACATAAAAAAAAAAAACATCGACTGCGCAAATGTCAGAGATGTCGGCATGTCCTTCAATCTTTCAACGGCAACAAGAAGCAATTCCCCTCTATAATGTCAGGACACATATCACTCCGCTGTGGGTGAAGGCGGTTAACAGGACAATCAGCTGAAGGTCTTTCTACAGCGCTGGAAATGCAATGTGCAAAGACTTTCTACCACAGGCGCTTAGACACACTTTTCTGACGCTTTATATAATGTCCATACTTTTATTCTTTCTTTTGTCATTGTGCAAAATTGATTATGGTTATTATGAAACGCTTTAGAAGCAAAACTCGATTGATTGATTGACCTCTTAACACCCACCTTAACTAAACACATTTTCTCCAGCTTTATCCAAATCTAAAAGCTTCTCGACTGGTGAGCTTACAGCCTATTGACCTACAAAACTCTACAAAGCTTCTTCCTCGTTTTCGTTGGCACGTTTTGATTTTAATAAGGTTTTGTCACTTTTTTTCTGGCTCATTTTTGTCACGTTTTTGCCATATCATCACATATTTTGATTCATTTTTTTGACTCATTTTTGTCACATTTTTGAAGCGTTTTCATTTATTTTTTTGCTACATTTTTGCCATATTTTTGTCTCATTTTTTGGTACACATTTGTCACATTTCCATTGCATTTATGCCACATTTTTAACATGTTTTCATTTGTTTGATGCCCAATTTTTGCCACATTTTTGCCACATTTTCATTTCTTTTTTGGCCACATTTTTTATGTGTTTTAATTCATTTTTTGCCACATTTTTGACATATTTTTGCCACAATTTTCGCTTCTTTTTTTTGCCACATTTTAATGCATTTTAATTCCTTTTTTGCGACATTTCACACATTTTTGCCAACATTTTTCCACATTTTTGTCACATTTCTGATGCATTTTTGACACATTTTTTGACACAATTTTGATGAGTTTTTATTCATTATTTGCCACATTTTAAATTAGTTTTTTGCCACATTTTTGTCACATTTTTGATGTGTTTAAATTTGGTTTTGCGCCATATTTTTCACACATTTTTGTCATGTTTTCATTGTTTTTTGGAGCCTTTTGAACGTTTTATAACTGGGATCAAGCCGCAAAACTGTGACCCAAACATGCCAAATAAGCAACAAAAAAAACATGATGAAAACACAACTAAAAACAACAATCATAACAAGATGAGTTTGGCAGATCTTAGCTTTCAAATGAGGCTCCAGTCGGGAAGCTCATAGATTTGGGTAAAGTCGAACTGGAGAAAATGCACTCGGTTAAGGCAGGATTTATGAGGTTAATATATGTTTATGTTCAGCCTTTGCAAACATAAAAAGATCATAACATGTGAGGAAAAACTGGCATTGCACCCTCCCCTCTTTCCCCAATAAGCGAACAAGCGCCCCAGTCCCACAATGCAGCTGCAGTAAATCCTGTGGAGGGGTTTATCAAAGCATTCATTTCCGCTCCGTGCTGCATAAACGCTCCTCTAACTCGAATATTGACAAAAGCCTGAAGTTGCGAGCGCTTTAATGACGTCCCCGGGCGCTCGGTCTGATCAAAGCTAAAGTCGGGTCCAAACCCACTGCATTAACACGTGCTGTCACATCGCGAGACGCTGGAATTATTAGCACCAAAAGGAGGACATTTTAGAGGCTTTGAAATATGCAGCAGTGAAATCTTATGGTGATTTGGAACACAGGACTTTGCGGGCGCTTCACCTCTGCAGGGCCCGTGTGTGTGAGTGAACGGTTGAATAAAGTTGTTGGAGAGGAGATTTTAAAAGTATTGTGGTGCGATATATGCTGATAACTGGATTTTAAATTAGATATAACAAACATAGTCCACTTTCTGCACTTTCAACTATTTCAATACATCTCTATGGCGTCAAATTAACGTCTGCTTTAAAGGGACTATACAGAGTTTAAAACTGTTAATATTATGTATTTTCATCTCCCTACATGTTCCAGCCATGTCCTAATGTGTAGAATGATCCTGCTCAAAAGTTGTTAATTCTTAATATAGAGACTGCAGTTACGCGTAAGACCTGAGGTGGCAGTAGTGAGTATAAAATGACTAACTTGCGTAAATGTAAAAGATGTATTGTAAACGTAGGTTGCCAAGTATGGTAAACGTAAAGAAACTGTAAATGTTACTCTAAAATACTAAACGGAAAAGTATCATAAATAGAAAAATGTATATATTGTGAACGTAAAACTTATATTTACACTTATTCTTTTCATTCTTGACTTCACAAGTTACATTTACGATTCACAAGCCACGGTTACGATACATTAATTTTGGAGTCCGGACCCTTTATCAGTTTATAGGACTGGAGAAGTCAAGATAAAATCAGTTACTACATGAAAACAAAGCCTTGCCTTGCCTAATCGCTTGGCTGTGAATGGTGTATGACAATTGTAATTTTTACCCAAAAAAATAATCACATAAAGCAAAAGTGGCGCCTCTTGAGGACATGCTGATGGACTTCAACAAAATTTGTGTTGGAGGCTTCAAGTGCTAATTCTGATTGGATGAGACAGATATTTATGAAATTTACAAGTAATGTATAACACTACCCTGTCACCCCTCCTGGAGCCGCCACCTTAACGTGGTGGAGGGGTTTGAGCACCTGAATGATCCTGGGAGCTCTGTTAAGATAAGATGGTACTTTATTATTTATCTCACAGATGGAGAAATTGCATTCGATGAGAGAGCATCCGGCAGCAGCACCCATTCAGTGCGCACCACTCTTTTATTTTCTTTGGTGAAAGATCGTTGTCGTTGTCGGGGGCTTTGTACCCCTGGTAGAGTCTCCCATGGCAAACAGGTCCTATAGGTGACGGGTCAGACAAAGAGCGGTTCAGAATCCCCTTATGAGAGACCAACAGGCCTAAGAATCATGAGGCCGTCCTTCTGTGGACCCACCACCTGCAGGAGGAGCCATAAGGGCCTGGTGCAATGTGATTTGGGCAACTCCAACAGCTGCCCCCACGACCCAGAAACTGAAAAGTGGAAGAAAATGGATGGATGGATGGACTACCCTGTCTATAAAAACAAAGTAGGTTTTTTATCAAAAATATACAATTTTCATTTCATTTGTACTGTACTCGAGTCTGCGTGAACCAGAAAACGATTAATCGATTACTAAAATAGCTGTCGACTATTTCAATAATTGATTAGTTGTCGATTAATCGATGAGTTGTTTCAGCCCGAGCAGTGTTTACATGTCGGTGCAAATGAACGTTGGACATTTTACACATGTTAATCTACTAAACATCCAATTTTAGTGCCGTATATTTTCCCTTCGCACTCTACCGGAAGTGTCAATGCAACGGAAGTTTGTATTGACACTATTAATATATAATATATATTAGAGGGTGTGCCAGGCGTATACGAGCAATCACTGTTATTGTTTACTTCCGCAATTTTCGACGGATGTTTTGGTGAATGGTAGGCAACAGCTGACGCATACAGGCCTCTAACTGTTTATCAAATATGAAAATGTAAAATGCCTACCACGGCCAACGGATGTGACGACATCGCGATCGCTCGTATTGTTTTAAATGTTGTAATCTGTAAAGCACTTTGTGATACCTTTCAGTATGAAAAGCGCTTTATAAGTACAGTTTGACTGATTGATTGATTGATTGATTGGTTGGTTGATTGGTTGGTTGGTTGGTTGGTTGGTTGGTTGGTTGGTTGGTTGGTTGGTTGGTTGGTTGGTTGATTGAAGTGCCGAGACAAGGCAAAGAGAGGCAAAGTGGGCGGGGCAGAATATGGAGAATAAACTGAAGTCAGACACACGTGGCTACAGAGGCTGTGTCAAGGCGTGCAGAAAGTAGGTTCAGCCCGGTGTCCGAACACCAGCAGACTGAGTTCACTACGTCTGCCATAAGCTCACTAAAATAATGTATTTCTGCGATAAAGACAGAGGAATATTCATGGGTAAACATGTGTCAGATAAGTTTTATTACACTTGGATTTCACATGAATGTAGAAAACAGCTTGGATTACTGCCTTTTTGTGTGAGAGAGTCTGTGTGCGTTTGATCTCAGCTTAAAGTGATGACGCAACATCTCTCTGTGTAAAATGTAAAACAAACTTAAACCCCGCCTGAACCGAGCACACATTCTCCCGTTTAGCTTTACCCAATCTAAAAACATCTTGGAAAAAAAAAAGCGTCAGAAGAGCGACAAAAACAAGAAAGCAACGAAAAAAAGGCCACAAAAAAGTGACTAACGAGTGACAAAAAGGTGACAAACATGTGGCAGAATACGACAAAAAAGCCAAAAGCGGGAACAAAAAAGTGACAAAAAAGTCTTATCCTGCTTCTGCCGATCTGTTTGAAAACTAAACTTTGTGCCAGCTTTGCCCTGAGAAGGCGACGACAAGAAGCACTTTTACGATTACTAATTAAATCTCAGCTAAATATCTGATAGACTTGCAGTTTGTTGTTTTGAGAACTGGCTGCGTTTGGCAAACCGGCAGCAAATTCTGCAGCCAAAACGTGGTCCTCTCTCCCCCCGAAAACCTTTCACGCTGGAGCAATCCCAGATCAATCTGCCAAGTTAGAGAAAGTTACGGTAGGTTTGTGCCCTGCTTTGTTTCTCTTTGGTCTGTCAGTTAGAAGCTGTATTTCTTCGCCAGGTGCAAAAGTTCATGTTGCGACTTTAACCTGATGCAGCATTAAGTGTATTGTGGCATGACGAGTGGTATAGGTATATTTAAATGAAATTGCCAGACAACGCCATCCAGTAGAACTGGAAAAAATGTGCTTTAAGGCACACAGGTTCGACCCATAAGGACAGAGGCAGCATGTTCCTTTTTTTCACAGTTTAGTTTATTTTTCTATGTTGTACTTTATCATTCTGTTCGCTTCATACTTTTCGTTCACGCTAGACATTTCACAATGTTACATTCAGTTGAACAGTTTCACTTTACGTCTGTCGGTTCACAGTATTTTCGTTTGGTCACAGTAGCTTTCAGTAGTACAAACAAACCACAACAGGACGACAAGACAAGGCAAAGCAAGACAGCAGCATTGGGTCCACCTAAACGTAAATACAAAGAAAGTTAGCTGCGGAACAGTCCTCCTACAAAAGGCTAACCACGAGGCAAGGCAAGCCTACCGTCGCACGCCCACATCGAACTCCACCCGGCCGGTGCGGTGCTTCGATAGCCTCCCGGTTACGCGAGGGCCCCAGCAGACCCCGGACCAAACACGTCGGGAGAGCCATGCGGACGCCATGGAGTGGTGCGCCTTAAACAAACAGCCACCCGCGACGCTAAAATACAACTTGCGTTAGCGGCTAAACCAATACTGAAAAGAGGACGAACGAACCATAGCTACCTGCACCCGTAGAACATTGCGCACAGCCTCTGGGCCAGCCCAACCAGGCCGGAGGACGCCAGGGAGGAAGACAGAGGAAGTGCTTGTGAACCAGGGTGGGCTTTTATACTTTTTACGCGCTGGCGCCATCTGCTGTTCATTAGTTATTTTAAAATACATTAAGTTTTATTGGATTAAAATGCATAAAACTGATTATGCCACATCTACCCCCCCAAACTGCATCGGCGTCCCGACGATGAACATTCTTACTGTAGCACTACACAAACATTCAGGCAACGGAAAGGGCTATGAGGCTTACGCTTCCCGAATTTAAAACCAAGGACACCATGGGACCAGTGTCCCAACATAATGCGGGCCACGGCAACAGGTCACCGGACGTCGCAACAATAAAACACCACCCACTCTACCCCACCTGACCCACCGGTCGACGTTGTGAGGGGCCTTGACGGCCACGAGCTGAGGGAAAGGAACTTTTAAAAACTTGGCCTCTACACGGGCTGTACACGGCTTCCCACGTATCAGTAACGGCTGCCCTTGGGGCTATCGGTAGTAGAGGCACACTCATCTCACGCCTACCCACCGCTACAAGGGGTATGAGCCCCAGAGATGCAAGGTACAGCGCAACACGAGGCCAAAATGCTTTGTCTGTCCCCACTAGCGTCCCATGTTGCTATAGCTGCTGTCTTGCTTCTGCACAAATAAAAGTACACGTTACTGCCACAGAATTACTTTCTCAAATTAACAGGGTTCTCACAAAATGAACCGCATTGCCAAACAAAACAAAATACACAGCACTATAGTAGCTTTTAGCGAAATTTTCAGTGCAACTACACAGAACAATGCTTCAGTACCAGTAGTCCTATATTGCCATTCAAAATAAATGCACAGCAAATAAACACAAGAAAATATTGCAAAAACAAACATGCAAAAGTACACAATATAATGAGCAAATAGGGCTGGTGAAAACATGTTTTTAGCAGCAAACACAAACAAATCTCTACAAAGCGGTCCTGTAGCTGTTGATTTTGTTACCAATAGATCTTACTGAAAGGAACATTGTAGCCTCTGAAACCGAATGATCCTGCCAACAACGCCAAATGTGGCATGACGAGTGGTATAGGTATATTTAAATGAAATTGCCAGACAACGCCATCCAGTAGAACTGGAAAAAATGTGCTTTAAGGCACACAGGTTCGACCCATAAGGACAGAGGCAGCATGTTCCTTTTTTTCACAGTTTAGTTTATTTTTCTATGTTGTACTTTATCATTCTGTTCGCTTCATACTTTTCGTTCACGCTAGACATTTCACAATGTTACATTCAGTTGAACAGTTTCACTTTACGTCTGTCGGTTCACAGTATTTTCATTTGGTCACAGTAGCTTTCAGTAGTACAAACAAACCACAACAGGACGACAAGACAAGGCAAAGCAAGACAGCAGCATTGGGTCCACCTAAACGTAAATACAAAGAAAGTTAGCTGCGGAACAGTCCTCCTACAAAAGGCTAACCACGAGGCAAGGCAAGCCTACCATCGCACGCCCACATCGAACTCCACCCGGCCGGTGCGGTGCTTCGATAGCCTCCCGGTTACGCGAGGGCCCCAGCAGACCCCGGACCAAACACGTCGGGAGAGCCATGCGGACGCCATGGAGTGGTGCGCCTTAAACAAACAGCCACCCGCGACGCTAAAATACAACTTGCGTTAGCGGCTAAACCAATACTGAAAAGAGGACGAACGAACCATAGCTACCTGCACCCGTAGAACATTGCGCACAGCCTCTGGGCCAGCCCAACCAGGCCGGAGGACGCCAGGGAGGAAGACAGAGGAAGTGCTTGTGAACCAGGGTGGGCTTTTATACTTTTTACGCGCTGGCGCCATCTGCTGTTCATTAGTTATTTTAAAATACATTAAGTTTTATTGGATTAAAATGCATAAAACTGATTATGCCACAGTATGATGACAGTGGGAACAGGGAGTCTCCCACACTGACATAAACGGTGCAGACACTTTTGTTTTGTTTTCCTCCAATGAAGCGCCTCTAGTTTTCACACACCTTTTATAAAACATGGACCATCTTGTGGACCATCTGCCTCGGGACTTCACAGGCACACTCTGCAAAGATGCTTGTGTTTTGTGTAGGGTTTGTTTGGATTATTATTTTATGTATAAATTATCACTCAGAAATGAGAGAGGGAATTTTTTATACACATATACATTGTTTTAAGGTGAAAATACCAAGGCTGAGATGTATAAAGTAATAGGGGACACACAGGGTTATTTGTCACATTGCTTTTTATCTCAACACTAGAGGGCGCTGGTACTGATATTTAATATGTGTATTGGTATTCCTCTTCTCTTCCAGTAATCATTGGGACTGAAGACCTGAGGACAGGACACATTTTAATTGTTTTATGCCTTCTCCCAAACTTAAATGTCTGGGTTATTTTTGCAGTGAGAGCTTTCCTTTAGTTAGTGCCTTAAACAAAAGACACTGATCTGAAAGACACAGATGTTAGCTTCGATTTGAGCCATTTTAGAGCTGGCATGCTAAAGCCATGTTATAGCTAGCATGCTAAAGCCATTTTAGAGCTAGCATGCTAAAGCCATTTTAGAGCTAGCGTTCTAAAGGCTTTAGCACGCTAGCTAGTAAAGCCATTTTAGAGCTAGCGTTCTAAAGCCGTTTTATAGCTAGCGTGCTAAAGCCGTTTTATAGCTAGGATGCTAAAGCCATTTTAGAGCGAACATGCTAAAGCCGTTTTATAGCTAGCATGCTAAAGCCTTTTTAGAGCTAGCGTTCTAAAGGCTTTAGCACGCTAGCTAGTAAAGCCATTTTAGAGCTAGCGTTCTAAAGCCGTTTTAGAGGTAGGATGCTACAGCCATTTTAGAGCTAGGATGCTAAAGCCGTTTTAGAGCTAGCAGACATTGTTGGTAAAGTGGACACTCGGGGCTATTTCACGTGGGGTATAAACGGTGGGACACTTTTTTCCATTGCATCTATTGTGTATTTTATTTAACATATTTTGTCAAAAAGTCAAAAAGCAAAAAACGTGTACAAAGGTTTATCAAACTAAATGTTAAAGGGATATTTCAGGATTTTGGACATATAGGGTCTCATTTCCTAGTTATCCAGAGTGTTGTTGATTTAAGAAGATATTTTTTTTTTTTGATTCATGTATTCATGTATTTGAAGAGTTTAGTGGTGCTAGGCTAGTGCATGTCTATGGTAACTAGTAGCCTGCATTAAAAACAGTCTGACCCAAGCACAGTGCACCTGAGGCAAATCACTTATAACACCAAACTATAAATGTCTGTGTCGACGGAATATTTTTTTTATTATAACAGCGGAGTGATCTGCTAGGTTACTGGATCTACATTAGTTTGTTTACCTGTGGCCGGCATTACTACACGTGGGATTCACAAAGGAGCTTTCTACAAATCAGATATGGCAACGTTTGGAGGACGACCCCATGATTTGGAAGAAGTTTTTAATGCAGGCTAACAGTTACCATAGACATGCACTAGCCTAGCACTAGCCTAGCACCTCTAAACTCTTCAAATATAAGGACTACATGAATTAAACAAAAAACTCAATTAAAAAACTCCATTAAAAACAATAGTGACAACCAACCTCACCCATTGTGATGGGGCACATTGTCACTGTCGATTTTGTTGTGTTTGACGGTTAATAACTATTTATCTCAATATGGTAGAAAAAGAGACTGTCCTCCCTAGAAAACGAGTGGTCATTTGTCACAAACTTGCAAAATTAGCCCCAATTGCAATATACTGTATGTTCGGGCAAATAGCAGTCCCAGGTCTTCAGCCCTGCCCCCCTTGTGGAGGAACTGAAAGTCCAGCTGTGCCAAAGGCTCTCCAAGCACTGCGCCATTACGGCAAAGTCGGGCCTCGGCTCCGCTGCTGTTCTCCACAAAGTCCTGCGTCTCTGTCAGAGTTCCTCTGGAGAACTTGCAGCCAAATGTCCTGATGAAACTGATGTTGTTCATTTCTCCGCAGTTTCGTCATTTAAGGATAAAAAATATAAAACATTACAACTCGCGGGTTTTTGAACTAGATTTGAGGGAAACTCGCTCCGTCCAATGAAAACACGTGAATCAGCTCGAGGGCGTTTGGGCAGGTGAGCCTGCGCTCTGATTGGCTGAAGGGTCAGCTACGTCATAATGTCATATCCAGTATGTCTTATCATCATTAAATCATAAATAAACTGAAATAAACTGATGTAAAGCATTTCCTCTGATGCCTGTGATTTATATGGACAATATTACACATTTTATTATTTTTCTATTCAAAATAAATGTCTTGGTCATAATAATCATTCTACCCATATGTGTTTCTATGCATGACATAATGGGATAAACATATGAGTGCAGATTGAAGGTTAAGATAATTCATGTGTCATTACAAAATGTGTCTCTGCATTTGGCCCCTCCTTCGACTGGGGCGACCCGTCAGGAGCAGTGGGCAGGAGCGTGGAGCATCTGGGGACCTGCTGGAATCACCTGCTGGAGGATTCACCTAATGCACATGTTTTATGTTCTAAACAAATGTAATAGAGACACTGCAGATGTGGCACTTTGTGTTCAGTGTGAATGTTTTGTCATGTCTGTGTGTGTAGATGAGCTGTAGCACAAGACTAATCCTTCTGGGGCGAATAACGTTTATCTTATCTTATGTTGGGGTGCAGGTGAACTCCACACTGAAAGGGAATTTAACCCAGGGCCCTCTTGCTGTGAGGCCTGAGCACAAACCACTCAGCCACATGAGCCGCCATCATGTAAATCATACAGGCGACTGTCAAGTATGTTTTAATAAGATATAGAAATGTAAACATGACTTTATGAAATAGTAACATATGAGGGTGTTGCATTATGTCTGATCTGTTTTGTGCAGAGGAACATCATCATCATTCCCTATGATGTAACATCTTATGAACAGCTGCAGGGACAGATGTGCCTCATGGAGTTCTGGACGGTCCAGTTCTTTGGGTTCCTTTGTGAGCCAGTGTACGACACTGAGATGGTCTATTTTAATGGTCAAATGTACACACTCACTTTATGTTACATTGACTGAGCTCCACTGACGTCACATTTACATGATAAACCGACCCCCATATGTATGTGTGTAACCCTAACCCTAACCCACGGTCCAGATGACACGTGAGGGTTCACGTTTCATGAATACTATGAGAAGTAGCTATGCTTTTATTTATTTGTTTTATTATTTTGAAAATACCACTTAGCCCCTGAGTAAATGTTGTATAGGATGCATGATTAAGGTTTAATGTTGATAAAGCAGAGACAAAACATAAAACAATGGTGAAAATTCTGATATGTGTAAATAATTCCCCAGAAAAAAACAACATAATTCTTATGATGAGACACAAGAAAATTAATACAGGTTTAGATTAATTGCGCTTTGATTCATTTTAATTTCCTTTTTAAATTCAGTTTTCCGCTTACTCAGTAAAAAGAGAACTATACACTCAAAAGTACAGATACTTCAAAATAATATCACTACTCATCTCAAGTAACAGTAAAAAAAAAATGGATCCCAGGAAGAATAGTTAATGCTGCGGTAAATACATAAATAAATAATAGATTATAGAGCATTTATAAATAATTAAATAGAATCAAATACATAAACTTTTTTGTATTTCAAGTCAAGGGTTCAAGCTTTCATTTAACGCAGCTCTGACTCTTGTGGGATTCTCTGTTGATGAGCAGTGAACTCTCGATATAAAGTGTGACAAACAGCCCCGGTCTCCCCTTGGACCTTTATTGCAATGGCTGGAAAGTAATGCAATGAAAAACAGTCTAAGCGTCTGGATAAGCACGACACAAAGAGCACAAATATAAATCTAAGTCTAAATCTCACAAAACCTTAACCCTGCAGTAAGCGGAAACCCAAACCGTCCTGGAATCGGCTGTGACATGTTTTTAAAGGCAGAGTGGCAGCTGGCAGCGCACTTGTCAACATCTCTCTTCCTCAGGCCACATATTGGTTTTTTATCCTCAAGATATTATTTTTTCTCTTTTTTCTCCCTTTTTTTTTCTGCCGACTTCAGTTTGTTTGCGCTGCTAAAAACTAAATTGTGCCCAGATTGCGAGTCACAGCTGGTGGATTTAAAACGTTTAGAAAATTTTGTTTTCCCATCAAAAAAAGAGTGTTCCTCGCAGGTGCAACTGTTTACAGGAGCTGGAGCCGCACAGCAACAATCAATTATGCAAATCCCCCTAAAAACATGTTTGTGTTTTTTGGCTCCAGCTGTGAAGATTTATTTTACTGATTTTTATGCAGAAGCGCCATTATTATTATTTCAATTTTAATCACAGCCTGACAAACGATTCTTTTAATTTATTTATTTATAATAGATACGGTGCACATTGGTTTTCCACAGGCCAGTGAAAATAACAAAAACAGATAATGATCGTTTCAGTAACACTCGGAAAACAAACAATGGAACTGTCTGACGTATGTGATGAAAACACAACTGAAATGTTACAAAAAAGGGACAAAAATGTAATCAAAAAGTGATAAAAATGCAACAAAAAGGGGCAAAAAACCGTGACAAAAAAGTGACAAAAATGCGTCAAAAAAGTGACAAAAATGCGACAAAAAAGTGACAAAAATGTGTCAAAAATTTGTCAAAAATGTGACAAAAATGTAACAAAAAAGTGACTAAAATGTGTCAAAAATGCGACAAAAAAGTGACAAAAAAGCGTCAAAAAAGCGTCAAAAATGCGACAAAAATGCGACAAAAATGTGTCAAAAAAGCGACAAAAAAGTGACAAAAAGCGTCAAAAATGTGACAAAAATGTGACAAAAATGTGACAAAAATGTGACAAAAATGCGACAAAAAAGTGACAAAAATTTGTCAAAAATTTGTCAAAAATGTGACATAAATGTGACAAAAATGTGTCAAAAATGTGACAAAAATGTGACAAAAATGCGACAAAAAAGTGACAAAAATGTGACAAAAAGCATCAAAAATGTGACGAAAATGTGACAAAAATGTGACAAAAATGTGACAAAAATGCGACAAAAAAGTGACAAAAATGTGTCAAAAATTTGTCAAAAATGTGACAAAAATGTGACAAAAATGTGACAAAAAAAGTGACAAAAATGTGTCAAAAATGCGACAAAAAAGTGACAAAAATTAGACAAAAAAGTGACAAAAAAGCGACAAAAAAGTGACAAAAATGCGTCAAAAATGCAACAAAAATGTGACAAAAATGCGACAAAAAAGCGACAAAAATGCAAATGCGACAAAAAAGTGACAAAAATTAGACAAAAAAGTGACAAAAATGTGTCAAAAAAGCGACAAAAAAGCGACAAAAAAGTGACAAAAATGCGTCAAAAATGCGACAAAAATGTGACAAAAATGCGACAAAAAGTGACAAAAATGTGTCAAAAAAGTGACAAAAAAGCGACAAAAAAGTGACAAAAATGCGTCAAAAATGCGACAAAAATGTGACAAAAATGCGACAAAAAAGCGACAAAAATGCAAATGCGACAAAAAAGTGACAAAAATTAGACAAAAAAGTGACAAAAAATCAGGACTAAAATGCAACAAAAATGTGACAAAAAAGTGACAAAAATGTGTCAAAAAAGCGACAAAAAAGTGCAAAAACAGTGACAAAAAACATGACAAAAATGCAACAAAAAAGTGACAAAAATGCGTCAAAAATGCAACAAAAATGTGACAAAAATTGACGAAAATGAGTCAAAAAAGAGACAAAAATGCAAATGCGACAAAAAAGTGACAAAAAAGTGACAAAAAAGTGACAAAAATGAGACAAAAAAGTGACAAAATATGTCAAAAATTCGACAAAATTCGACAAAAAAGTGCAAAAAAAGTGACAAAAGAGACAAAAATATAACGAAAATGTGACGAAAATGCAACAAAAAAGTGACAAAAAATCATGACAAAAATGCAACAAAAAAGCGTCAAAAACTGACAATAAAGTGACAAAAATGCAACAAAAATGCGAAAACGACAACTACACAGCAACAAAAGAGCCATAAAAGTGTGACAAGAAAGGCAACAATATCACAGCAAAAAAATCACAAAAGAGCGACAAAAACACTTAAAAAAATGCACCAACTACGTGACAAAAAAGTTACAATGCGTTTTCTTCCAAAAGAGGCATTACACTGTTGCTCTCCAGTCGAGAAGCTTTTTAGATTATTACATTATAGTACCTCTTTTTATCTGCTTAGAAAATCGACACGTTTAATTTTGTGTAGCTACACTTGGATCGTGTAACTACTCACGTAACCATATTTAAATAGGGGAAACACAGAAGAGCTTGGTCGCTTCTAACTTCATCCCCGTGAATCTAAATACTTTGTCCACAAGTTGGAGTCCAAGTCCTGGAGTTTACAGCCTATAGGCCAGTGTAACGCCTCATTTGAAAGCTTAGACCAACAAACTGATCGAAAAGTTTAGATGTCACATGCCTGGAACACATTTCGTCATGTTTTTCTTTCCAGCCTATAGACCGGTGCTACCAATCACAGCATGGGGAAAAGAAAGCAGATTGATTTAAACATCGGGTAAAAGTGTAGCGGGCAAAACAAAGGAGCGGTTTATTGACATGTGCCGGCGCCGAGCTGCGACAGTGTGTGGTTGCGGTGTGGGCGGATGCATGAGACTGAAACATTAGTGGAAGTTTTCTCAAGGGCAGAGCGGCTGCAGGCGCCGGAGCAGAGACTGAGCCGTGCATTTTAAATCCAGCCTCATCACGTATTCCCTCTGTTCCTGCTGCAAACTTCAAATACGGCCGTCCTGAAGTGTGACTGCGCTACGGGCCGCCAGCAGAAAGGACCAGCCCATTGTAGACAAGTCAGGGTCAGGCGAAGGCGAAGGGAAATGTTGAAACGTAACAAGAGGAAATGAGCAGAGAGACAATTTGAACGTAAACGATAAAACTGCGATACATTATGACAGCTGATTTCATGATGCGTTCGTCATTATTCAACTCTAGTTCTCAGTTGAGTCAGAAAATAGTCATTTATCTTGGAACCATGTAGCAATTTGCTGGTGACCGTGGCTCAGCTAATCAGAAGCTAATCCCACCTCTTTGTTTTTCCCTTTTTGAATAGGTAATCTTATGTCCTACCAATACATACTGTTGTTGTGTCCCCGGGAAAAAAACGTGTGCATGTACAAAATGAAAAATGTACAGAAAGGCATTATAAAAATCAGCACGCATTCAATGTGGCGTTGTTTCATTAAAGGGATATTTCAGGATTTTTGACATTTCCTAGTTACCCAGAGTGTTGTTGATTTCTGGAGATATTTGTGTTTTTTGATTCACGCATTCCTTATATTTGAAGAGTTTAGTGGTGCTAGGCTAGTGCTAGGCTAGCGCGTGTCTATGGTAACTAGTAGCCTGCATTAAAAACCTCTTCAAAATCATGGGGTCGTCCTCCAAACGTTGCCATATCTGATTTGTAGAAAGCTCCTTTGTGAATTCCACGTGTAGTAATGCAGGTAAACAAACTACTGTAGATCCGGTAACCTAGCAGATCACTCCGCCGCATAGCTTACAACCAGGAAGTCGATGCTGCTCAAATATAAGTCATTTTAAATGCATTTTTAAAAAATTCATAAATGATTCAGTCAACACAGACATTTATATGGGTAGTCTGGTGTTATAAGTGATTGGCCTCAGGTGCACTGTGCTTGGGTCAGACTGTTTATAATGCAGTAATGCTACTAGTTACCATAGACATGCACTAGCCTAGCACTAGCCTAGCACCACTAAACGTTTCAAATATAAGGACTGCATGAATAAAAAAACAAAAATATCTCCAGAAATCAAAACCACTCTGGATAACTAGGAAATGAGGCCATGTGTAAAAAAAATCTTGAAATATACCTTTTTTTTCCTACCAAGATCTTGCATTGCTGATGGGAGAGTGTGACCACTGTGTAAAGCCTCCTCCTCCACATCCCAAAGATTCTCAATGGGTTAAGATCTGGACTGTGATGGCCGATCCATGTGTGAAAATGATGTCTCGTCTTTCACACTGTGTCCCCAAAGGATCCTGTAATTTTCATCTTGGAATTTGCCCATGCCATCAGGGAAGAAGAAATCCATTGATGGAATAACCTGGTCATTCAGAATGTTCAGCTGAACCTAGACCTTTATATGATTAACAAGAAAAAATGTCTGTATAGAAACAGCTGCAAAATGTTATTTAGTTTACAATCAAGATTAATTGTGTTATTCTGGTTTTGACATGGTTTACACCCAGTTCATGTATCATTTTGCTCAATTTAGGTATATTTTAACCTTTTTGACCTGATTTGATCTTTATCTGGTACTCAGGAATTGAAATATAGAGGTTCTTCATGTGAAAAGTTTGAGAACTTATAATCCAGACTGTCCAAACTTCACTTCTATTGCTTCAACAAAGCAAACCATCAAAACTCCTGTCAACAGGATTTTAGTTGTTCATGACAATGAGACAGACAGGAGGAGGATGAGGCATCTACCCATTGTCCAACTCTCTATAAATAACAGGCCCATCTGAAAGCTGTTGATTGAACGGATGTGAACAAATGCTGATGGTCTGAAGCAATCAACATCTCAGCATCTCCAATCACCATCTTCTATCTCTGGACTCTCTAAGCAGCAGCGCAAGTGCTCAAGAAAGTTGCAGCGCAGTGGATAAATAACCTTTGCTGACTTATGGATCCTGCAAACTTGCCCCCAATTACACTTTCGCTAAACTTGGCAGCGGCTCTCGTGGCCAAGGGATTATAGTAAAAGCAAATTAGAAAAAAAATGGACCATCAATTTAGTTTACAAATGCTCAAATTATGTTTTTTGCATATATTTAAGCTTGATGCACATTGATGCTACAATAATATGTCATACAGATAGATATTTTTGGGATGTTTTTCATGTGCGCCCTTATGTCATTCCAACACCAGGGGTCTCCAACCAGTTTTAGCTCCAGTCATTAGCGCCACAAAGGCTTCATTTATGAGCTTAATGAGCCAAATGGGATTATTGTCTTGGCAAACAACTTGTGTATTGAATCACATTTATAGATAGTGTGGCGCAAACTCGGGCTTGGTGGAAAAGGTGACACTCTACAGCCAGGACCCCTGTGGGCATGCGGGCGCTCCTCATGCTACGTGACATCGAATACCACTGAGTGTAATGATGGGGGTCCATAATAATGTCACTCTCTGGTATATGGTTATTAATCAGTAGCTTATTGTCCTCATTTCCCTGTATTCTAGTGCAATTCAGAAGGTTCTTGAAATAAGTACTTTTGTCAGTCATTTGAGAGTCTTATTTTTAAAAAAAATCTGTCCATGGGTCAAGATGCCACTTTCCATGGTAAATTAATGGTTTTACTTTTGAACTTTTGAACATCTCACATCTCACTCTTCTCGATGCTTCTGTTCTGTGTCAGAGCATAAATGGGGAGCAATGGGGAGCTACTTCTGGAAGCTGTTCTGTCATATTTGTGTAAAGAAAAGCAGACGTTCAGGACATATCAGACAACATGGACTTCCTTGAGGTTTAAACCATATTTTAACGTTGTTCCCTTGTTGAAGACAGACCTGAAGTTGTATTTTCAAAACATTCACACAGTTTTGAGTTAATCCTCGGACAAAGCTGTTAAATTTAGCTGTTTCTTCTTCTACGGTGTCAGCGCCTCGCTCTGTACTTCACTGTTCAAACCCAAGAAACTGTTCTTCACAAGCCCATAATCTAACATTATCGAATCAAATGCTGTACGTCCAACTTCTAAGGTGCATTATGCAACTTTTTATATAATAAAAAAGTTCATATTTTTTATTTGACCTCGTAGTGACCCAGCAGCTGTATGAGTGGTCAACATGGCGTCTTTATGCTCCATCACAGTCGTCTCTAGGACGCTCCCGATCAATTGTTTTTTGGTTTTCTGGTGAGCGGGTCCATCTGCAGTGAAAACCTTCCAGACAATTGTTACTTTAAAGTTATTTTTTAAGAAAATCATTCCTCTAGCTGCCAGCAGGAGGAGCCCAGTCAATATTTGCACCCGATCTTTTGCTTGCATTTCATTATTACCATTTAACCTCTTAACACCGCCTAAGACCTACAAACACTCACTTTTTGGACATTTGTTTCTCATTGCTTTTTCGTTGGATTTTTGCCACATTTTCATTGCTTTTGTCACTTTTGTGTTGCTCTTATTTATTGCATTTTCACCCTTGTTTTTGTCTAATCTTCGTTGCCATTGTGACACTTTTTTCAAGAAGCTTATAGATTTGGGTAAAGCCAAACTGGAGAAAATGTGCTCTGTTCAGGCGGTGTTTAAGAACTTAGTTCTTACAGAGAAATATTTTCAAATTATAAAACATCAAAGCAGCACCCAAATAAGGTTTTAAGTGTATTTTTAAAGAGACTAGATGCAAGTTGGTCATTTTATACTCACTACTGCCACCTCAGGTCTTACGCGTAACTGCAGTTTCTATATTAAGCTTGTGCATGTCGGCACTTCAGACCCGAATTTGAGAGACAGTGCAGGATTTTAGAGGCAGTTACACATTAGGACATGGCTGGAACATGTAGGGGGGGAAATACTTATGGGTTTTAACATTTTTAAACTCCGTAAAGTCCCTTTAAGCTCCACGATTATGGTACATGAGAGAATATACGGGTAGATACACTGTCTTTCTCTCTGTGCATCAATATCATGATCAATGATAGAGTTAAATAACATACTGACCATCCAGGTTATCCTCCACTCGAGCACTTACAGTAAGTATCCTCACAGCATGACAGCTCTCTCATAAAAGCATCTCACAGGGGGAACAGGTTGGAGACCCCACGTCAATAGAGACCAGTAAAGTAACATTAACTGGACAGGCTGAGCGTTTAATCCCAGCTCCGTCCACAGCGTCGATACCTCGATGAAAACTGTCACGACTGAAAGATGACGTTACTTTACAGAAGACATCAGAGTGAGGGGGAAAAGATTGCATCATGATTTAGGAAACATAACTGTGAGCCACTGTTTGATTCTTGCTGAGAACAAAACCCAACATGACACACGCTTTAAAGTACAACGAGACTAAAATAAACAACACACACCACGGGATTAGCGTTATTATGAAAAAAGGAAGCTTTTATTTCAACTGCATATTCAAATGAGCCAGACTAGAACAGCCACGTATAGAAAACAGTTCATACCTACGGAAAGTTTTCAAAATATTCCTGTGCCCGTGTGACATGTCGTAGCAAAAGTTGTCGAAAAAAGCAATAACTCGATTTGAAGAGGAAGCAAGCGGTAAACAAGTGCGACAGTACATAAAATGAGAGCCGAGTTCTGTTTTTTTTTTATTCAAAAGAGTAGACCAGCGTTTTGTAAACACTTTATATGCGGTGAGAGACTTCGACGACGTAACATATATTATTTCATTTAATAAGCGGGGAGGGAAACTTGTGCAGCACTTTGCACATTCGTAAATCAGTCAACCGCAGCGCACCACTGCAAAACTAATCCAAAAACAGATGACATTTTCTTGAAATAAGTATATTTTACTTCGATTTCTGTCGGTATGTAAAATGAGACTTTTTGCACTAGCGGGAAAAGGAAGAAAAAACATTGGTATCACTTTATATTAAGGGGTGCTTGTATTAATAAGGTGTTGATAAGCACTGGTAATCTGCTCATAGTACAGGTACAGGTTAAGGTCGGCCATGTATGAGCACATTATTTATGGCCTATTAACTTCTAGAGCTCATTTCTACCCAGAGGTGGGTAGATTAGCCAAAATACTTATTCTAGTAAGAGCAACATTACTTTGAAGTCATTTTACTCAAGTACAAGTAAAAAGTAGTTCCCAACTTTCTTTTGTCTCGGATACCCCTTCAGGCGTTCATTTAATACTCCCTACCTCGATGATATTGGCAATATTACAAAGTGACCAACTAAGATTATTCAGTATTTAAAGCAATACTAAGTAACGCGTTTATCTTTAGAAATCCTTTCTGTAGTCCCTCTAATACAAGTGTTAATGGAATGACTGGGGGGTCTTTCATCTCCCCCTGGTGTCTCTGGCCAGAAAACCACAATTGCAGCTTTCCCTGCACCGGCCCGGAGGTGCAATACACACTAATGGAATCACAAAGAAGCTAACAGGCTAACAACTGCGGGCTAGCGCCACTTAAACAGTGTTTACAGCCAAGTTTGAGGGACAAAAACTATCTCCATTGTGTAACTGGATGTACAATATCCCTCTTTCCCTTTGTCTTTTCTGTCAGCGTAGTATTTACTATCACAAACAATTAATGAGTAAAAAAACGTAACATGCTACGACACCTGCAGTGGTGCTTATGGCCTCTAGGGGCATACTTAGTTCTGCTTTAAAAAGGACCCTTCTTCAGATATTGCGCCAGAAACTTGGTCAGAAGTACCTCGAAGACCTAAAGTTGGCGAGGGAATTAGCATGAGCTAAAAGACAAATGAAGCTTATGTGCAAATTCAACCTGGAAGACCTACCAGCTGCATTCATTCATCACCTCATCACCGGCAGCGCACTCCAATCATCCAATCACGGACCCCGCTCAAGCTGCACCTTCACAACAGCCAATCACCGCAGCTGCTCATCTCCTCATCAGCCGTTCATCGCTCAGGATTCCCTTTTTAAGCTCCCTGGTCAATCACTCAGCCGTGCTACGACCCTCCTCCACCCCTTTCTCCGCCCGGCTCCTCCTCGGCTCTGCTCATCAAGTGGCCAACCCAGGTCTCTTCCACCACCAGGGTCCAGGCTCGCGGGAAGATCATGGCTATCATTTGTCAAAGCCATGCATTCCATATCGTTCGTCCAGTCTTCCGCCGGGGTCTGAGCCCCAATAATGATTCATGTTCGTTAATAAAACACTCATACCGTCATTCCGTTTCTGTGAGTCTTTTCAGGTTGAAATTCACCCATGCGCCCATTATAGGTATCTCTCTACCAGAGGCACATTTACAAAATACTGGTCTATGTCTCTTTCATGTACAAAATACAGCAAACCCAAGCTACTAAAGTGCTTCGAAAAAAATAAATAATGCAGACTGTATTTACACATACGTACAACCCGGTCACAGCTTAAGCCTGTGCTAAAAAAAAATGTTGGCGATGACACACTATAACATGGCGGTGAGATCACGAGTTGTGGATGCTGAAAAAGACTGCAAAGCTGCTGTTTTGGCTCATGTTTTCCTCTTGGTGGGAGAGATTTTGACGTCTTTCCTCCCCGTCGCTGTTCGCCTGTGCAGAGTCGTGTCCTCGTCCTCTCCCGTCTGCTGCTTGGCAAAGTTTACAAACACCTGCGAGAAACACACAGACTTTTGGCTACAAAACAAACAACACTTCGGGATAAATAGTGGACTTTTGGTTAAATTATACATCAGATAAAGTGATTGTGCACAGCGTTACCATAGCGATGATAATGCAATCTCACAACGGCAAATAACACATTGGGTTCAGTTTATATTTTCAAAGCAATGAAGCAGGAAGATCTTAGTGAAGGGGGAGTTAGTTGGTGTGAGAGAAGAGGATGCAAGGAGATAGAGGATAAGTTGAAAGGATGAAAGTATTTGGGAAATGTCACGTGAAATGCCAATGCGAAGGAAAGAGTTATCTTCTGTGGACTGAGGAGATTACAGCTTTTGGGTCAACAGCAGTTCATTTTTTGTTAAGATAGTGTATGTTTGGAGTTTGTGTGTGTGTGTTTGTCTGTCAGGACAGAACAGGATTCAGGCGAGGTTGCAGTATCGAACTGTTGTGATGAAGAAGGAGCAGCCGAAAGGCAAAGCTCTCGATTTGGTGATCAAAATTAGTTTCCGAAGAAGGGTGGCGTCAATAGGGAACCCAGTGGGAGCTCGGAGAGGAGCCGCTGATCGAGATGAGCCAGTTTAAAGGGATACTTTAGGATTTTTGACATGGGGTCTCATTTCCTGGTTATCCAGAGTGTTGCTGATTTCTGGAGATATTTTTTTTTTGTAATTCATGCAGTTCTTATATTTGAAGAGTTACGTGGCGCTAGGCTAGTGCATTTCTATGGTATCAGCTAGGCTGCAAAATGTGCCAGATAAGCAACAATAACACAATAAAAAGTGACAAAAACACACGGCGAAAGAGTGATGAAAACGCAACAAAAAACCAACAAGAAAGCCACTAAAGAGTGACAAAAAGCTGACAAAAACAATGTGACGAAAACAACCAAAAGCGACCAAAAAACACCGAAAACATGCAATTAAAAAAAGACGAGAACCCAACAAAAATACTTCCAAAATGTGACCAAAAAACGCTGGAAAATGAACAAAAACACCACTAAAGAGCGACAAGACAGTGACAAAAATGCAATGAAAAAGTGACCAAAACATGACCAAAAAAAACGACAAAAAAGTTTTGATCCGTTGTGTAGGTCTTAGCTATTAAGTGAGGAGTCACATTGGCCTCTAGGTTGTAAGCTCCAGTCCAGAAGCTTTTAGATTTGTGTAAAGCTGGCCCGGAGAAAATGCGCTCGGTTAAGAAGGGGGTTAAAAGGTTAAAGGCCCAACACCTGATATTTTTCCCAGGTTGTGAAATAAAAAAATAAAAAATTCTAATAAATCAAAATGTGAAGACACTAGGCACAAGGAAAACTGTATTTAATGGTTTAGCGTCTTACAGGCTTTCTAATGTTTTTTTTAAATTTTGTTTTGTTTAAAATATCTGATTTTTCTTTTTCATTACAAAAAATATATATGTTTGTTGTGATCCCAATTTATTCCTAACTTTTGTAACATATTTGTAATATCCTGATTCCTCACAGGGACCAGTTTATAAGCACAATTTACAACTTGCAGGCTCACTTTCCAGGGTCATTGTCACTGAAATGCTATGTAATTAAATAGACAGGGTTTTTCCCCTCATAAATGTGTGAGGTTACAATATTCTAAAGGAGGACAACGACATGAAAAGTATTCATTTCTCATCCAGGGGCGTGCAGGTCGGATCACAGCTGACCCTTCTCACCGTGGACACGAACAGTTTAACCCTCACCTCTCAGGCAGGAGGCTATGGTCCATCCAGATCACGACCTCCTGCCACATGAACAGCTTTTCTCCTTCTCCCACCAGACTCATGAACACTAAATAACCTGTTACCTCCTCATATTTTAACTATGTGATTATTGACCTCACATCTGCTGCCCACCATTCATGCCACTGTTAGTCTGGACATGCATATTGTGTATATTGAGTTTAGCCTCCAGACCCGGTCACCCACCTGGTCCAGCGTAGTTTGGGACACAGAGTAGTCCTCGATACTGAGCCGCTCTTTGTTGGAGACGACCAGCTGAAAGATCCGGGCGAGTGAGGAGGAGCAGATCTCGTACTGGAGCGTGTTGTAGTGCTTCTCCCTCTGGACGCAGCCGGGGAAACTGCAGTCCATGAAGCTCTCCACCGGCTCCAGCTCCGGGCACTGGCCTGGTTTAGCTGCCTTTATCTTCATGGTCAGCACATACCCCTCACCAAACCTGAGCGAGGAGAGGAGAGGGGAGGGGAGGAGGGGGGGTTTGGTCAGAAGAGTGGAAATTTGTGTCTTTCGGGATTTTGTGACTATTAGTTCTGCTTCGACGGTCCACAAAGAAAACGTCTTACTTGTACTTGAGGTGCTGGATGGTGCCGAGACATTTGAAGGTGCCGTTCACCATGATGGCCAGACGAGTGCACAGAGCTTCACACTCCTCCATACTGCAGAGCATACAGTACATTTCATTAACTCATTAACTTAACAGATCATGATGACTGAACACAGTCAATCACATGATTTTGTTAACGTCTAAACTCAGAGCAACTGCAATGCTCATTTTTGATTTTAATGTGTGATGCAGAAGTTGTGTTAAATCTTTTAATGGATTTAGGAAAGATTGAAGCCAGTTTTCAATCAACCAAAAAGGACTCTCTGATCTAATGCTTGCCACCCAAATCCCACAACATGGCCCCAACCAACTCCAATCAGTGCTTGGCCTTAGTTAAAGAGGGGGCATTATGCTTTTTTCAATCACATAGCACCAGTCTATAGCACACTACAATGATGACGAAACCTTCTGTTGGTCTGTAAATGCAGTAAATTAGAATAACTGCCTCGCTCTCTCAAAATGGCTGCAGCGAATGTCTTGAAATAGGCCTCTGTCTCTTTAAGAACCTCTGACCCTTTCCGACACGCCCCCTCCACATGCTGTCTGAGGCATCAGTGGGGAGGGGGTTCTGCTGAGGAGCAGTGGTTGGTTACTCGGCTGGTGACGAAAGCTCGGAGGCGTCTCCAGGAGGTGGGGGCGTTCCTAGGAGGACTCAGGCAAAGCTATCCCTAAAATGGCCGCCATCAGAGTTTTTACAGATTACTCAAAAATACGTGAATGTGCCAAGGCAACACTTCAGGCATGTTTTTAATGAGGGAATGACATAATAACACTATGTAAAGCTTGAAAAAGTCAATTTTGCATTATACCCCGCCTTTAATGCTTGAAGTAAGGCAAGTGGACATCTTATCAATGTGTCATTGCAGATTAATTCAAACCAGGTTCAGTTGTGATTGTAGTATCTTTTATAACATATGTTTTAAAAAACACCTGCCTTTGAGAACATGCTCATATCTGTTGCCTAAATTTCTACCAAATATAAAAGCAAGGTACAGTAATGACAAGACATCTAAATATATCTGGAGTTCTGACTAAGTTGAGACTTGAAAACATTTATCCATCCCCCGGAACTGCGTGATATATGGCAGTGATTCTCAACTGGTGGGTTGGGACCCAAAAGTGGGTCAGGATGCTCCAGGATGTCATGAGTCTATTCCAGGGAACTTTTTTATTTTTTTAACTGCATGGAAACACAACTGGAGCCGGTTAAAATTAATGTTATTGGATTGTTTTGATCATAATTTCAGTCTTTTTTCATTTAATTTCATTTATGAATGGAATGGAATGGCAGTGCTGTAAATATGCCGGATTTAGCTCAAGGCTAATTTCTATCCGTAGTCCCATTAGGTAAAAACTAAAAACTAAGAAAAGAACATACAAAATACAGAACACATAAGACAAAACACACAGCAGTACATTACAGACTAAACAGGCAAGGACAACAACTACACAATTCATAAAGTGCATTTCTTTCACTCCCCTCGTCCCTCCCGCTCACACTCACACACCTATACCTGCTAAATAAATAAAATATGTTCCTGTCTAATGCCTCATAATGATTACACCTTTGTCGGCAATGAAGCCATTCTTTCAGTTGTCTCTTAAATCAGACATAGGTGGTGCTTTCTCTAACTGAGTGCTTCAACAAGAACAAGCTTTAAAGGAACAGGCCACCATTTTTCCATACTGAGATATGTTCTTGCCTGAGCTTAGACGAGTTGATGCATACCTGTCTGTTCGTTGTGTGTGCCCTCAATCACACAAAACGACCAAAGATGTTGTTAGCATTTGGCCTCTCCCAATGTATTCCTATGGCTCCAAACGGGGGTGAAGTAAGAAGGGACCAAGCTCTTCCACGGGCAAGCACCAAGACCAGACAGGTACACATCAACTTGTCTAAGCTCAGGTAAGAACATATCTCAGTATGGAAAAACGGTGGCCTGTTCCTTTAAGGGAAACCACATTTTGAGCACCACACAGTCCCCCCTGACTGATTTAAGGCACATCTACTGCTTGTTCAATCAAAAACACAACATCTTAAGCGTTATATAATGAATTGCATTTCTATTTGTGTCACAGCTTGTCATCCGAGGGTAATGGTGGGTCCCGAAGCCACACCACGTGAGAACCACTGATATAGGGATTCAAAAACTGACCTTAACCCGGGATGTTTTTACCTGTGTGAGGTGAGCACCACGGCGCGTCCGTCCTGGATCACGCTCATGATGGCGTTCCACAGGAAGCGTTTGGAGTGAGGGTCCATGCCCGTCGTGGGCTCGTCCTGAACAAAATCAATCACACTGCATTAATGAATATGTTTCAGGGCTTATTGCAACATGTCCAACCAAGTTCACTGTGCCAATGCCCACAAGCCACATTCAAACATTGGTCAGGCCAGAGAACGCAGTGTCTTGCCCAAGGACACAAACCCTGAGCTCTTTTCAGTACATGGCCTCTCTTCCCACCTGTGTAACTGTCAGCATATGGCAAAGATCTACAGTTTGTGCCCGTTTGAATAGACGGCGGTGCTTGTCGCCAGCAGATTACGACACGGCCAGGCCTGACTGAGCACATATGGTGTTCCATCTGCAGCGGGGGACTGTTTCATTTATGAATCTCTGAGTAATACCCCAAAGTGATCGGCTGTGGGTTTGCGATGTCAAAACAACAATTCAAATAGAGTTCTGTGGTACAAAGTGTCAAAATGCAGATATTTTTAACCTGGTTTGGGGTTAGAGGCTTGTAATTAATGGGCGCATCTGCATTAAAAACCCAAATTTTGAACGAGGAAGTCAGCGTCAGAAATAGTGGTATTATTCGATCATATACTGTAAATCAGTGGCTCACAAACTGTGGTATTTGGGCTTCTTCAGATTGGATGAATGAGTAGTATATGGTGGTATAGCCCAAAGTTTCCATAACATTGTATTTTGCTATTTAAAGGGGCTAGATGCAAGTTGGCCAAATATCTTCTTTTTTTTTTTTTTTTTTGCATAAAAAGTTGCACAATGCACTTTTAAAGCAGCATACGAGTACATTAAAAGGAGCTATACCTGATTGTACAAAGAAACAGGGTCACTCAAATTTCAATTTGCTATTTTCTGGTCCAAACTCATCTCAAACTTTCCTAATGCATTTACAACATCAAAATTCGTCACAGGGACTGAGTTTAAACCAGGTTTCACAACTTTCAGGGAGGAAAATTGTCACGTCACTGTAAAAAATACCGACTAGCCTGACATTTTATGACTGTTTAAAAGGCTTTAAAACCAGTTTTTTTTTGGATAAATGTCTGTTTTTACCATATACTAAAGGACAAAACTTTTATTCCAATACAGAAAATTTAAAAAATCAAGGACAGCTCCTTTAAAGCAAAACTAAGTAACTCATGCCCCTAGAGGCCATAAGCGGCACTACAGGCGTCGTAGCATGTTGCGTTTTTTTACTCATTAATTGTCCGTGAGAGTAAATACTACGCTGACAGAAAAGACAAAAGGAGGGAGGGATATTGTACATTGTGCTACAACCCAATTACACAATGGAGATATTTTTTTTCACTCAAACTTGGCTGTAAATACTGTTTAAGTGGCGCTAGCCCACAGTTAGCTTTGCCCGTTAGCCTGTTAGCTTCTTCTTCGTGATTCCATTAGTGTGTACTGGTGACTTGGTGCAATTGTGGTTTTCTGGCCAGAAACACCAGGAGGAGTTGAAAGACCCCCCAATCACCCCATTAACACTTGTATTACCCCCAGAGGGACAACGAAAAGGATTTACTAAGGTAAACAAGTTACATAGTTCTGCTTTAAATTAAGTAAAACAAAGGCAAGAAAGACACTTGAAATAAGCACTTGCGTAAATTATATTATTTTACTGCAGGGGTCGACATGAGTTCTTATCAGCATTATCTGGTTTGCAAAAGTTTATTTCTCTGTGTAGAAAAAAGAGTGAATTTGTTGATTAAATTTCACCTCGGAAAAAAAGAAGATTGGGCTCAACATTTATGATTCTGATTGGGGGACTCTTTCCAAAAACGTTCTTGGTTCATGCATGTATTACTCACCAGGAGCACGAGGGTGGGGCAGCCGATCATGGCGATGGCGGTGGAGAGTTTGCGCTTGTTGCCTCCGCTGTACGTCCCTGCGCAGCGTCCCGCGTATTCAGTCAGACCGAGCTTCTGGATGCCCCACTCTGCAACCTACAGGGACAGTCATGAGCTCAAACCAATAAAATCTTAAGTTAGCCGCGGGACAAAATTATTCTGGTGTTTTCAGGGGGAGGTTTATATATTTAAGGGGTAGCACTTTATATATTTATACAGCTCTCACTCTGGGTATCTCGGACTCCGGGACCCCCCTGAGGCGAGCGTAGAGGTACAGGTGCTCCCGTCCCGTCAGCAGATCATCGATGGCGTCAAACTGAGGACAGTAGCCCATGTTCTGGTGCACGTCCAGGATTTGCGTCACAATACTGAGGACACACAAGAAAATGCTGAAATTCACATTGAAAAAAAAAAGGAATAGGCCACAGTTTTTACATAGTAATGTGTCTTATCTTGTCGAAGTCGTTTGGGTCGCGGGCCGAAATTCAGACCCCACGGCGTGTCGGGGGCCACATATACTGTAAAGGACTGTGGCCTCATAAAAGACAACAGCTTACACTTATTGTGCCTCATCAGCCTGTGTCACATGTTTCTTAAAGTGCTCCATAAAGTCATTATTCATTCACTCCACACTCGATAGCGGTAAGTTACTATTGTAGCCACAGCCACCCTAGGGCAGACTGACTATTTACCACGTGGCTACAATATGCTGTTTATATCCTGATCTCTTTTTATGTCAGTGCCCTCTGCTGGACATGTGTGGAATTCTTTCCTTTTTTTAAATTTAAGCTGTTGGAGTGAGCAAACTGGTTATTTCTTTAAAAATCCATAACTCCGCACAGGAATGGGCTCGAGACGTACTTTTTTTTTACATGCTCAGGAATTCATGCTCCTCAAATGGCCACATTAACTCATCTTGACCTTGGGCCTTGACAAATGTGCTTTACATGATCCAAGTCTAGTTACACAATATTAAACATGTCGATTTTCTAAGCGGATAAAAAGGTGCACTATATTGTGAGGCGTCATAACACCTGGATTATTATTACGCCTCACAATATAGTGCACCTTTTAATCCGCTTAGAAAATCGACATGTTTAATTTTGTGTAACTAGACTTGGATCATGCAAAGGCTCACGTGACTGTATTTAAATAGGGAAAACGTGGAACAGCTTGGTAGCTTCTCAGTTCGGAGCTATACCTTTGCTGGGAGAGGCTTATTTATTTATTTATGGTTTATTTGGTAGGGACAGTGCAAGTTAATGAACAAGCCACACCGGATTGTAGCCTTAGGCTAATTTTCATCCGTCGTCCCCCATGCGCACGCTCAAACACACTCTCATACATCCTGGCCTATTGTACATGTTTTTAGTGGTAGGGGAAACCGGAGTACCCGGAGGAAACCTACGCAGACACGGGGAGAACATGCAAACTCCACACAGAAAGGCCCCGTCCTTGGTGGGAATCGAACCCGGACCTTCTAGCTGTGAAGCACAAGCACTAACCGCTGTGCTACCGTGCCGCCCGCACGGTAGTTACCGCTAAATGCTAACAACATTTATGTGACTGAGCACACGCACAAAGCCCAGACAGTTATACATCAACTCGTCTAAGCTAAGGTAAGAACATATTTCAGTATGTGAAAACGGTGGCCTGTTCCTTTAAAGACGCCAGTGTGAGCTGTAGTACCTGTAACCCGCCACAGAGGCCTCTCCTGAGCTCACGTCTGTGTCGCCCGTCAACATTTTGAAGGTCGTCGTCTTCCCGGCTCCGTTGACTCCCAGCAGACCAAAACACTGTGAGAGAAAGAGAGATTTGATAATTAGCCACAACTTTATTTAGTCGTTTGTCGTCTTTACATTAACACCTCATCAGATTTACAACAGAAGATACAAAACCTATTTACATATTACACAAAAGGAGGTCCAAAACAGAGCTGCCCCCCCCTCACTGAAGCCAAACCCAACACTCGGCTCTCTGGCCTAAGTCTGAGTTTGTTCATGTCACTGCATGAATAACGATGTTTGGAGGGGTCGTATTGACAGCCAAGTTTTTCATTAGTCTGCTTCCGGCAAAGAGAGAGGAGCGCAAATGAATAATCCTCGAAACTGTGACTTAAACGTTCAAACTAATGTGTAAATAAATATCCTCAGGAGGCAACAGAGGCTCCTGACTGTGTCTTTAAAAAGGGGTTGTGATGACAATACTGTTCCTATACATTTCTAAAGATGTATAGGAACAAAGATTGTGTAACAGAGTTGATTTGATCATAGTTTCAGATTCATGGGCTCATTTAATTCTATCAGTTGTGGGGAAAATACGGTACTTTACATTATAACAAAGTCATCTTTTATTTTGGTTTTGGCTCATAATCCCTGGATTATGGTTCAAGTCTACACCAGCTGAGACCCACTGCTGTAAAGATGATATTAAACAAATGCAGATACAAATTTTCACTATAAGCTGCTACAATAAACACATATGTTCTTGTTTCGTCTGTGGCTGTACCTCTCCTGCTGGCACTCCCACACAAATCCGGTCCACCGCTGCCCTCTTCCTGCCCACATAGGTCTGTGCAGCAACAACAAAGTCAAACACTGCATTTCAACACGACTTCAGGAGGAAAAAAAAAAATAGACTACGACGGATCATACGAAAGCAAATGTGAAAGTAATGGATAATATTATTGTTAAATGCAATTAGTAATGCACAGCTGTATGAATATATTACCTTGGATAAGTCTCTGATTTGCAGGATGTCGGACTTACTGCCTCCCTCGTAAATCCTTCGTCTCTCCTCGGCCACATCATCATCTTCTTCCTGAACTGGACCCTCGGGCGGACTGGCGGGGAACCTATAATGTGCAAAACAAAAAATAATTCATTCATTTTGTGCTTCTCAGTTTTGAACTATCTGCTTACAAACTGGATCACTGTCATATCATTGCATAAGTTGCTTAGATATTTGTACAGTTTACTCATAAAAGGATTGATTGGAAACTTGGTAACATCTGCAGAAACAACAAAAACAACGCAATTCAGAATATTATATAAAACAGTACGATCAGCAGGGAAAGTTGAGACTGTGACAATGGATGGGTTTTTATCACATGATTTTTCCCTTTTATTAGCATCAGTTTGAGAACATTTTAGCCAAGGATAGAAAATATTAAATATTCATCATGTATATTAATGAATTAGGACAAGATGTGTCTGACGCTAATATGCATTTTTACGCTGATGACACAAAAATGTACTGTTTTGGATTGAATAAAGCTGTAGAATCTATGCTTTTGATGTGGCCCAGCACACACTTCTACAGCTACAACTGGTCCTCAATGCTGAAAAGACCAAACTAATGTCGTTTTCAAACACTAAGAAGGTTCCTCAAATGATCCCCTTAGTGTCCACACTAGAGGGAATGTCATAGAGGTGGTTCACACTCACAAATACTTTTTTTTACTTACAAATATTTTGCTGGATGACTTTCAAGCCCTACATAGACAATCTTGTGAAGAAACTTAAACTCAAATCGGGCTTTTTCTTTTGAAATACATTCTTTCACTGCAACATTTTTCTCTATTTTAGACTATGGAGACCTGTTGTACATAATGCCTCTGCTCAATGTCTAAGATTGACACTGTATATCAGACTCCTCTGAGGTTCATTACTAACTGCAGGGCCTTGACCCATCATTGTGAACTGTATTCTCGAGTGGGATGGCCTTTTTTTGCCTTCCAGGAGGCTGGGTCATTGGTATACTTTTATTTATAAGGCCATGCTTGGTCTTCTGCCCTCTTACGTTTATAACTTAATCTCACGGAGGAGTGTTACTTACTTAATTTATTGCTCACTGTTCCATTTGGCCTTACAGAACTGGGAAAAAGGGCTTTGTTCACTCTGCTCCTTCTACATGGAGCATGTTGCAAAAAGACTGGAAAATATTATTATTATTTCATTAAAAGCTTTTCAGGCCAGATTGAGAGCACTTGAGTTGACCTTTTTACATTGTAATGTGTAACATTACAACTGTATCTGCAACTGTATCTTTTGCTGCCTCTTGGCCAGGAATGGAAAAAAAAGGTTTTTAATCTCAATGGGACTTTCCTGGTTTCCTGGGACTTTCTATTTTGTTGGGGATGGCACCTCTGTATAGATAATATACATATACCATCCAAATAACTTCATTGGGTCTTACCAGTGCTCCATGAAGAAGCGATACTGAATAAGCAGATTGAGCATGAAGTACACAAATCCCTCCACCGCCATGAAAGTCACGTTCTTCCCCACAAAGTCCCATCTGAACGGGTCCTCAGTGTGCTCCTCACCTGGGAACACAGGCAAAACGAACTGATACAAAAACAGCTCAATGTGCACAGATACAGTTTAATAAAGTCAATATGAAATCAGCCACACATAAGACAAAGTGCTGTTGTATCACCAATATTACTTGACAAAGCAAGACAATGAGCAGATATAAACGCTTTGCTTTTGGACTTACTTGACCCCCTTACCCTCTGCCTAAAAGCTTATCCACTGGAGAGCAACAGTGTAATGCCTTATTTGAAAGCTAAGACCTACACAAGTGATAGGTCACATTTTTGAAGCCCTGGAGTCATTTTTGGTTACTTTTTCATTGCTTTTTTGTTGCTCATTTGTCTTTTTTTGGTGGTTTTATTTGTTGCATTTTACATCATGTTTTTTTGGTCACAATTTTGTCATTTTTCCTTGATTTTCATTGTTTTTTTTTGCTTTTCCGGCACGTTTTTGGCCACGCATTTGACCTCAGTTTTCTTCCTCGATTTTGTCGCCATGTGTTTTTTTTTTTTTTACTTTTTGATTTGGGCAAAGCCAAACTGGAGAAATGTGCTCGGTTCAGGCGGGGGTTAAGAGAGTAAAACACAAGCACACACATGGATGCATAACCTACATGAATGCAACCAAACACAAATGTTTTTTTTTTACACGGATACAGCCTGACTGCATGGTTAAAAACGTCAATGCATGAATAAATGCAATATTCTCATATTCACATCTAAAATGTGGTGATATAAGCATCAGGGAGCGAAGAAATGAAAAGGCTCTGCGATAAATAGGAGATATATTCCTTTGAAAAGCAAGGTTATTTTGTGTGCGCCTCATTCAAAACATGCATATTTAGAGATTTGAATTAACCCTCATGTCCCCTTTTGCAACATCCCACCTCTATACATACCAACACATCTCACAAGAGCTCTCCGTCTGATTGCCTTACCCTTTCCTCGTCATGAACAAGCTACATCTAAAAAAGCCTTGAAGATGTTATTTAAATTCTTACCAAACCTGGCGTAGACGTCAGTGACGGCCTGGCGCATGGCCATGTCGATCAGACCGCGGCCCAGACAGAAATGAGGGAAGATGAGCAGGAACGTCTTCAGCCACTCGTTAAACGCCAGTAAAGACTGTCCACACATGCAGGAGAAAGAAAACGGATAAATGGGATGAGGATGAGTCATGGAAGAAGAGCAATAGGAATATATGCAACTGTATGACCCTGTGTTTTTATGAATGAATATGATTTTGAGAGTCTTTACTAAATTGCATTGCTTCTCTCACCCTGTTGTTTTCGAAGAGCTCCAGGACGAAGGTGATGGCGCTGCTGTTGATGCCGATGAACAGGTTGATGCAGGACAGGGACACGTAGGCCGTACTCGGGACGTTAAAGACGTAGGACATGGGGTACATCATGGGAGTCACGGACCACCTTAAAAAAGCAACATACAATCAACATCAAATCTCCTTATCTGTCCACAGGGGCAGTACTGTAGAGCTCCAAATTATTCGCATCGCAATAGTGATCCACACAATGTCTGAAGAACCCAAATTTACTTCCATTTTAGTCTTTTTTTTATTTTCAATGTAACAGAAGACAACATGTTAAGTGAAACATTGTAATATCATTCTCTCATATCATTCTCAATATCATGAGCGTAATACTAAAGACAGTTAAATCCAAAAGCCTCTGGTTGCACTGCTTTATAACCGCGGTGCTCAGGGCCGACATTGTCAACCCTTGCTGCAGTTCCTCCATATGTGGGCTGCGAAACAAGCTAGTTTTCCATTAGATGGCATTGCACTTTCTGCACGTTTTAAGCAACTGTGAAGCCTGGTTTCTAATTTTTTTCAACTTTCAACACCTACATATTGCTCCTCTGATGATGCTGGGTTAGTTCAATTAAAGAACCCAGGTGGAGTTCGTAAGAAATTTTTAGAAATCTCGTATACTAATGAGGGTTGGACTTTGATTGACAGGCTGCTAGCTTTAGAGCTAATGGCCTGGGCGTGGCTACGACTGAACAACATGCCCCACGAGGGCCGAGTCTACAGTGAAGATCTCGCCCTTATGCCCTTTTTAGGAACATGCTCCGTCACAGCAGGGTAGGAGGAGTCTGTAAATCCGCTATGATTTCCCTTTCAAACTTTATTATGGCAACAGGGAGGAGTGAGGAGACGGAGTGACTGTGGCAAAAAGGAATCCGATGCACTCTGATGCAGTTAAAAGTCCTTTATTAACAATGGGACGCGCTAACGTATTTCGACCATTCATTTTTGCCACACTCACCTACAACCCAAGGCAAGTTTGTTATAACTCCATGTTCTACTTCATCCTCTCTCCCACCCTCCTCTTACAAGTCTATTAATATAATATCTGTGATTACATCGCAGTGTGCAGCCCTACTGTCCACAATGTGTCTCTTTTTGTAGAATAAAATCATTCTGGAAATGTTTTTCTTACACCATTTCAATGTTTGTTCCTTATCCAATACTTGGCCAGACCTTAGCAATGGTGATCTTACCCGTACAGCAGCAGTAGTGTTATCAGCGCGGGCAGGTTAGTCGGTGACGTGTAGCATTTCTTGTCAAACGCCATAAAGATCCCCACCACCATGGCGGTGCTCAGACAGTAATTCACCTGCGTGAAGAAATGGTAATGGTAAATGGTCTCAACTTATATAGCGCTTTTCCACCTAGGATCCACTCACCCATTCACACTCTCATTCATACACCAATGTACGCAGACACTGGGGGCAATGTGGGTGAAGTGTCTTGCCCAAGGACACAACAACAATGTGCACATTCAGGAGGTGGGATTCGAACCCCTGACCTTCCGATCATGAGACGACCCTCTCTACCATCTGTGCCACTGTCGCCCCGTGCGTGAAGAAAGTCGAATGAGACAAAAATCTCATGTTATTTTAATACCGCCGATCATTTCCTCGTACCATGTCCCAGAGGAAGTTGGAGACCCAGTAGACGACAGGGCTGACCCCGCTCACAAACTGCAGGTGCTTGGCTTTAGTGACTCGCTCCTGGATCAAGTACAGGACGAAACTGGCCGGAACGAAGGACATGGCGAATATCACACAGATGGCCACCACTGCGTCCACTGAAGTCTTCAGTCTGAGAGGAGAGGCATGGCACAGAGTTTATCCTTCAGTAAATTACTAGAAAACATCAACCTAAAAAATGGCCAAAAAATCTGACTTCTGGACACATGACAATGACTGGTAAACAAAGGCACAAGTCCAAACCTGTGTATATTATTCAGAAACTATTCAGCCAAAACTGATGATCTTTTGTTTTCATTTGACAATATGTCTAGACGTTGACATTCTCTTGAAGAGCTTTATGTCGGAGATAGAGGGTAAAAAAAAAAGGATTGAAATGCAAAGTCATGTGACAAAAAAGTATGAAGAATTTTGTACACTTGTTTGGCTGGGTGCCCTTAAAAGATACCAATATGGTATAAAACAAATTTAAGGTACTACTGGTAGTGAAAATCTAAAAAAAGGTACTGAACAACATATTTCTCTTTAGATATTAAGATTTTATGCCAGTGTCCAGTTACAGCAATTATACATTTGTTTAGTCTTTCATGGAATAATTTGTTAGTATTGCTTTGTTTTATGGTTCTTTTAGTATAGGTTTCGAATCAAACTATCATTTAGGTATTGGTTTGTAAACTAAGGACTGTTAAAGTGCTGGTATATATATATATATATATATATATATATATTTTTTTTTTTTTTTGCAGTACCCAGCTATGTCTAGAAAGGCAAATATTTTTTTCAAAATCCTTTTCAACATATCTCAAAGCTCCTAGCACGAGGTAAGCCCTCGGGCTGAAAGATATATCGTTATCGTATCGATATCGAGATGTGAACATTCAAGATATTAATGTCGAAAAAGCAACAATATATCGCTATTGTATTGATATCGAGATGTGAACATTTAAAACATTAAAATCCAAAAAGCAAGATAGAAACAATATAGATTTTCATCAATAAAACTGCACTCTTTTGTATTATGTTTTAATTTTTCTGAAAAATGCTTGGTTTTCACCTAACCCATAGTTATATTGTATTGTATCGAGATATCTGGCATTAATATTAAGATATGAAATTTTGTCCATATCGTTCAGCCCTTGTGAGCTTTGTTTTTCTCGATTCTCTCCATACTCTGTGGTGGTAAGCCGATATGCTTTAACCTGACATCCTCACTGATAATAATAATACAATGATACCGAGCGATGAGCCCTCGTTGGCACTCACACAGTGACCTCTGACAGCTGCTCCTTGGTGAGGTTGAGCGGGTGGTTGACCGCCGTGATGCCGTACTCCACGGGTTTGGCGTGCGGAGGCAGGAACGCGCGCAGGATGGCGTTGTTGGCCACGTTCATGAAGGACACCATGGCATGCCAGCCTTTGTTATTGTACCAGACCTGTCGGGGCAGCAGAAACATATTTGTGTACAGAAAAAGTATAGAATCACTACTTGAGTCTGTTAAAATGACTTATCGGGTTGTTTTTCATAATTTTTTGGCTTATTAAATGCTCATCAAACATTTTTTTTGGAATGTTTACATTATATTTTACAAGTCTAAGTTGTATTTGGGTCTAGATAATATTAAAAATAAATAAAAATACCTTAACGTTGTATTCACTTTCCATGTACTTCAGGAAAACCCCGATGTTCCTCAGGGCGAGTCTGGAGTAGCGGCCCTGTCACACAAAAAGGTCGAGATAAATGAATAAAGCTATGCAGGTTGAGTGATGTTGTTAAATAAGTGAATATCGGGAAACTTACTGCTGTGATGTTGAACATTCGTCCCAGCTGAGAGAACACCTCCTGGATGTCACTCGGCTTCACGTCCAAAATAGGAAGCTGGCCTCCGACTGACAGACCTCCATATCTGAACGCAAAAGGACGGTTGGATTAGGCAACAAATATTGTCAAACATTATAGGAATATTTACTCGTCATCACTGCCTAAAAATATAGATTAGAGTGTCCAAATGATGCTAGCGAATAAAAAGCCCATACCATCATTAATGGATTTATCTCTTATAAAGACTTTGATATCTAGTATGTAGTTCATGATCTAAATTCTCCCTGTTTCAAAATTGAGCCTGGCTTGTCAGGCAAACTCATTAGTAGGAATTTTACTCATTTGAAGATGTCAAACGTGTGGATATTTAGTGCACTGAGCTGTAGACAAATCTGAATTCTGTAGATGTTAAATGAATGCATTACCTCTGCTCATTGACCCAGTATTTGCTTTTCAAACTGTAAAAACACACACAAAAACAGAGTTGGTAAACAAGATCAAGAGTCCAGCAATGAAATCCTTCTTTATCTGTGCTTAGAAAAAATGCCAATAATTCATAATGATTCAGGTGACTCATGACCAGATTTTGAAGCTCTTCTTGAAAACCGTTTTTGATCCACCAGCGAGAAATGGAAATAGTTTTACTGGATTGTTAGATTGTATGATAGTAAACCCCACCTGGTGCGGATGAGGCCGGGGTACGTTTTGACCAGGTAGTCGGATATGTTCCTCTCCGTCAGGTCCAACATGGTGTCTCCGGTCCGCTCCATTCTCTGCTTCGGGGGCGGCCCTCCTGCTCCGATGGGGCAGATGGGCATCATGGTCAGGCGCTCGCTGCTGCTGCACTCACAGGATGGCGAGGGGTCCAGAGCTGACCAATCAGACGCCTCCAGGACAGCACCGAGGGCGGGCGAGATGTTCGGGTACACCCACTCTGAAGTGTTGTGACTGCAGGACATTCTGTTAAAACAGGGAGGAGAGTTTGCATTTGCATAAGCTCTTAGTCGTCCATGAGTTTGTCAATGTGGTCACCTCAACTGGACCGGGTTGTTGGAGATTTTACCATCAGCTTGATTAACAAGATCAAAAAAACTGAAGAGGAGAGGCTAAATATCATCTTTTAAAGCAGCATTTAAAGCCCAGTGTGCTGTTGTGTGTCTAAATATAGTAAATTTCCATCCAGTGAGAATACAGAAGTAAGCGTTATTTGGTCCGGACCCCAGTGGTGCCTCTGCGCTGTGAATTTCATTGGCAGAGCAGAGTGTGTTGCGTTACAAGTAGTGCAGTTTCATCTTTGGCCTGTAGGGGCAGTGTATAAACAGGCGCACAGTCTGCTAGAACAGCACTACCCTTTAAAGCAATACTAAGTAACTTGTTTACCTTAAAGGGGCTATACGGAGTTTATAATGTAAAAAATGTTTTCCTCCCCCTACATGTTCCAGCCATATCCTAATATGTAGAATGAGCTCTGACCTATTCACCACAACTGCCTATAAAATCCTGCATGGTCACTGTTGCGGCGATCTGCTGTCTCCTCCGCCCCTCCCCGTTTGGTTGCCGCCCTCCTCGTCTGAGACCAGGTGGAACCAATTTGTAATCAGGTGCACACACCTGGACTGTTCAAATGACTCTCATTCACTCCACCGTCATGCACCGGGAGCAGCCCAACACCACGGCAGGAGCAGGAAAGCTCCTAGAACTCAACAAAAGACTCTAAAAATAAACACAAACGCTGAGCAGGACCAGACTCACTTAAAGACCTGAGAGACTGCCGGGAAGCACCAGCGCGTGCTTCTGTTGTGTTAATGCTGTGTTCAGTGGTATTTTGTAAATATTGATTTTTATGTGGTTTACCTGGGTTTAATGTATAGTTCTTAGCAATTCATCACTGCATTTAATTAACTTTGGTAAACTTGTTAAAAGCATGAATAACGTAGTGTTTATAATGTGCTGTGTAAAAGGTTGATTCATAGTTTAAAAGTGTAAAAGTTAAACTCCTTAAAGGCTTAAACATTTATGAAAGTCAAAGGGTAAAATGTGCTAAAATAATACATATTTATCCGTAATCTACATATAAAACGCAGTGAATTCCATGATTTAAAATGCATGGTTAAATGTTACATTTTGCACTGGATACTTACCTGTGTTTGTATTTTTTACTTATTGGGAATTTCTTTTCTGTTTCCACTAAGGTTTTTTACTGATGAAACCAACAAATGAAGTCAATAAAAGGAGAAAGACAACTTCCTGGCCTAGAGTAAATTCCTGTACCTAACTTCAGTAGTGAGCCCATCTCACGTCAGGTGTGGGAACCCGCCTAACAGCAAGCTAACAGGCAAAGCTAGCTGCGGGCTAGCGCCACTTAAACAGTATTTACAGCCAAGTTTGAGTAAAAAAAAAATGACATTGTGTAATTGGATGTACAATATCCCTCTCTCCTATTATCTTTTCACAAGTTGCTACGGCACCTGCAGTTGTGCTTATGACCTCTGGGGGCAAGCATTACTTGGTACTGCTTTAAACACAGCTGCTAACAACAAACCAGTCAAGATTATTGGTTTGTATCAAAATCATTGAATAAATATAGTATTATCATTAGCAGTAGACTAGTCCAACTTTACTGACATGAAGCTCATCAAGAGGTTTAATTTGGGAAAAATGGGGAGCTTTTTACATAGTACATACGAAAGTAAAGCAGTGATCTGGATGAATCTAAATGGAAATATGAAGAAAAGGTTATGTTGGAAAGAACGTTATCATAGTGACTGTGTATTCTCTACCATGAATGTTATAAAGAACTCCAATCACAGCTGTCAGAGTGATGTACATTTAGATCAGTTCCTTGGTCTTTAGTTGCAACAACATCATTTGTACCACGTTTAAAGAGCTTACAGACAACAGAGTGTCTCTCATTAGAACTGAGTATCCCATCAAAGGGCTGGCTTTTACTCTGGATGTTTTATGTGAACAATTTAGCCACTAAATTGTTCACATCTTATCTGTCTCGTCGTGAACTCCAGCCGAGACGTGCTTCTAATTACAGAATAATCAGTATGTGCGGAGAATCTGTGAGAGCTACAATCGCATTTAGGCAACAGCTGAGAGATTTCACTCCACTATCTCCAACCCAGTCCAGTTGATAACTCTGTAAACCTCTAATGTATGTAGAAGTCAAAGGGTAAAAGACTAAAGTACTTTTTTTTTCTACTTTTCTTGAAATAACTACACTGTAACGAGAGATGTAACTGAGAGTGAGAATCAAATTTTTAGGGGACTCCTGACCACAGAAGGAACCATATATTTACAGTTGTGGAGAAAACTGGAACACACAGAAAGGCCCCCCCCCCAAGATACAACGTCTAACATTGTGTCTCACCCGAGTGGCTCTTCCTTCATGCAGCGAGTGCCCAGTCCTGGAGGATTAAACAAGCGTTCTGTGAACCGCATCATCCTCACGTCATGGGGCTGCTCATTACTAAAGATAAAAAAACAAAGAAGCAATATTAAAGGATCTATACCTGACTTTTTTTTTTTTTTTTCCTTTTGGAGGGAAACATTTTCTTTTGCCCCATAAAAGTATCAGCCTGATGTGTGAAGTTTGCATTGTATTATGATATGCTGATTGGGTTGTGTACAATCAACCCAAATACAATTATTATGCAAATTGTATTCAGTGCCATGAAGGTAAAAAAAAAAATATATATATATTCTATTAAAATCATGGATGGTATTGTGTCTCAGGGCTCTTTGATAATTAGATATCAGGTAAGCCCGGTTAAGGAAAAGAAACACTGAAAAAGGACGTTCCACATTATTAAGCAGACCACCATTTTCAAGTAATATGGGAAAGAAAAAGGATCTCTGCTGATGAAAAGCGTGAAATAGTTGAATGCCAATGATATATGAAACCTTCGATATTTCATGAAAGATTAAGCATAATCATCGCACTGTTAAGAGGTTTGTGGGTGATTCAGAGCACACACGGGTTTGAGCAAACAAAGGCACAATGAGGACGGTTTCTGCCAGGCAAACACATCAGATTAAGAGAACAGCTGCTACAAAGCTGCATAAACCTTCATTCATCCACCCCTAAACTATTCATTGAATGCTCATGAGCAGAAACAGTTGCAGTGGGCCCAGAAATACATTAAGACTCATTTTCAAACAGTCTTGTTCACTGATGAAGAAGTCAGTGATTCAAAGATCCCTGAGACACAATGCCATTCATGAGTTTAATAGCTTTTTTTTTTTTTTTTTTTTACCTTTATGACACTGAAATATAAGTTGCAGAATAATTGTTAACGCAATGTAATGAATATGTGACAATAAGGGGTTTACCTTTTTCCATCACATTTTGACTCAGAAGGACGGCGGTGATAGTTAAAGTACCTATTTTGTCACAATTTCACTTAAAAGGTTCAAAATTAGGTATAGTGCCTTTAAACTGCTAGTTATTCATTCAGAGTTGCCATGTTAAGTTTTGGATTTAGGTTTTCTGACCTGACAAAAGTGAACTGTGGTCCGTACATCCAGGGGCTGAGCGTGAGGGCGGGATACTCTCCGAATGGCGGGACGATGGTGGTGAAGATTAAGGCGATCAGGACAAAACTGGCAGGAAGTACGATCTGAAAACAAAGCAAGAATAAAACCACTTTCCTTGGCTTGCGTTTGGTCATGTTTGCCAATAGAGCGGTCTGTGTTTGTTATCAGCCTGCTCATGAGGTTTATTCTTTACCTGCGCCAGGAAGTCTTTTTGGCTGCGTGTTGCGTGGTGGAGCCGCTTCATCATTAGAGCCAAGAACTGCTTCAGGGTCAGCCTCCAGCCTTTAACCTGTCTGGAGCCCTTCCCCGCACTGTTGCCCGCCGCCCCGTGGGACGTGCCCACGCCGTTGTGTTCTGGGAGATAGGAACAAAAGTATAGCGTGTCAAGCGACTATCACGCTGCAATGTGTTGTGGCGGCATAAGAGAATCAAGCAAAAGCAAGCAGCAGAAATAGTTGCTTATAAATCTAATTAGCGTTCATTAGATGTATAAGCAACTATTTCTTATACATCTAATGAAGAGAATCAGGAAGTAACTTTAAAGAGATGATTTAAGCCAGCAAAATAGGCTTCAATCCAGCTTTGGTCTCTGTCTCCAAGTTAGCAAGTCAAATTAAATGTTTTTTAATGCCTCAGTCTGCAAAAGGAATCTTCATATCTAATTTCTTAAGATGAACATTCAATTAAACAGAGGAATGAGGGAAATATCAATATACAAAAGGAAATAGGAGCAAAATTAGCACATTTTCAGCCAATACTGTTATGGAATTTGTTTAAGAACATCATTTGTGTATTTTATGCAAACTTACGCAGTAAAAAGCAGTAAAATCGTCAAGCAATCTTATTATTTTACGAGCAATAGCAATATAGATGTAATGAGAGTTGGAATCCAACGTCAGGCTTTTTACTGACATTCAACGCCTTAATATTGGCACAATCAATCTAATGACTTTTAAAGGCCACGCGGAAACCCTGAATTTACATCTCCTTCTTGCAAAGTTGCCAGGCTAATAATAATACACGCACATCGAGAATAAATAAATGACAAGAGACAGAAACCCTAGTTTAAAGTCGAATTGCTTCGAATCGATGACAGTTGTTTAACCTCTTACCCAATTGCATTAACTGAGCACATTTTCTCCAATTCGGTTTTACCCAAATCTAAAAGCTTCTTGAAAAAAGCGTCAAAATAGTGCCGGAAAAGCAACAATAGCAATAGATAAAGCGACGAAAAAAATTCAGCTAAAAAGTGATGAAAAAGCAACAAAACAAGACACGAAAAAGAAAATACGAACAACAAAAACACTTCGAAACTGTGACAAAACACACTAAGCTTTCAAATGAGGCTCATATGATGTAAACTCCTGCTTTTAAATTTGGGTAAAGCCGAACTGGAGACAATGCGCAGACGGGGATTAAGCGGTTAAAGCAGTACTTAGTAACTTGTTTACCTTAATTAATCCTTTTCGTAGTCCCTCTGGGAGTAATAGAGTTCGGGAATGTGATGTGATATCGCTAAGCATTATGGGATTAGCAGCAAATGTAAACTAATGGAGATTTTAAAAGTTAAAATACTGGAGTTATTGTTCACATTAAAACACTTGGACACCACAGTGTGTTAGATGTGTTTACCAGCAGTAACTCAGCAGCTAACGGAGTTCTTCCACAGTTATTTTCTCCACTTTTCATATTGCTTTTAGCTCATTTTAGTCAACATGCTGCAAAGATGGCGGATCTCCATGGTAACTGTGGAATTTCCCGAACTCTGGGATTATTGGGGGGTCTTTCATCTCCCCCTGGTGTCTCCAGAAAACCACACTTGCAGCTCTCCCTGCCACCGAGGCCCAATACACACTAGTGGAATCACGAAGAAGAAGCTAACAGGCTAACGGGCAAAGCTAACTGCGGGCTAGCGCCGCTTGAACAGTATTTACAGCCAAGTTTGAGTGAAAAAAAATATCTCCATTGCGTCATTGGATGTACAATATCCCTCTCTCTATTTGTCTTTTCTGTCAGCGTAGTATTTACTCTCACGGACAAGTAATGAGTAAAAAAACATGCTACAACACTTGCAGTGTCGCTTATGGCCTCTAGGGGCATGAGTTACTTAGTACTGCTTTAAATATATAAAAACACAATACACAAACCAGATGATATGTCTTGTTTTCTTGTGTAATGGGTAAAACCTGTATCCAAAATAAGCATGACTACCAGCAGCAATTGCGATACTTCAATCATTTCTACTTATGGCGGGGCAACTTCCAGTCATGTATAAGGACACACGACTAGTTCATAATACTGTCCAGCAAAAGCACAAACCGCTAGTGACCTACAGGCTTTGCAACGCTGGTTTCTAACCTTCGTCTTGTTCTGAGGCCATTCTGCTGCTGCTTTTCCTGTTCTGTAACATCCACTGCTCTAAAGGGACAAAAACACATCACAGACACGACACAGAAGCTAAAGGGTTAATTCTTGGGGGAAAAGGATCTTAGAGATATAGAAAACAGGTCACAAACTTTGAGTCCAAAGGAAAAGGTCACGTGCTAAATCACTGGTGGTATTTACCCGCAGTGGTGGCATTATTCGCCGCTTCTCCGTCTGCGGTGACCTTTATGAAGATCTGTGAAGAAATGAACAACCGACTTCACTTTCACGGGTCCAGGAGCATTCATCAATGTACAGGCTGCGATTTTACTGAAACTGAAACAAGGTCAGTTAAAGTATTACATGGATTTAGTCAAGGGAGTTATAAGAGTTTGTATCAGCAACTATGGGAATATCTGGAATTCCCTTTATTCATGTACCATCGCTCAGTACCATCGCCCAGTAGGACTTAAAGGTGCATTGTGGAAAAAAAGTAGTCATTTGTGAGTATTTGACCTTGTAGTGCTCCAGTGGCTGTATGAGTGGTCAGCATGGCATCTTTACTTTCCGTCACAGTGGTCTCTAGGACGGTCCAGGATCAATTGTTTGGAAGGATTTCACTGCTGATGTTTTCTCTCACCAGAAAACCTACAAAACAATTGTTCCTGGAGAGTTGTCGAGACCACCACGATCGCTCATACAGTCACTACTTCAAGGTCAAATACGCACACATATCAACTTTTCTTTTCCGCATAAAAAAGTAGCATAATGCACCTTTACCACCAGAACAAGCAAAGTTTACACTAAGACATCGTAGAGATTCACTGGAACAAATGCCATCTTGTCTTCGGCCGCTTTATCTCCTCCTACGCAGCCTGTGCCTTAAAAGGGCAAAAAGGTGGGAAGTCCTGTGCTCGAAGGGCGGGCGGAGCCTCCACAGAGCTCCAGAGCTTGATTGACAGGCTCTGGAGCCAGTCAATGGACTGAAAAGGCTTCCAATTTTCGGGCTTTTAACAAAAACCAGCGTGGTTAAAAATATTTCACCTCCCCCAGCATTGTCACATGGGTCATAGCGATTTTTAGAAAAAGAAAAACTCTTTGGAGCCAGGCTTTTAAGCCGTTCTTGGGATGTTTGAAGTCCCATTAGAATCAATACTCCCAAGTGTCTCCTGGAGACACTTGACCACCAGGGTTACAGCAATGCCAGCTCCCCGCCATGAGGACCATAGAGAAGTGTGTTCCTCGCCCATTGATAACATCACTTGCAAGTTCATCAGTTGCATAATTATCTTTTTTTTTTCAGTGAAGCAGCAGTTTTAATGAAGAAATGTTGGGCAGAAAAGTTATTTTTATTAGAATTTTTAAAATGCTAACAGGAAGTGACATAGAAGAAGGTAGCATTCCATAGCAGATTGACTCACTCATTTCTCATTGACTTAACATGGTTGGCACGGAAACAGTTGAAAACAGTTTAAACATCACAAAAATGGCCAAACTAAAGAAAACTGGGTACAATCTTAAATATAAGAGCTAACTATGTTTTAGCAAAAATTGTGTCTAATGTGTGATGTGTGCACTGTCGACTGAGACAATTTATGCCATTTTGCAGCAGGTTTTGACAGTCCTGAAATAAGATGGCCAATGGAACAAGCATTAATTTGTAAAAAAAAAAAGAATTAACCTCCGCGCAAGTTCCATCTTAATAGTTAGGACTTATTCACTCGATTATGTTTTGTTTCATCAGTTCATTGTTAGGAGGACATTATAAAGAACCCACAGTAACACAGGGAGGACATATCACCTCTCCAGAATCTAACCACTCTGCCTTTGTAACTCTCCCGTTACCTCCTCCAGTGAAGTGTCCGAGATGCCAAAGCTGCTGAGGCCCATGTCGGCCAGCGTCTCCTCCAGCTCCCGGAACAGACTGGCGTAGGCCCGGTGCTTGAAGTTCTTGTTGGGCAGGAGGTACGTGAGCTCCTGCCCGATCGTCTCGATGAGTTTAGCCTCCGGGACGTGGTGGTGGATCAGGCCCGTGATCAGCTCAATGTCTCCTACAACGCAGAGTGAGAAATATACAACTTTACAATAATTACAACCGAAGACGGAAAGAGATTTAAATAGAAAGTCAGCCAACAGTTAAGTGACTGAAACTGGACTAAAAACTAACTTAAAAGTAGCTAATAATGACTAATGCTATAACTGCAAGATCCAGATATTTTCATTTTCTGATGAAAGTAAATAAAAAAAGGAAAAGAAACGACTAAAAACGTTCAATGACACAGCTCAAAAAAGCCTCATTTAAATTCACTCCCAAAATAACAGGTCTGTGCTTTGTTTATGTGGGAAAAGCTCAATTCAGCAGAGAATATGATCAAATATGCTTGAATTAGATGAAAGAAATGTAAAGTTGACCAAATTAATTCAAGAATTTGTCCACTAAACGTACATGAAATTTTCAACGACCCAAACTACACTACAATACTTCAGATACTCCTACTGCTGCTGGTACTGTTAGTAAGGTGTCTGGACTACAGCTTTACTCTTTGCTCTTTTACTTCTACCAGTTCAGTTGTCCAAACCAGTTTTTTCCAGATGCTGCTTTTAACTAAAGTCAAATCTTATATTCTCCCAAATGAACTTGAAAAAGAGGTACATGCCCTCATTAGCAATCGTTTTAGATTATTGTAACGCCTTGTACTGTGGTTTGGACCAAGCGTCCATAATGAGGCTGCAAATGGTCCAAAACGCTGCGGCCCGTTTGCTGACCGGTACCAGGCGACAGGAGCACATCACGTCTGCACTGGCTTCCGGTTTGTCACAGAATCCACTTTTAAATGTTTAAACGGCTTTAAATTGCACCTTTGTACTTGTACTTGAGCTCCTGTCTGTCCATGCCCCGTCCAGAGCACTTCTCTCAGCTGACCGGCTCCTTCTGGATGAAACTACTGTGGAACGGTCTGCCCCTCAGTGTCCATTTGGCCCCGACTCTAAGCAGTTTTAAATCCTCACTTAAAACCTATACCTGTTTGTATAGGCTTTTCAATAAGTTGAGCTATTTCTCCATTGTATCTTCTGTTTCATTGTTCCTGATGTTTTATTATGCCCTGTAGTTTTGTATTCCTAGATTTTTAGATGTTGTTGTAAATGTGCTATAGAAATAAAGTTGACCTTGACCATTATTGCTGCTACTACTACTACTATAACTACAAGCACTATATGAGCTACAATTGCTCTTACTTATGCAAACTTCTCATAATAGTTCACTACTATAACTACAGCTACATCTATTACTACTATAAGTACTACTTCTACCACTGTGCTACTTCTGCCAACCTGAAATAAATGTACTCTGAAGCCGACTACTCAAGCAAAAGTTTCTTTGCATAAGCGCCTTAAGTTAAATACGAATCAACAAGGGCAGACGGGGACGAGGTTTACGGGTAAATTGCGGCTAAATCATATTTTAAAAGTTGACCTTTTAATGACGGCGTCCTCAGGCAGGAACGAGTGGGAGAGCCGTGGGTCAATAAGGCACTAAATTATGAATGCTAACAAATCTGTCTGTGTTTTGACTCGTATCAGAGGAGCCGACATGAATGTTAATGGGGGTTAAGCGCACATGTTTGAACCGGTGCCGCTATGAGGACGTATTGGACATAAAGAAAAAGTCACTCGAGATGTGTCCTTGCCAGAGGAGAGAGGAACGCAATTAGAAAAGCACATTAGACTTGAGCCCCCTCAGACATTCGCCCCCACCGGGCAAAGTTCAAGGAGTGACCCGAGCTGGGGTCTGGAGAGGGAAATTTGTTCTTTTCAAGTACGATAAAGGAGCATTTTGTGACAAATAACTCTGCGAAGAGCGCGGGAAGGTTCTCTATAGTGTTACTGGGAACGTAATTATGGAAATGTCAAGAAAAATTGCACTAGAGAAGATGGACAAGCCTGTTCCTCTTGTTGCTGTCAGTCATTTAGGCTCCACAGTTTTCAAAATGGAATAATCTGGCCGATGTTTTTTTAGCGGACACCAGGTGAGCGGCTAAATCTTAGATTACAGTTTACTGATAGCTTTGGGTGAGAGGAGAAAAACCTCTCAAAATGTAAAGTACAAATGAATTCTTTTTGAAAACCTCTGCGACTGCTACTACTAAAAAACGCAGGGCTGGCCCAAGTCAATTTTGGCACCAGAGGCATGACTGAACTTTGAAAAAAAAAAGGAAAAAAAATCTCAATCCTTTTGGACACTCTTTGGATATGGAAAATACTAGTTTTATTTTTATTATGATTATCATTGTTATATAATATTATCATTATCTATTCATTTATAATGTGCAATCATGAAGCAAGTGCACAGCAGTTACAGTATATTGGAGGAGGAACCTCTACTACTGAAGTTATATATAGTAATATTTACAAATTTTCACCGCGAGGTGTAGAATGACCAAGGCTCGTTTGAAAGCTTGAGATTTTCCAAAGTTATGTCCAAAAATAGGCAGTGTTGTCGGTGGCTGGAGCACGGGGTTCAAAAATTAAAGCGCAATTGACTAAAAGCACACAGCTCGTCTCATTGATTAGATCAGCAGGTACTTACAACATTACAAGAATATAATTAAATACACATATTTTAAGTGTTTTGTCTGTTAATAGTTCGGCAGAGAGAAACTAATGAATAAGATGGTGCTTTTATTTTGGTGTCCTGGATCGAAACAGGAAGTCACTTCTTGGTTGTGATTTGAAGTTATGCACAGTCAATTTCCAGCTGATGGCGCCCTAGGCATCCGCCTGGGTCACCTATTCCTAGGCCCAGCCCTGAACATCTTTTCACATGATTTTTGACCTGCTGTGGAACATTTCTACCCCCGCTCTTTTCGGCTTTTTTGGGGGATGTTTCTTGGATTGTACTTGATTCCAAACCCCCTTTCGTGTTTAGCTTTACCTTCCATGACCCGGTCCTGGTGCTGGGACAGGTTCTGTGACTCTTCCTTGTAGGCGGTGCACAGGGAGCAGACGCAGGAACAGTCGGAGCTGCAGTCGCACTCGTTCTGAAACAACAGCACAATGAGTCGACCGGGAGAGACTTAAACAGATGTAGAAAGAAGTTGAATCCTCTGCGGCTGCAGTACCTCTCTGCGCTTCAGGTCCTTCATGCGGCGCACGAGAGTCAGGTAGAAGCCCAGGCCGAAGCAGTTCTTGAGGAACAGAGGGGAGCCGCTGCAGTGGAGCTGTCCTTTGGAGATGATGGCGATTCTGTCGCTGAGCAGATCCGCCTCGTCCATGTGGTGAGTGGAGAGGATCACCGTGCGGCCTGGACTCAGCAAGGTTAAAATAAATAAGCATTAGTAAAAGCATTCAGTGATGCCAAGCTTTCAATTTTCTTGTCACTTTACTTGTAGTTTTAATAAGGTTGCAGCAATTGTATATTATGCTAAATGAATTCATATTTGGTAGCTCTCTTTGCATGTAATGTCATATATACTACTGTATATATGAATATACAGTAGTAGACGGTAACAGTTTATACTCATAAATATAATGTTTATAAATCAATATTAGATCTAGATCCATACTGTAGATGTGAGTAGATTTTATACTAATGTTATATGAACGTGTGTTGGTCAAAGCACTTGATTTCTTTACTTTAGTAAAAGTATGGATATTATGGATAAAATATTACAGCAATACACAAAAGTATGTGTACTGCTGTATTGCTGTATTGCTGTATTGCTGTATTCCCATTCAACTGGTCCATTAGTTAAAGCACTGGGGTATTTGTTGTAAGAAATACTTGTAAATAACTTTGTGACTTCAAAAACATGATGGATGTGCTCATACCTGCATGTACAGTAAGAATGAAACAACTAATAGATTATTGAGATAGTTGACTGTTTTAGAAATTGATTTATCATTTTCTGGTAAAAACAAACTCAAGTAGAGCAAAGATGACATGGAAATTTTGTATTTTTGATTAAAAAAATAAAAATAAAACAGCTTTGATTAATCGTCAAAATAACCTGTAGATTAAGCAATTGCCAAAATATTTAGTTGCAGCCCTACTGTACAGCGCATTTGCACAGCGCCACCTACTGTTCTTCAGAGTGCAGTATGATGTTGACTTTTGGCAAAATAAGCAGCTAGTTCGATTTTTTCTTTTACTTTGGAGCCCTTCTAGAAATGTCAAAATCTCTAATCATGAAGAGTCACATACATTTATGAACTTTATATCCTCTACAAACCCTTAACAAACATTCCACGTACCTGCCCTGTACTTCAGTAACAGATCCCAAATGGACCTCCTTGAATACGGGTCGACTCCGGACGTCGGCTCATCCAAAATCACCACCTTTGACCCCCCAACAAACGCCATGGCAACAGACAGCTTCCTCTGCATCCCGCCTGCAAAAACCGACAGGCCCATCACTCACAGGACGTCATAACAAGGTTTTAGTTTGATATAAAAACACTGAACAAAAGAAAACATGCAATACGTTTTTTCCCTTCTATTTTACTAAATTTACTAAAAATAAAACTATTATTATTTTTTCCCATATTCTCGAGCAGCGTTTCACCTCAAACTGTTTTGACTTCATTTATGGCTAACATCTGTGTTAGTATTGGTCCTATCCACCACATACAGTGGGAGGAAAAAGTGAGACATTTCCTGTAGCTGCAGATTAGACGCTCACAACAATAAAGATGAATCCTGGACCATTCCTCTTTACAAAACTGCTGCAGTTCAGCGAGATTCAGGAGGTGTACTTACTTATTCCTCCCTCTCCTGTAAATGTTTACATGCTATGGCCAATAAAAATATCATAAAATGTAAATGTGGCAAGTCTGTCGACCTCGGTTAGATATATTTATATATATATATCTGTGATTGAAGCCTTAATATACTATAATAATCATAATCAATAATGTTTTACTATAGGCTATTTGAGAGCTAACAAAAACTCATCAAATTAAATTACTTAAAGGGACTATACAGAGTTTAAAAATGTTAAAACTAAGTATTTTCCTCTCCCTACATGTTCCAGCCATGTCCTAATGTGTAGAATGAGCCCAGACCTGTTCACCACAACTGCCTCTAAAATCCTGCACTGTCACTCAAAAAGTTGTTACTTCGAGTCCGAAATGCCGTCATGCACGAGCTTAAAGGGGCTAGTTGCAAGTTGGCCATTTTATACTCACTACTGCCACCTCAGGTCATACGTGTAACTGCATCTTCTATATTTCTTTATTTCTTTATTTTTCATTTTAGAGGCAGTTGTGGTGAACAGGTCATTCTACACATTAGGACATGGCTGGAACATGTAGGGGGAGGAATATACATAATTTTAACATTTTTAAACTCTGTATAGTCCCTTTAATATTGAAGCTGCAGTTACGCATAAGACCTGAGGTGGCAGTAGTGAGGATAAAATGACCAACTTGCATCTAGTCTCTTAAATAGGCCAACCCCTTCATACAGGTATTGGTATCGGACCCCAAAAATCCATATCAGTCAGGCCTTAGTGTGCAGCCATCAAAGTGTCATAGGACATTTTTCTTGCATTGTATAATTGGTTATTACAAACTGCGATTTTATTACACAAAGAAGTGAAAATGTGATTGTATTTTGAACTGTTATACCTGTATATAGTGACCATACAATTGCAGACATACTGAAGTCCGACAGATACCTGAGAGGTTCTGGGCCTCGTCGTCTCTCTTATGGGGCAGGGCCAGGTCCAGCAGCATCTCCTCGACCTCCCGCTCTGCCTCGGCCTGAGAGCGACCCTTCATCAGGGAGTAAAACAGGATGTGCTCCTCCACTGTCAGGCTGCAATTACAGTGGAGATTAGAACCAAAGCTCGGGCACTTGAGGTGTACGTTTCCATTGAGTCACCGGTCTTGAAAGAAAGTGGTTTTATTATTGAGGGCTACAACAGAAAGTAATTACTCCAGACTTGGTCATCAGCGCAGATAAACAAGTCGTAAATCTAATAAGAAATGAGAAATATATTTCAAGAAGTGGAGTGGATTACTGATTAAATCTTAAATTAAGTTTGCTAAGTTATGAATAAAGTTAAACTCACATTGACAGGGAAGTATGGAGTTCAGAATCGATCGTGCATAAACAACAATCTATACCACCCGAAAGCTTGGCACATCCCTATCCTTCTGCGGCTCATTTCAAAAGCAAAACCCGGCATACGGGTAAAACAAATCCATCGGGTTTGATGTCACTTCGGGCTCGATGCGTGAAAATCTATAACCTGCTTGTGTGTCTTACTGTTTGAAGAGGATGTTATATTGCGGACACATCCCCAGCGAGTTGCGGATGACGTCTATGTCCGTGCGGATGTCTCTCCCGTTGATGTAGGCGGTGCCAGAGGTGGGAGGGAACAGGCCGGTCAGGATGGATCTAAAAATCACAATGTAAGATAAAAAGTGTAAGATAATTCCACATGCATAGTATTGATATCTCTCCAAGTCACAGAGGGCTTCCTTTCTGACTGAGATTTACACATATTGTCGTTCCATTTTAGCCCTGTTTTGCTCCAGATTTAGTCTTTGGAACCTGAACAACAAACTACTTACTTGCTTGAATGTGTTTTTGATGGTACTTTTTGTATTTTTGAGGAACTGAAATAAAATACAGTCACTTAAGGCAATACTAAGCAACTTTATTATCTTAATAAATCCTTTTCGTAGTCCCTCTGGGGGTAATACAAGTGTTAATGGGAGGATTGAGGGGTCTTTCATCTCTCCCCACACTTGCAACTTGACTGCCACCGGGTCAGAGCACCAATACACACTAATGGCATCACGAAAAAGAAGCTAAAAGCCTAATGGGCAAAGCTAACTGTGGGCTAGCTCCACTTAAAGAGTATTTACAGCCAAGTTTGTGTGAAAAAAATGATCTCCATTATGTAATTGGATGTACAATATCCCTCTCTCCCTTTGTCTTTTCTGTCAGCGTAGTATTTACTCTCACGGACAACAAATGAGTAAAAAGACGCAACATGCTAAGACACCTGCAGTGGCGCTTATGGCCTCTAGGGGCATGAGTTACTTAGTACTGCTTTAACCTCCCCAAGAAATTATGATTTAATGCCATTTGAAATCGACATGGGGCCTCATTTCCTAGTTGTCCAGAGTGTTGTTGATTTCTGGAGATGTTTTATTATATTTGAAGAGTTTAGTGGTGCTAGGCTAGTGTTAGGCTAGTGCATGTCTATGGTAACTCGTAGCCTGCATTAAAAATCTCTTCAAAATCATGGGGTCGTCCTCCAAACGTAAAAAGCTCCTTTGTGAATTCCGCATGTAGTAATGCCGGCCGCATTACTACAGGTAACCTTACTATAGGCAACCTAGCAGATCACTCCACCGCTGCGTAGATTACAACCAGGAAGCTGATGCTGCTCAAATATAACTGTATTTTATATTTATATTAAAAAAATTATTCAGACATTTATATCGGTAGTCTGGTGTTATAAGTGATTTGCCTCAGGTGCACTGTGCTTGGGTCAGACTGTTTTTAATGCAGGCTACTAGTTACCATAGACATGCACTAGCCTAGCACTAGCCTAACGCCACTAAACTCTTCAAATAAAAGGACTGCATGAATGAAAAATATATATATATCTCCAGAAATCAACAACACTCTGGATAACTAGGAAATGAGGCCCTATGTCAGAAATCCTGAAATATCCCTTTAAGACCTTCATCTTCATCTTGCCAATAATAATCTGTCTGCAAAACTGTGGTGATTGTAGTAAGTAACGCACAGTGTGGTGGTTTTCCCCGCGCCGTTGTGTCCTAGGAAAGAGGTGATCTGTCCCTCGTAGAAGTTGATGTTGAGAGAGTTGACGGCGGGACGAGAGCTTCCTTCAAATACTTTCACCAAGTCCTGGATCTGCACCCCCAGCGTCGGGCCAACCGGGTCGCCCTCAAAGAACAGCGGACCTGAAAGAAGAAGCATGAACATTATTACTCGGATGATTAAGACGAGAAGATGAAGTTTTTGTTTGTTGTATTTATTTTCATACACTACCGTTCAAAAGCTTGTGGTCACCAAGACAATCTTATGTTTTCCATGAAATCTCTTATGGAGTGTCCTTCATTTCACAGAATGGACTGTCAAATTTCAGAAGTTCCCTTTTTTTCTGTCCATCTTAAGTATATAATCAAACTCACACATGCCGGTGCTCCAGAAACTCAAGTAGCTTAAAGGAAGGCCAGTTTTACATCTTCTCTGAGCAGCACAACAGTTTTCTGCAGGTGCTAATATAATTCAACAAGGTTTTTCTAATCATCAAAGAGAAGTGAAGTGAAGCTGGAGTGGTTCCCTTTGTACACCTCTGTAGGTACTCCATTAAAAATCAACAGTTTCCACCTTGAATAGTCATTCAATGCTTTAACGATGTCTCTGGGTTTATACAGGCAGCATTAAGTCAAGTCGAATGCTTTTTTTATGCCATGTTAATGCCCAAATAATCTGTGCACATTTCTTTTCTCAACATTTTCTCAACAAATTTTCCGTCAAATGAATTCATGAGGGGAAATTTCACTTCAAAACGTGAAAAAGCAAAGGGAAACAACAGAAAACTTTTGAGTGAATAATTGTGTTTCAGCCAAAACTGCAGCTGAATGTAAGAGAAGCTGGGCTCAAAGTGCTCAAGAAGTCAATACCATAAAGTTGTTGATTTTCTTTGGTGTTTGGGGAACAGAAACTTAATATAAAAACAAAAAAAACCCAAGGCACTCCTCCCACATCTTCATTTTCTACATACATTTTCTTTAAGACTTTATTGTGCTGGATGCTGGATGGGAGGAGTGCCTTGTTTTTTTTTTTCTCTGCAGCTGAATGATTTCGAGCAATGTCATTATTTTACATGAAATTTAGATTTAATTCCCGTTGAGTCCAAATCAATGCCTTATTTTTGAAACAGTTCATTTATTGACCTTTAATGCCCCGCGGAAACACTATGTCTAGTGTGTATGTATGACCTTAATCATTTTCTACTAGTTTCTCCATGTGCTTTAGATCAATGTTTTCTGCTGGGCATCGGAACCCACATTTTTCAGAACTTTGCTTAACCTCTCAACCCCCGCCCTAACCAAGCACATTTTCTCCAGCTCAACTTTACCCAAATCTAAAAGGTTACAGCCAAAGTAACACCTCATTTGAAAGCTAAGACCTATAAAACTAATCTAAATGGAACTTTTTCCTCACATTGTTGCCATGTTGTCGTCATTTTTTTGGCTTTTTTTCCATTGCTTGATTGATGTTTTTTCCATTGCTTTTTTGTTGGGTTTTCATCACATTTTTGTCACTTTTTGTTGTTGTCCTTTTTTGTCTCATTTTTGTCACTCTTTCATCGCTTTTTTCTCAGGCTTCTGTTGCTCTTTTGTTGCATTTTTATCCTTGCTTTTGTCTCATTTTTGTCGCTAATTTCACACTTTTTTCCAAGAAGCTTTTAGATTTGGGTAAAGCCAAACTGGAGAAAAAGTGCTCGGTTCAGGTGGGGCTTTAAAACATCTTGAATCATCATGCTGATGAATTGTTTGTGACAATATATTGAGCAATATCAAAAAGACTACTAAAAAGAGGCAAATACTCACTTTTTTATGCAAAATTATTATTTCTTAACTTGTCATGTTGAATAGAAGGTACACAACTTGAGAACCACTGCTTTAAGTTCATTTATTTCTCTGTAAACCTGGTCTGAAAGAGGATCCTGTGCTGTCCTCCTTGTGTATTACCACCAGTCTCCACTAGGCGTCCTCAGCAGACCCCACATCCCTTCTGTATTTTTCATATTGTGTTAGGTTGTCTGCACTGAATAGACTTTATAAGGGCCTCTCCCTGAGTAAATGACCTTAACCCCCTCGGTCTGAAGCCCTTTTGATATTGCCGTCCTACTAGTATTATAACTACCCCCCCTGCTGTGTTACCTTCGTGGGTGGACTCGGGGACCTCCTCCAGATGTGGGCTCTCCTCTTGTTGCCTCAGGTTCTCTCTCTCCCTCGTCAGTCGGTCTCGTTTACTCTGGTGTTTGCAGGTGTTTTTGCTTCCGTTACAGTTGTCCATATCCGGAGTCCCAGAGCTGTCCCGGTCCTTCTCCACATGATCCGGCTCCGGTCTTTCCTCATCTGAAGGAAAAAACAGGCTCAAGCAATTTTATGGGAAACTTATGAATTTTTTTGCAATATCCTTTTTGGTTTGGGGATATATATATATATATATTTTTTTTCATTCAGTCTTGTCAAGGAATACACAGAAATCCCGATGTGCTTGTCAAGTTTTTGCATCTGCTTAAATGGCAATAAACTCTTGGTTTATTTCTAGCTTCCTTCGGGTTCTGAGTTACTGAAGTTCAAAATATAATATATGTTTTAAAAAAGCACTCAAAGTAAGCAAGCAGTCTGGAATAAAACAGCACATGTACTCTTATGTTATTATATAGTTGAAACCCAATACTAAATATTATAAAAAATAAATAAAAAAAACTATATTGTTAATGGCATTTGGCAAAGCAAAGTAAACTGGACATGATGGGCAACTTTTGAGCAAAAATGCATAATTTCAGCCAAAACTGCAACTGAATTGTATTTGACCCTTAAAGGGATATTTCAGGATTTTTGACATAGGGCCTCATTTCCTGGTTATCCAGAGTGTTGTTGAGTTTATTTTATTTTTTTAGTTCATGCAGTCCTTATATTTGAAGAGTTTAGTGGTGCTAGGCTACTGCTAGGCTAGGGCATGTCTATGGTAACTTAGCCTGCAAAAACAGTCTGACCCAAGCACAGTGCACCTGAGGCAAATCACTTATAATCCCAGACAAACGATATAAATGTCTGTGTCGACTGAATCATTTTTGAAAAATAACCATTTTGCATTTTAAATAACTTATATTTGAGCAGCATCAGCTTCCTGGTTGTAGCTACGCAGCGGCGGAGTGATCTGCTCGGTTACCGGATTTACAGTAGTTTGTTTACCTGCAGCCGCATTACTACACATGGAATTCACAAAGGAGCTTTCTACAAATCAGATATGGCAACGTTTGGAGGACGACCCCATGATTTTGAAGAGGTTTTTAACGCAGGCTACTAGTAACCATAGTCATGCGCTAGCCTAGCACTAGCCTAGCACCACTAATCTCTTGAAACGTAAGGACTGCATGAATTAAAAAATACATACACACTGGATAACTATGAGGCTCTATGTCAAAAATCTTGAAATATCCCTTTAAATAATCATTTTAAGGCCTTCATGTTGTCTTTTACGGCCCGAACACCCATGGCCAATGGCGATGTAATGTCGAACAGCCTGTAGAGGGGGGAGGGGGCGTAACCAAGCACAATATCTGACCCTTGAGCTTTTTAATGCCCCGTAGAAACCCTGCTTTCTGAATCAAGGGCAACAAAGGATATTCTATTTCATATTTTCCTCAAAACATGCAAAATGTACAGTATACTCTTAATGTTTTAAGTGCAGTTAAGTGTAGTAAGTGTAGTGTAATGTAATAAGTGCAGATCCCCCCCCCCCCAATTGAAATCCATTGTATATGATTGAAGACTGAAACTTTCTGCACTAGCTGTCATGTATTTGCAGGTAAACTGTGTCTTTTCGCAATAAACGAATCTTGTCACCGTTGCCCGACAGCTCCTCCGTGCTGCCTCCACGCTCAGAATTTCTTGTGTGGCCTTGTCTCGTTACATGTGTCATATCGACCTTTCCAGGAAACTACATTGGGGAATTGAAAGCTGCGAGTGAGACCAATTAGTTTTGAACCACAGGACAAGGTTAGGCTTCTCCCACTCACGCTTTTCAGAATGCAATATGCGGAAAATATGGTCACAGATCGGCGGAGGACAGGCGGAGAGAGCACAGGCTGAGTAACTAACCTTGATGGGGTGATTCAGAGTACGACCGCGCGGGCCTTGACCAATATGAAGGCTGGAATGGGAAGTAGAAGGGGCGGCTGATTCCATACTGTCCTATGGGGGGAAATGGGATTAAGTTTAGTATAACATGAGATATGACAAGACACTAAAGTTTAATACGAGACATCATTACTGCCAGAAATTCAGTCTTATTAAAGTAAATAAAAGTACAGATACTACTGGTCAAATATTAGTCCAATTAAAGTAAGAAGCAAAACAGATTAACCTCTTAACCCCCACCTGAACCGAGCACATAAACTCCAGTTTGGCTTTACCCAGATCTAAAATAGCGACAAAATGAGAAAACGAAACGAAAAAAAGAGAAAAAGAGAAACAAAAAAGCAACAAAAATGAAAAAAAAGGATCTGACAAAAACGCAATAAAAAAGCGACAAAAAATCAGCAAAAGAGAATCAAAAAAGAATGTGACAATAAAAAGCGACAAAAAAGTGACCAGGAAAGAGATCCGTTTAGATCAGTTTTGTACGTCTTAGCTTTCAAATGAGGCGTTGCAATGGCGGCTGTAAGCTCGAGAAGCTTTGAGATTTGGGTAAAGCCGAACTGGAGAAAGTACACTTGGTTAGGAGGGTAAACAAGTGTTGGCAAAAATAACTTTGCAGCATGAAAATTGAGCGTGAAATCCACTCTGTACGGCAACACAACAGGGACAAAACTTCGGTGGCTTTGACAGTACATCTGCGCAGCGCCACCTACTGTTCGCAGAGTGTGCATTATTGGGCTTTTAAAATGAACAAAGCACATGGACAAATTGACTTCAAACTAGAAAGATTTATATTTATCTTTCAAATGCAGAGGAGCAGAAAAAGCTGAAAGTTCTCAGCACAAATACAACTCAAGTAAAGTACAGATCCTCAAAAACTCACATTAGTGATTTCCCTGAAGGAAAAATAAGGGAGAGGTGTCAATCAATTCATGCCTTGTGGAAGTGAAATGCCAATTCAAATGAGCTTGGAAAAAATGATCAAATTATAATTAAGTTCCGGTTACAAGAAACAGAAGAAAGGTATGAAGACAAGCTAGAAATGTGATTATGTATGAAGTATCTCGCCCAAGTCCAGCAGTGTTTTTAATTTAACCATGTGATATGTCCCCTGGTTTTCCTTTAGAGAAGTCTGATTTGTTACAGTATTTACCTGGGAAGACGCTGTCCAGGTACCAGGCCAGTACAGCGTAGAGCACGGCGTCGAACACCATCATGAGGATGGAGGTGAGGAAGGAGTAGCTGTCCTTCTCTAAGGGGCTGGTCCTGATGTTGTCCCACTGCAGACCCAGGCCCTGCTCCTCGTAACGGGACAAGTACTCCGTCCCAAAACCAAACGCCACCGGAGACAGCAGGCTCTGGGAAACAAAATCGATGTTATTAGCCTCATTATTCTTTCATCGTGAAAATGTACACAACGAGGAATTGGGAGGGATATTTACGGGTTTGCTAAAAGTGATTCAGCCCGGGTTTATTCTTGTTTTAGTCCTCTTCCGTCCTAGTTTTAACGGCAATTGAGCTTTTGGTCCAAGCGTGATTAGAGCCAGCTTCATACAATAGTTTGTGCTGTCAGTCAATATTTCTTTAATCAGATTAATCACTTTTAAAATCAACCATTCAGTTCATTTTAAAGCAGAACTAAGTAACTCTTGCCCCTAGAGGCCATAAGCGCCACAGCAGGTGTTGTAGCATGTTGTTTTTACCCATTAATTGTCCGTGAGAGTAAATACTACGCTGACAGAAAAGACAAAGGGCGAGAGGGATATTGTACATCCAATTACACAATGGAGATCATTTCTTTCACTCAAACTTGCCTGTAAATACTGTTTAAGTGGCGCTAGCCCGCAGTTAGCTTTGCCCGTTAGCCTGTTAGCTTAAATAAATCATCACATTAACACTTGTATTACCCCCAGAGGGACCAAGAAAAGGATTTATTAAGATAAACAAGCTGCTTTAATGTAATGATCATATTCATTATTTATTCTGGGCCTATATAAAATGGTCTAATTTAAAGGATTTGTTCACATTTCATTTATTTATTTATCAATCAGGGCCTGTGCAGTCAATTTGTGATTAATCCATTACTAATTTGTTGATCATCTGTTGTTTAATCATGAGTCAAAGTGATGGCCAACAACCATTGCTGCCCAAAGTTCTGTGCACGGCCAATAAAAATGAAAGAGTCGCATCAAAACAAACATGCAAAGAGTTACTTAATCTGTAAAATTCATTGTGACAAACACCAGATCTAACACGGTTCTGCTCAGCTTTTGTTGACAGGCGTGAGTTTTCAATTAGGGCTTGAACATGTTACATTTGCATTTAGAAACCTTGGATCAGGCCCAGTGCACAGACACGAGTGGATCTAGACTTAAAAATGTCAAAGGCTTACATATTCAAACTAATAATACTCCTCCGTACCGCGGCGAGCTTGACGTCCCTGGTGATGCGGTCCTGCCAGGCGAAGCACAGCACGTGGGGCAGATACAGCGTGAAGTAGATGATGCCGCTGCAGGCTGCCGCCAGGTTGGCCTTGTTGAAGAACACGCTGAGGAGGAAGCACTGCATGATGGTGGCCACGGTGAAGGTGAGGAGGAAGAAGAACACCAGCAGAGGGTTGCTGTAGTTCAGCACCTTACCGCCCTGAAACAAGAGGGAAAACACAGCACATTACAACCCTGACACAGGAGGAGGGAAAATACTGAACTTCATGGGCTGTTCTTGTATCTTTGAAAATACAGCCTCATCCCTTTAAGTTAAAGTCTTGTATCTTTGACAGTCTGTGCAGAGCCTTAGGTTTAAAATCACATACTGTAATACTGATTAAAGAAAACAGCTGATGTCATGAATTGGCTAAAGCTGTTTGGTTAAAGCCCCCGTTCCTGATTTTGTGATTACAAACAATTGAAAAGGAAACCACTAAATGTAATTGTTTGTGTGGTCCAAACCCATCCGAACATATCTGCAGCATCTGAATTCTTCACAGGGCTTTGTAGATACAGATGCCATCTCTGGATTCGCCCATGTATGGTCATTTTGAAAACAGTTAAGGGGGGAAAACAAAAATCTAAAAAACTAAACTTTCTCTAATTATTCAAAAACTACTACAACAAATGCTGAAATATAAATATAGTTTTCTACTAAATAAAAAACAAAGACATGGAGAGGAGCAAAGCGGTTCAACAGCCCATAAATACATAAAAAACGAATGCTAACTTGATGCTACATGTTAGCATCGGGCTAATGCTAACGGTTAGCTAGCGCGAGCTACAACTGCCGTTTTTTCACTTCTACTGAACAATGTGCTGTGAGAAATATCCATATCGGCCCGATTTACACCTGACTTTATATATGTGTGATAAGTAAATTCATATTCCACCAAAAAAGGGCTGAAAAGAGTGCAAAATTGTGTTTCTCTAAAGATTCTATTTTCCCCCTTGGCAAAGCCACGCCCCCTTCTATGACGAGATGCCGTCTGTATCTATAGCAAGCAAGGACGAACCCCGCCTCCTGCAGGTGAACACTGCCATTGGGTCAATCGACAAGACACGTTACCCACCCTGCCTCCAGTGTCTGCGCACATTGTTGTATGAATGAGAGTGTGAATAGGTGAGTGGTTCTTTGCTGTAAAGCACTTTGAGTGCCTAATGCAGGTGGAAAAGCCCTGTATAAGACACTATACACCACATTTGCAGGGTCACGTTCACAGAAATTGTAGAAAGCGAGCCTGTAAGTTCATGAAATGTATCCTTTAGAATTAGACACACAAATGTCTGAGTTTATGCTAAAGGAGGACCTTTTTTTTTTTTCCACTACTAGAAAAAAAATCAGGTATAGTGCCTTTAAGTATTTCTGATGGTGCAGTGGTTTTCAAACTGTGGGTTTGAGTCTTTCTTTAATCTCGAGCACAGGCCTGTCACACTAACAAAATGAAGTTTGATATATTGAGGCAGGAAAGTATCGCGATAAACGATATTATTGACTCTCACGATACTGGATACTGTCAACTCTCAGGCATAAAAATGACTGTAAACCTTTCATTAAACTGCAGCATCATATCCTAAAATACTACACAAGCTGCAATAGACATGGAATGTAATGCAACTTAATTTGCTTCAGCTAGAAATCAAAGTTTTATAAAGAAAAAATAGGGGGGAAATGCCAATAAATGTACAGACAATAAATATCAAACCCAAAAATGTATCGTTTATCTGTTATTTATTGAACGATAAGTCGATATAGTAATTATTGTGGCTCCCAAAGTGGAGTCCTGCATGAGGGCCCCTAAAGCTTGTCTACCAAGAAAAAAAAAGACAACACACTGAAAATCTTCAATGAAGGTTCTCGAGTCATCTTCTGTGCTCTGTAGCTGAAGTGTGGAACGTTTCGCCTCTCATCCAAAGGTCTGCGGGCTGAGCTGAAACTTTAGTGCGCCGACGAAGCCTTTTGGATGAGAGGCGAAACGTTGGACACTTCAACTACAGAGTACAGAAGACGACTCAAGAACCTTCATTGAAGATGGACAACTCCTGGACGACTGGGAGCTGACACAGACACACTGAAAAACAATTTACTGTGAAAGGGACGATACGGAGTTTAACCTCTTATCACCCGCCAAAACCAAATCCATTCTCTCCTCTTTGCCATTGTCTTATTTCCCTCATGTGTTTCTGTCACTTTTTTGTCACTTTTATGCTGGATTTTTGTCTTTTTTCTGCTGGATTTTTGTCTTTTTTTGCTGGATTTTTGTCATTTTTGTTGCTTTTTTTTGTCACTTTTTAGCTTTTTTTGTTGCGTTTACATCATCATTTTCTTCTAATTTTTTGCCTCTGTTTTGAAGAAGCTTTTAGATTTGGAGAATTTGGAGAAAACATGTTCTGGTGGGAGTTAAGAGGGTAAAGATTTTAAAATTATGTATTTTCCTCCCCTTACATGTTCCAACAATGTCCTAACGTGTAGAATGAGCCCAGACATTTTTACCACAACTGCCTCTAAAATCTGCACTGTCACTCAAAGAGGTGTTACTTCGGGTCCAAAGTGCCATCAAGCAGGAGCTTAATATAGAAGGTGCAGTTACACGTATGACCTGAGGTGGCAGTAGTGAGTATAAAATGACTAACTTGCATATAGCCCCTTTAAATCAGCATTTAACCAACAGCCATTGCGAATTGCTTTTTAAATGTTTTTTAGCAGCAAAATAATGGTAAAGTCGGGGGGCCTGAGGGATTTCCATGATCAATAAAAAGGCCGCAACGTCCCTGGCTTTGGAAATGGCTGATTTAAAGCGATGTTTTTATCCTCCTGTGGTGTGTGAGTGAGTGGCTGATGGTGGTCGAAGGGTTTGTCGGCGAACACTTGTGACTTGCTTCATGTCCAAAAAAGCCCCATACAAATAAGATTCCCCTAATAGGCTGGGCCTGGTTAGGAACTACTTCAGTCATGGTGCAGCCCTGTGGTTCTCGGACTGAAAAATATTGATTTAGGTGGTTCTTGGTGGGGAAAGTACTCCAGAGCAAGACACCTGTGACCTACGGTTTTAGAAGCACATGGTTTTGAGGCTCTGGTATGTAAAGGTGAAAGGTGATTTTAAAAAGGTCCTGGTTTAGCTCTAGTTTAGTCCAGGTTCAGCCCCGTACACACAGCAATTAAAGTTGGCTGTGGCTCTAAAACAAAAATACAAGGGCAATGTTTTTAGTTCAAATCTTCCCCACTGGAGGGCACCATCAGTCACAAAATATCTGTCACAAGTGCAAAAAGAGCCTAACCCCTCTCCGCTCTCACCATGATGATGGCAGTGAGCAGGGCGGTGCTGGCTGTCATCATGACGAAGCTGTCTATGAACCACGTGTACCACAGCACCCCGCTGTCCACGCCCATGGCCTTCAGCGTCTCTTTCAGGCGCAGCTCCTTCTCCAGCACGATGCTCTTCACCGTCATCGACACCGAGTAGATCCAGGCCAGCACCATGAACATCGGGAAGCAGCGGTTCAGGGTGATCATGAAACTGTCGCGAGTGAAGAGAAATGACTTTAATTCCAACTATCATGTCTCTGAAGTATGATTTGAACTACCCCCTCTAGGACTTTACTCACACGTCGTCCACGTAGCAGGGGTAGGGCATCTGCTGCACGTAGACGCCCAGCGGCCAGTCGTTCCCAGTGTGGAGTTTGATGATGCCGTGCTCGATCATGTCCTGGAGGTACGCGAAGCCGCCCCAGATGTAACGCTGGTCCTCCAAGGGGTCCGCTCTGGGGCCCGGGTCCCAGTATCTGCACAGGGAAAATACACAGAGAATAAAAAATAGACAATGACAGCACACGGTGGATGCACTAATGAGCAGCACAATGACTGAGTGGCTAGACATGTTGTCAATCTACTGTATTCTTTTCCTGGGTTTACAGTGTAGATTGGCATGTTCTTAACATTTGTTTTGGTTGTCCAGAAGCACTGGATGGGTCAAGTGCAGAGGACAGATATAAATTCAGGAAAAACAAGGTAAATATACAGTTTATAGTTGTGGTTAAATTGAAATTGCAATCTCAGCTTTGGTCAATCATCATGGGACTTTAGAATTGACAGGTTTAGAGCCAATTAGCGACAGCACTTAGTTTTGGATTTTGCTCATTCGTTCTTCACACAGGTTGGAGGTGAATAGTGGAAGCGTCTTAATCGGTGGTTCTCAACTGGTCCATGCCGGCCCAGAACCCACCATCAACATAAAATCACAAGTCGTGACCCAAAACATAATTGCATTTGTCACACATTATGTAAAATATTTTTTTTTCCCCTACAAATGAATGTTTAATAAGACTTTAATTGGCCTAAAAAGCTGAAATCATGTAAAAAAACTGGGGAAAGCTCACAACCCACTTTTGGGTCTCAACCCACTAGTTGAGAAACATTGTTCTTAATCATTGAAGAAATGACAGCACTACAAACAAAATAACTACACGCAAAACTAATTTTCCAAATCACAGCTTCTGAGAAGAATCAGTAAATTTAAAGACTAGATACATGTTGGTCATTTTATGCTCATTACTGCCCCTCAGGTCATACGTGTAACTGCAGTCTCTATATTAAGCTCATGCATGACGGCACTTCAGACCAGAAGTAACAACTTTTTGAGTGACAGTGCAGGATTTTAGAGGCAGGACATGGCTGGAACATGTAGGGGGAGAGTTTTAACATCTTTAAACTCTGTATAGTCCCTTTAAGTAAGGTGTACTTTATTGTCTCTGAAGTGCCTCCAGGCCAAGCGGTCAGAAGCAATGGGTCGCCACAGTGCAGACCTATATCTGGTCAGCTGTTGAGCCAGACTGAAAGGTAGGGTCTTGAGAATTCGACTATTATGCATGTTTTGGGTTAGTAATACTAATAATAATAATTGTAATGCATTGGTTTTATTTAGCGCTTTTCTGGACACTCAAAGACACTACTAACACTATAAAATTATCTATAATACAAAAAGCTATGCCAAACAATCCTAACAAATAATGTGCTAACAATTCAGAAACCTGAACATCGATGTAAACACTTGCTCGCTATTACAACTCCAACTCGCTACGGGGCGTGAGCGAGACTGGGGGCTTTTATTTCCCACAGGGGCAACAGACTGATCAGTTTTCACGCCTACTCCAATAGTGGCGCCAAATTCGAAAATCAAATGCAGTACAGACATACAGACAGTACCAATCAGGCCCTTCCCTGCTTAGCTTCAAAGATCTGACGGGATCAGGCAGAGCAAAGGCGGTATGGCTCTAAAGGGGGACCCTGGAGCACCGGGAGAACATGCATAACTTCACCAAATAGAAACGCTTCTGTAGGAGTTATAGCATCGATAGCTTTTCAATAAATCATCAAAGTCAGTTATGCCACACACACACACACACACATACATTCTGAGCTTTCCTTGAGAGAGAATTAACCCTTTTACAAGCTTATTATTGAACTGAGCAGAAGCCAGCCCTCCCGCTGCGCTCTGTGTAGACATTTCAAAGCGTTCGTTCAATGTTCAGCCTTCGGGGCCTATTGACACGTACACTGTTTATGAATGCGAGATCAAAGACACAGGAAAAAGCAACAGTGGATGTGTTTATAAAAGGCGCCGTATTGATGCATAGAGCCAGCGAGAGGCTATAAAGGGCATAATGAACGCAGCGAGAGCAGGTGGAGAGCTTCAGTGAAAAGCAGAAAACAGCCTCATTAAAGCCCATATAATGTAAAGCTATAGGATTACTGTTTATGGTGGATGTCTCTGCCGACATCAGGAGGTGCTGTATATGTTTGAAAAAAGATTATGAAAGGGTGACAATCATGGGGTTGGTGAAATGGCAGGAAAAAGCTGAACAATGCGTAATAAATCATGATAATTGGGAAGGATGACAAACAAACAACGCTACGAAACATAGACTGTGAAAAACATGGACATGACTGTGCACTGCTGAAGACTGAAATGAGGACGGCTTCAGAAGTTCCCTGCGACAAAACTTTTTTGCCCCTCTTTAAGTCATTATTGGACTCAAGCTTGTCAGTCTGAGCGCTACATGTTTGTCTTAACGCACGTTCATTTTGCTATCCTCATTTTTATTTTCAACCTATTCTAAACATAAGAGCTGGCTCCAAAAACTTCTAGCATGAACAAGCTTCAGTTAGCCCGAACGCTTTGGGGAACCCACACTCATTTAAGTCCATCGCTATTCAACAGTCTATCCTAGGAACAAAACAAAAAATAAATATCGTATTTTTCGGACTATAAGTCGCAGTCGGAGTATAAGAGCCTCTAGCCAAGAAAATGCCAAATGAAGAAAAAAACAACAGGCTGAATAGGGGTACGGTATGCTAACGCAACACATTGATGGTTAGCTACATGAAGCTAAACAACAACTAAATAGGCGTCTGGTATGTCAATGTCAAATAAACAGTTCAGATAACTATAGCTTAAAGAAGAAAAAAAACGATCTCACTCCAAATTAGCCTGATAAACCACACCCACCTCTTTCTGCGCGAAAGAAGGTGGGTCTGGCCACACACGGTAAACAAGTTGCTGATTGGCGGCTAAGGCCTAGCCGAACCAATCACGACCGTCACAGAGAAATGACAAGGTTACGTCACTCGCTGCACCACTATGTTGTTAGTTCAATTAACATTAGCCAAAACTAATCATGGATGAAGTAGTCGATGATTTTGCCAGGCATTCTCCGCGTGAGTTTATATTCATATTTTTTTAATTGGACTACTGCTGTCGTCACGTCCGCTAATTGCTAGTTGCTTTATTTCACTGACAATCTGTGCGCGTTAGGCCCGCCCGTTCAAACTGCTACAATTGCTCCGTGTCCGGACTAATTCCCTGCGTGGACAGGGAAGAGCATGGCAGAGCCAGGCAAACTCCAAATCACTAAATCCATTGAAATCTACATCCTCGGTGTCACTTCTGAACAATCACGGAGGCGTAACTGCACCGTTGACAAGCCTCTCCCGGCAGCACGTTTTTCAAGCTCTCATTTGTTTTCTTCTTTGGGGCAAGAGTAACCTCCGCTTTCTCGCTCATTCCAAACTTTCTTTCTCCTGGTCGATTAGCCTGCAGTGTCCTCCAGCAGCATGTGAAATTATACATTTGAATTAGAAAAAAAAAAAAAAAAAAATCGCATATAACTCTCTCCGGAGAAAAGACGCACCTGCCAAACTAGGAAAAAAATGCCACTTGTATTCCGGAAAATACAGTGCTTGGTAAAGCAGCACAATCACTTGTAATGAAATAAATGTTGCAATTCGAGTGGTTGTACGATTTCTCCGCAAACAACAAAATACACTGTCTATACTGCAGGTCTAACTCTGCTGTTAGGGCCTCTACAAACATGTATTTAGTTTCACAGCCTAGATTTCAGTGTTTTCACACAGGGTTCAAACACAGCAGATCTAATCACGGAACTGGAGCTCTAATACTTGTAAAAATGTATGAGGGACTGGGTGAAAAAGTATTTTCAACACACAACAGTGACAAAGGCGCGACATGAATGCCGCCACTTTTTAACTCTTTTGTGAAAATATACAATTTGTCTTTATACAAAATAGATAAATCTTTATACAGCCTTCCTGCCTTTTTAATGCAATAATAAAGACTTTTAAAACCTTGAACAGACAACATGTAAGATTCCTCAGGAAGGCACGGATATTTCATGAATATCAATCAAATATGGAATTTAAAATGTAAAAAGATTGTTAATTAAACAACGACCTCCGTATTAATCTATAAACTCTGAATACAACAGATTTATTTCAAGGATGATGTATTTCTTATATGGCTAACACAATTCTTGGCACATTACTCCCCTTCTTTCTCAGTTTCTACCATTCTCAACTTCACGGACTCGCACCTGTCTTTGATCTTGTTGGTCCTCTCCACTGCGTCGATGTCCATTCTGATCTTGTATTTGACGTGAGGCGGGACAGTGGTGGTCCAGGTGAACATGTCCATGAAGACCAGACCCGCCCAGTACTTGTTCTCCTCCAGAAGGTACAGCGCCTGGTGGATCATCTGGGACTCGTCGGTGTGCGGGACGAACTTATCCAGGCTGATGCACTACGGGGAAGAGGAAAGAAGCGACACAGTGGTTAGGAAAGGCCAGGAATCTGCAACCCGTGGTGCGGTCTTAGGGCCTTACAGAGGCAGATCTTTGCATTTCTTATGGAAGTAAAGCAAAGGACAAGCCCGGGACTGGTTAATTCCTGGTGTGGACATGGTTCAGTCCTGGTCAAATCTGGAGTCAGTCCTCATTACATTAGTTTAAAGGAGCTAGATGCAAATTAGTCATTTTATGCTCACTACTGCCACCTCAGGTCTTATGCGTAACTGCAGCTTCTATATTAAGCTCGTGCATGACGGCACTTCGGACCCGAATTTTGAGTGACAGCGCAGGATTTTAGAGGCAGTTGTGGTGAACAGGTCTGAGCTCATTCTACACATTGGGACATGGCTGGAACATGTAGGGCAGGGGTAGGCAACGTCAGGCCCGGGGGCCAAATCCAGCCCTCCAGCACAGTACCTCTGGCCCTCGAGATGATTTTGAGGAACATTATTACACACATCAAAGAGTACTTTTAACATTATTAGAGTTAAATGGGAGAAAAAAAGGTAGAAATACTGTCAAGAAAGAAGTGCACTGGAAAAATAATAATCGTTTTAAGGAAGAAATTACATAAATCTACTTGAATTAAGAGATTAAATCTAAGGCTTGAGTAGATTTGGTCTGGTCTTAGATGAGATAGAACCTTTAGTAGTAGTTATTCTCTTAATTCAGATAATTTTGTATCATTTCAAGTGAAAAACAATTATTTGTCTGATTTCAAGTGGGTTTTATTCTTGTTCCATTGGCTCTAGCATTTGTATCTTGGATTAGGTCAAACCGACTCAAATTCAACATAGAAGAACTTTAATTCAAGCAATTTTAAATCATTTATCTAATTTTTTTCTAGTGTTGTGCTTTACTTTGGGCTAATAATCAGCAGCTTCGGCCCTCCGCCAGGAAAACTTGCCTACCCCTGATGTAAAGGGAAGAAAATACTTTGTTTTAACATTATTAAACTCTGCATAGTCCCTTTAAGCCCTGGTTAAGTCTTCACATTCACAACAAACAGCAGAATTACACCTAAGTATTTAGAATTTTGGGGAAAGAATTGCCTCTCTCGTATAAAAGGTTGCAAACCCCTGGGATATAGTAAGAATACAGCATTTATTTTATTTTTAATGGACCTTTATGTAAGCAAATGGATGAACATTGCAGACAGATGAGGCAAGGTTGAATATTACTCTTCAAATGCCGCAATCTAAAACTGTTGACTGTGGCCAAAGAAATATTAATATGTGTGGTTTCTTTTGTGTCTTGGGCGACATCCAGTGGTTTAAGAGCAGAGTTATGCAAGAATATATAAGTTCAATGCAACAGAAGTGCTGCTCGGAGAAAACAATGGCATGAGTCACTGCGCGTGGACTCTGTTTAAAGGATTAGGTGTAGATCCCATTTGTTCTCACAGGACACAACACATCACAGCTGGTACTACAGTACATTGTGTGGCAGGGACCGAGCCAAATCCAAATGTCAGAAAAAAGGTCACGTTCCAGTCGTAGTCAGAAATAGAATGAAAGGTGTACGGACTTTAAAAACATGAAGGAGCTTCACGGATTACAAGGAACGACAATGATAATGTTACGTTAAAGTATGAGGGTTGTGGGAGGCATGTTAAGTAGAGATAGATACCAATACATTTCTGCTTGTTTCATTACTTTTTGTATTAAACAGATTTATGCAGCATTTCCATTTACAAGTACAACACAACCTCTGCTACCATGATTTCACCTCCCGTAGCTCTTTAGATCATTCCAGAGGTGGATGGATCTAAACAGGACAGACTTTGTCATAAAATGTGCCAAGCAAGGGCCAGATTTGCACTCCGATTGTGATATGAATGTGTCTGCACCACATGTTCAATCTTATCAAAGACTGTAATGGTTTGCCTGTTACTGCAACGTTCTTTAAAACTATTACTTGAAATATATTGCTTTAAAATCATACTGTAATTTATTTTGAAGCAGCGGCCAAGACAAGGACTGGTGCATGACAGTGATCCTGGTAGAGTAAGGACACTTCAGTGCGAGGCGAGCAGCCTTATTTTGAACTATCTGAAGCCAGTCAGACCAAATAATAGAGCAGTATTCCTGGTGAGACAAAACAAGGGATTGTACCACCTGTTAGTAAGAAAAGAGGAGTACCTGCGAAGCAATGACTCTACCCATATTCCTAATTACATGGTCTGTATGGTGATGAATGGTGATCCACTGTAACACCCAGCAATTTAATGTGGTTAACTTGAGCCTTCTATTGTAAACCTCAAATGAGGATCGCTGCCAATGATCATCGATCTGGTTTCAGAAACGTTTAAAATCATATTATTGTCATTTAAAAACAGCATGCAACTCATTTTCCAGAACACTGTTTTGATTTAGTTTTAGCAGATGCAGAAGTAATGGATCGACAACATGATATTAGTCCTGGTATCGAACTGAAACTAAAAACACAGACACCTGAAAATAAAGAGAAAGTTTGCAGTCAACTGAGATCTTTTATTTTTACATGCTCCTAGTTAGTTAATTCGTTATGCTTCTCATTAGCCAGAGCTTTTCACATTGAGAGTCTCCACTGTTTTCCCCAGTTCACTCTTTACCAAAGGCCCGCGTTCCCAGAACTGCCTGTTTTTTGTCCTCTGCGCAGACAGGAGCATCAGTCTTCGGCTCCGCTCGCAGCCAGGGCCCTTTGAAACACAGAGGGCCACTTAGCTCCACTAAAGGGAGCCGTGCACAGGCGCGTCCCGGAGCAGTGGGCTGAAAGGTGGGGAGAACAAGCCGCCTGTCAGGCCTCCTCGCGCACCATTGTGAGGCCTTTGATGAAGTGGAGAGGAGACGGAGCGCCTTGGCGAGCTGGACTGTTGTTGTGTGTGTGTGTGACGCATGGGGGATTACGGAGGGCAGATGAGTCCACCATATTTCAGGCTTTTACCGTGTGTTTAAGTTATTAGCTAAATAAATAAGAGGGGGGGAAAAGAAAGGTAAAGTTCTGCCCTTCACCAACCACAGGAATCTCACTTTTATTGAATTCATTTGAAGTTGAAACGATTGCGATCAAATGCTACTTCAGAGTCAAATTCTCAAATCTGGAGTGCTTTCACCAGTCTTTAAAGCAGTACTAAATAACTCTTGCCCCTAGAGGCCATAAGTGCAACTGCAGGTGTCGTAGCAAGTTACGATTTTTTAACATATTCATTGTCTTGGAGAGTAAATACTACGCTGACAGGAAAAGCGAAGGGAGAGGGGGATATTGTACATCCAATTATACAATGGATATAATTTTTTTCTCTCAAACTTGGCTGTAAATACTGTTTAAAGTGACGCTAGCCCGCAGTTAGCTTTGCCCGTTAGCATGCTAGCTTCTTCTTCATGATTCTATTAGTGTGTATTGGTTGCTCCGGTCCGGTGGCAGTCAAGTTGCAAACATGTTTTTTTGGCCAGAGACACCAGGGGGAGGTGAAAGACCCTCCAATCATCCCATAAACACTTGTATTACCCCCACAGGGACTACGAAAAGGATTTATTTAGGTAACACGTTAGTTAGTACTGCTTTAAAGTGTCACCATTCTGTCATCTATTCTATCAGATTCCTAAAGTTTTCATCAAATGTGCAAAACTCCTGTGCTTCATCATATCGCAACCCCATTAGCATCTTAATCCCTCCTTTGTCTTCAAGAATTTTCAAACAAACCCTAGTGATTTACTCGATTAGACACAGCGTGGGCCCATAGAAAAGCCCCGCTCCTCTCGGGGTCAATGCTACGGTCGTCACTTCTCCGGTTCAAAATATCTTCTTTCTCTGAAGAAAAAGCAATGTATGGGGCGGCAAGAATGAATAGGGCGATGTATACGGTTTGTCTGTAGTTCAGTGAGTGTTGTACAGTTAAGTGAATAGCAACATTGGACATGGTTTAGGTGGAGGCTTTAGGGGCAATAGAGCACTTTCTGTCTGTAAAGAAGATCATTTTGCTTTTATTGTATTTATGTGTTTCATCGTATCAAGGCTCAACTGCAGGAAACCTTGTGCTTTATTATTGAATACAGATTTAAAGAGCTTTTACCTTGAATTCTTCTTGTGATTAGATTTGCACTTTCAGAACATGTCTGAAAACGTATGAATCAATAATAAACATAAAAACAAAACCTGCCGTGTTTTTATGTTTGTTTTTGATATTATAACCTTGTGCTTTGGAATAACCAAGCTTGTTCCAAAACTGCATGCGATGTTAATGTAAGAGGAGAGCAAAGGGAATGCAGGAAGCAAATTTTCCCTTTTTTTTTCTTAAAGGGATAATTCAGGATTTTTTACATAAGGCCTCATTTCCTCTTTATCCAGAGTGTTGTTGATTTCTGGAGATTTTTTTTTCATTCATGCAGTCTTTATATTTGAAGAGTTTAGTGGTGCTAGGCTAGTGCTAGGCTAGCGCATGTCTATGGTAACTAGTAGCCTGCATTAAAAACCTCTTCAAAATCATGGGGTCGTCCTCCACATGTTGCCATATCTGATTTGTAGAAAGCTCCTTTGTGAATTCCACATGTAGTAAAGCCGGCCACGGGTAAACAAACTTCTGTAGATCCGGTAACCTAGCAGATCACTCCGCCGCTGCGTAGCTTACAACCAGGAAGTTCTTTTGAATGCAAAATGGTTATATTTCAAATATTATTCAGTCAACATAGACATTTATATCGGTAGTCTGGTGTTATAAGTGCCTCAGGTGCACTGTGCTTGGGTCAGACTGTTTTAATGCAGGCTACTAGTTACCATAGACATGCGCTAGCCTAGTATTAGCCTAGCATCACTAAACTCTTCAAATATAAGGACTGGATGAATTGAAAAAAAAAAGATCTCCAGAAATCAACAACACTCTGGATATCTAGGAAGTGAGGCCCTATGTCAAAAATCCTGAAGTATCCCTTTAAGCCACTGGTGCACTGTTGTTTGAACTGCAAGATACCAACTTCGTCTTGAACAATGCTGTTGTTGCGCCAGACGGAAGATCGGGCCCATATTCCTTTCATTCAGTTGTCATTTCGAATCATTACCGCTTGGTCCTTTTGTGCCCCTCACCTCTCCGTACTGGTTGATGGTGCGAATGGCCTGATCCGTCAGGTTGAAGATGTTTCTCCAGTCGAAGTTTTCCATCCCGGGATCTCTGTCCGTGTCCGGGCCGCTGTGCAGAAAGTTCAGGATGTCTTTGGTCTTGAAGCTCGTCCCCTCCAAACTGCCATCCATGAAGTGAGAGACTGTGGGGTTTCTGAGGGTGTCCTGGACAAAAATAAGACACCGTCACACAGTTGAGCAGCAGTTGGTTTGATTTATTGGACTTATAATTGAACATTTCTGTGTTGCCAGGTACAACGTTGTTTTGTCGTATTTTAATTAATGAGACTAAAACTAAAAAGCTTGAATAAAAACTAAAACCTGCTAACGCAACATTGAAAAGCCTCACTTGTTAATGGAATCCACATTCTTGTGATTTTAATTAAAATAAGAGCTGGTCATAATGATCACAATTTTATCTGTATTAGATTTTGAAAATTATTCTTCCATCAGGGCATAACTGCTGATTACAGCTAATGTTTCAAGGTCTGAAATGCAAATTGCAAACGGATTTACTGAATTTAACGGCAGGAGAGGTAATAAAAGAGCATTTAAAAGATATTCAAAAGACTGGCATCCAATCTCCTTTGATGCAGAAGGTCAAAGAAGAATGACCCGACTGATATGAGAGGATTGAGAAGCTACAGTAACTCACGCTTATCTGAGTTTTCCTACACAACTTTGATAAATTCAGTCCAAAGCGTATATCAAAGTGCCTTCAACCTCCAGCTGAACCGTATCTATAGAGCCCATACCCTGGCGTTATGTAACCCTGCTGCTATCGAGCCTGACAGCCATGTGTACGTGTCTAAAGCCGTGCCAGTGCTTTAAATCATGCGCTCCGTGCTTGTGTATAGGAAGAATATATGTAGGAAACAGGGAGCGGACTGTACCCGGATCATGTTCATCTGGACGCTGCTGTGGAGGAAAGTCCAGATCTGAGGTCCCAGCTCCTCCCACGATTTAAACATCACCATCAGCCGCTCCAGCTCCTCGAACGTGGTGTTGGCCTGTGGGGAAAACACAGAAAAAAGTTAAGCTAAAGTTAAGTTAAGGTACAACTCATGTGGGTGTAGTGCAGTGTGTAAATGCAAGCCCTTTCATTCATTCATTCATTCACTGCACATAAATGTACAGGTACCTTACAATTGGCAAACAATGATGACTATATGTTAAATACCTTTTATGATCAACAAGTACACTTAAAGTTAATTTAAGTGAATGATGTGTTCCCCCACTTTGGGGACTACTGTGTAAAGTATAAAATCTGTCTCATTGCACGAATGTTCACCATAATTGAGGCTTAAAGGAACAGGCCACTGTTTTTCTATACTGAGACATGTTCTTGCCTGAGATTAGATGAGTTGATGCGTAACTGTCTGGTCTTTGTGCGTGTGCTCAGTCACGCACAACGACCAAAGATGTTAGCATGTAGCTCCAAACGGGAACTATAGGAATATAGCGACCAAGCTCTTCTACGGGCACGCACAAAGACTAGACAGATACAGAACTCATCTAAGCTCAGGTAAGAATATATCTCAGAATGGAAAAACGGTGGCCTGTTCCTTTAAGAACATCAGAGCCAGAACTTACATTTCTCACATCCTCAAAATTTACATTAAATCAGCATTAAACAAGCCAAGAGCTGCACATCACAGAGAACACACTGTTGCACATCAACTACAAAGCAAGGAAAGAAGATTGCATTATCCCCATAGGCAGTGGGGATAAGTGCAGTAACTATTGCACCTTACCCTCGGCCCAATACTTAAAAAAAGTCTCTATTGCACATTTCCTATTTGGCCTGATTAAAGTGAGGTTTTGGATATTTTACATTTTATAATTTTAGGAGAAAGAGTTGGCACATCAATTGCTTAAGGTTGGTGCGAAGAAGAGAAAATCCAAATGTAAATAAACAAAAATAATGACTCCCATACACTGATTTGAACTGAATAAACTATTGTAATGACTGAAAGATGAGGCAGCTCAAGATTTTAAAATGGCCCGGAGCTCCCTCTACAGGCAGCAGTGGGGATGAAACAGCATGCTGGAAAATCCATGACATCATAATGAACACATGCTCCGAGTGGATCTGGTGACGAATTATGGGCCAGTTATAATATAATTTATATATAATATAAATCGGAGCACTTAGACGTGGTTACTCTAACGTGTGAATTAAGTTAAATTCTATATATGAGCTTGATGTGGGAGGTCATATAACATAACATAAGCTCAAAAAAGCTTTGCAGCCAGGATACGCTTTACTACATTGACTTAATGACATCATCTTAATACAGCGTAATAGAGTTAGGCCTGTGTTCTCCCTTACACTCTTGAGTATGCGGTGCACTGCGGGCGAGTCTGGCGTGTACAGGATCTTCCCCATCAGCAGCGGCTTCACGGAGCTCCATACGATCTTAGTGACTGGGTTGGACTCCAAAGACTCCATCAGGGCGTTACAGAACGGGGCTGCGGAGGGAGAAATGACAGCATTTACAAAAAAGCTTCATCTGACAGTATCGAAAAAGGCTGAGTTATAAACCATAACCACCGTAGTTTAAGAACATACATTGTTATTGTGTCTCAGGCCAAATGGCATTGACCTGTGGGGTTCCCCAGGGGTCGATTCTGGGGCCCCTCTTGTTCAATTTGTACATGATTTTATGCTATTACTTTATTTCTCTGTGCAGCACATTCTTTTCAAGTAAAACATGAGCTATCCGATTAAAGTAGATCTGGATTTGACTTTGAGCACGTGTTTTCGACTCACTCGCAGAGTTGTCATAGACGTAGCTGCGGCTCTTGGTCCCGTTCACTCCCAGGAACACTTTGTAGTTGTTGTCTTCGTACCAGTTGAAGGAGAGCACCCTGGAGCCCCCGCCCTCCGGATACCCACAGAACAGCCCCGACACGCTGGACACGAGCTGGGAGAACGAGGAGGGGCCCCCCGCCTGGAACAGGGGGACCAGGGACCGAAGCAGATCCTGGGAACTGTCCCGCGCAAGCAGCTGGAGGAGAGAGGAAGGATATGATCAAGCCTTGACCAACAACTTAATCTTCATCTTAGAGTTATGTATTTGGGCAGTTTGTGTAGAAATAAATCCAAACAGGCGTAGCTTATCATTGTAGCTGTCTTTCTCAATGAAACGAAAGCAGTGTGAACATGGAAAAGTGGAATCCCAAGCGGTAGTCTCCCAGTAATAAAGCTCTTGGTTTAGCATAATATTATCAAATGGAGATTGACGTCTATAAAAGCATTCGTCAACTTACAGTTCATATAAAATCACTTATTCTAATTCCAGTAAGTACATACCATTGCTTTGATCTTTCTTATAAAATGGAACATGCAAGATAAAGAGATTGCCTTGTAGAAAATAACATGTACAGTAAGCCGTCCTTTGTAGCTGCTTTGTGCGTAGACTGATGTTTATAGGCATGCAGGGGAAATGAGTTCATTATTGAGTGGCAATGAGTAGATTGTGCTCTGGGCCTTGAATCGTGACAACATTGTTGCTTTTCTTATTAATGCATGGCCTCGGTGTAACACTATACAGTGATAAAAGCTATACTTTCTCAACGATGAACAGCCTTCCACCGTCACACAACCTTCAGACGAGGATAAAGGAAACATCTATTCATTGTGTTATTAATGTTATTGGACTTTTTTGGAACTTTTGACCATGCTATAGTTGTTATTCTCAAGAGATCAACACATTTAGGCAGTGATCTGGTTTCAACTATCACTAAAACATGTACAATAGGGTCCCCTCTAGAGCCCGGACTCACTTCACTATTAATCATTTCTGATAGCTGGCAGATCTCTGTTTAAACTGATTCAACTCTGTGAACTTCAGATGCTTTTTATGTGACAAAATCAGGGCTGAATTACTTGAACAACATACGGTAATGCTTTATATTAAAGGGGCTAGATGCAAGTTGGCCATTCTATACTCACTACTACCACCTCAGGTCATACGTGTAACTGCAGATTCTATATTAAATTAACACCTTTTTGAGTGACAGTGCAGGATTTTAGAGGCAGTTGTGGTGAAAATGTCTGAGCTCATTCTACACATTAGGACATTGCTGGAACATACGGGGAGGAAAATACTTAATTTTACCATTTTTATACTCCATATACTCCCTTTAAGGTGTGCTCGTTAAGTATTAATAAGGTGTTAATAAGCATTAATAATATGCTTGTAAAGTTTTAACACACTGCTTATTATACTTTTATCTGTTCATAATAGGCCATGAATAATAAGCCTATTCATAGCCAACCCTTAAAGGAACAGGCCACCGTTTTTCCATACTGAGATATGTTCTTACCTGAGCTTAGATGAGTTTATACCTGTCTGGTCTTTGTGCCCGTGGAAGAGCGTGGTAGCTTCCAACTTCACTCCCGTTTGGAGCAATGGGAAAATGCTGGGAGAGGCCAAATTCTAACAACATCCTTGGTTGTTTTGCGTGACTGAGGGCACGCACAAAGACCAGGTAGGTAGGCATCAACTCGTCTAAGCTCAGGTAAGAACATATCTCATGGAAAAACCTGTTCCTTTAACCTAGCACTGACCTTAACCCTTACCCTGACCCCAAAATGATTACTAATGCTTATTAATAATGAGCAGACCTTTATCTAAAGCGATACCCCATATACATATAAAACTATTTGAAAAATGAATTCTGTATACATGATAAAATAGGACCTTTGAGATATTTGAACTTTCACCGATGAGCAATAAACACATTTGTATGAGCATATAATTCATAACGAGAGTTTAAGTATAAACAACTAGTGCAAAACAATAGTTGGAAAGATAAGCAAAGGTTTCGGGCCGACGCCTTGGACTTCACATGATGAGGACCGACGGGGGCGGGCGAAATATCCTCCTATTGATACGACAAGAATAGCAACAGCATCCAAAAGCATTTCCCCAAATCACCTCCTGTGAAACTGGGTCGGTATTTTTTGGTCAAAAAAGTAGAATTGAATTCAGACTATACTGGTAAAAGACTATGGTTTTTCCCGATATTTTGAGCCGGCTTGGCCACTGACAACAAGCAAACCTGGAGTCCTGGCCCCAGAAAATACCCTATAGATACAGACGGCATCTCTGGAGTCGTCCATATATGTATTTTTTCATTTATTTATTTATGAACATTTTATTAGAGGATCAGCCCCAAGAGATGAATCATCTCGTTTTCATGGGGGTCCTCAAAATGTCCAAGAAAAATATATATGGTCATGTTTGAAAACAGTTAAGGGGGAAAACAATTTTGAGAAAAATCTAAACTTTCTCTAATTATTCAAAAAACACTTTAACAAATTCTGAATTCTGAATATAGTTCATACTAAATAAAGATACAAAGAAATGGAGAGGAGCAAAGTGGTTCAATAGCCCATAAATACATAAAAAAAACGGAAAATGCTAACATGATGCTACAAGTTAGCACGGTGCTAATGCTAACGCTGGCTAGCCCTTGCTATGACTGCCGTTTTTTCACTTCTACAGAACAATCTGCTGTGAGAAATTATCCATATGGACCCGATTTAGACTTTACTTTATTTATATGTGATAAATAAGTTCATATTCCACCAGAAAATGGCTAAAAAGAGTGAAAAATTGTGCTTCCCAAAAGATTCTATTTTCCCCCTTCTATGACGAGATGCCTTCTGTATCTATTGTACATGTTTTAGGCACAGGGGAAACCAGAGCACTCAAGAGAATCCTACGCAGACACGCAGAACCCAAAACCTTCTTGCTGTGAAACAAGAGTTAACTGTGCCAGGGTTCAGCTACATATCAGTAGTATTAGTAATATATTACACACTAGTCAAAGTAGCAGTGTAGTTTGTGATAAAGGGAGCAATGGGTAGTAGCTGCTGTAGAATTGCGAGCGAATTGAGAGACATTGTATCACCTAGTTTACTCCTTGTTAGAAATGCCACAATTGACGTTGCGTAATGTTTAGAATGACTCAGTGCTTTCCAGCCTCCGCCCCTCTCCGCGCATCAGCCGGGGGGCATTGTTGCTTTCACTCCCTCTTCCTCCTCATTCTTCTGTATTTGTTGTTTCTCACAGGTTTGAGTTTCAGAAGGCAGGGGCAGCGGTCAGCGAGAGGGCTTCCTGGGCCGTCCCGTCTGCGCCGTCCCACCCAGGGATGCGTCAGGTCGGAGGAATGCTCCAATTTAAAAGGAGTGAGGACGGAGACTGCCCCCGGGGGAAGAGTTCGAACGTGCGGAGAATCACAACTCTGGCCTTTGACACACTTTTGACCTTCTATGAAAGAATTCCCTTACATTGCGCAGACCGCCACCTCCACAATAACGGAGTGGCAGTTCCTATAGATAGATGGGAGCCCAATAGGGAGGAAATGTGTCACTGCCATCAATAAAGCCAAGCCTGAGAACCTGTACAAGACACTGCTCCTGATGCATAGCACACACTAAACACTGCAATCTCTTCACAAAGTCGGCATTCATTCGCTCCATGCTCGGTGGTGATAAGATAAGGTCGATGCAATTGAATTATAGAAGAGAGGTTGTCAATCTGCAGAGAAATGAGTTCAGTTGGTGCAGTGTCCAATCGATTGAGGAAAAATCTAGAACATTATAATGGTCCAAGTCTTTGAGATGACAGGCAAACTAACCCTCAAGCAAACGGTATATGCAGTTTTTTTGTTGTTGCCTTTTTCTGTGAACTGCATTTGTGGTTTTTGTGTTCCACATTGTTTTGCTGGATGCTTTTGTGCGTCTTTGCCATGTTTTTGTGGGGTTTGGCAGATTTTTTTTTTCTTTTTTTTTACTGCACAGAGTCCATAATGGTCCTGAAGAAAGCAGCTATTTAAAAGTAAAAGTAAACAAACAGCTAGCTTATGAGCTAAAGACATTAAGGCCTACAAATTTCTTCTTCTGAAACACTGAAGCAGCACCGAGAGCCCCCCCACACCTGCAGCACAGTGGAGACGTCACAAGAAAATAAACACTGAAGATAAACAAGGGACTAGTGAGGAGGTATCCGGGCAAGACTCACAGCTAAGCCACAAGACTTCTATCGTCCTGGCTAATGGACGTTCACTGGAGAGTAAAACAGATGAACTGCTACGCTGCCAGAAGATGGTGAAAAACTGTGCGGATGGAGCTGCACAGGCGGAAGAAGAAGGAGGAGATGGAGCTGACCAGTGCAGGACACTACGCTCTGAAACAGAGACAAACCCAGGAGGCGGTGCACCATTTCAGAGAAGCACTAAAGACAGTGCTCCGGTTTCTACGACCTCCAAAAACATGCTGGTCAAGTTGGCCCATGGTGGTGTCGCGCTGAGTCGCAGCGGCTCAGGACTGAACACAATTTCGTTGGAAGGTTGTATAATGACAAACAAAGCACTTACTTACTTACTTACTTACTTATAGTTAAAGAGACTAGATGCAAGTTGGCCATTTTATACTCACTGCTGCCACCTCAGGTCATACGTGTAACTGCACCTTCTATATTAAGCTCATGCATGACGGCAATTCGGACCCGAAGTAACAACGTATGACCTGAGGTGGCAGTAGTGAGTATGAAATGGCCAACTTGCATCTAGCTCCTTTAATATTTTCTGGACTGGTCATTTTTTGAGCAAGCAACCCATCAATATACCACATGCCATGGAAATTTCTTTGGGTGTGGACACTAAACTGCTCGGAAAGCATTATATTAGTGAAGGTTGAAAACATAATGAATCTCTTGTATGACATTCACTCTCCTCCGAGTACGTCAGTTATGCGCTGGCTGCTCCTGCATACAGTACATTGTTGGGATGTCTCCTCTGTGAGCCATTCTCAAACTGGGAGCAGCGGAAAAGCCGAGTTTCCTGCCCTCCTGCTAAAAATACTAATACCGTGATCCTGCAGCTCTGAGACCGGGAGAGTAGAGAGAGAGAGAGACAGTAAGAGAAATGAGGCTCTCACCGCTCTGAAATTGTCTGACGAGGCTTTGAGGACGCGGCCCCAGTAGTGGAGGTCGATGCCCTGGGTGTTGCTGTCCATCACCTGCGGCATCTGAGGGAGGAAAGGTCAAAGACATGGGTCAGCAAAGTGGAGAGAGAGGGGAGACAATTTGAACATCCCTGGAGAGCTGACGGCGAGAAGAGAACCATCAATAAGCGGCGATACTGCCTGCACTGTGGCTATTTAGACAGATTTATATAAGGTGTTTTATTCTATACGCTTTATTCATGGATCACCCAACAAAGAGGCCTCATACGCAGATTATGCAGGGCTTTGAATCCATACCAGGAAAACGTATGGGCGCAAAGAACACAAAGAAGCAGCAGAACAAGGACAGATGGAGCTACGAGAAATGCACTTAGACATTATATGCATACGTACAATTACATACAAAGTTCATGGATTAAGGTTAAGGTATATTGGAGGGAGGGACAATCGTTAGGTCGCATATTGTAACTTTGCACTGAAAAGCAGAAGATACTAAGTAAGCTCTAGTAAACATGTGTGTAATGGGTAGGGCTGGGTTACATTTTTTCCGATAATCAAACGATATTTGGTTTTCAATACCGATACCTATACTAAAACATTTGTCATCTAGAACCAGAAAGCAGAACAATAATGTGTCGAAGATCTGCAAATTTACAATACTGGGTTAATCTCCAATGTCGAACTATGTGTGAAAATAATTGGGAATAATTTGGGGGAAATTGGGAGAAATAGTGTCAAAAAAGAGGAAAAAATGACATAAAAAAAAAAGAAAATTGGTTAAAAAAAAAAAGGGGAATAGATTGGGAGCAATAGTGTCAAAAAAGAGGAAAAAATTCTGTAAGAAAAAGAAATTGAAAAAAAAGTGGGGAAATTGGAAGGAATAGTGTCAAATAAAAGAGGAAAAAATTACGTAAGAAAAAGAAATCGGAAAAAAAAAGTGGGGAATTGGGAGAAATAGTGTCAAAAATAGAGAAAAAAATGACTAAAAAAGAAAATTGGAAAAAAATGAGGAATAAATTGGGAGAAATAGTGTCAAAAAAAAGAGAAAAAAAATACAAAATTGGAAAAAAAATGGGGAATATATTGGGAAAACGGGGGCAATAAGGAAAATACTAGTAATTAAAAATGAGCAAAAAATTTGGATATAATGGGAAACGAGAACAAAATTGGGACATTTTTTTGGAAACATTTGAAAAGCAGGGGAAACTTTCTTTTCTTATTACAAAAATCATTTATTTGAGCTGAAACAACCAAGTTACTTTCATTAATCCTGGACCAACAGCATCAAAACTTGGATCTAAAGATACAGTACGCTTTCGATACTTTTGATACCAGTAGTATCTAAACTTTTTTTTCCCTATACCATACTAGTATTGTTTATTGGTGCCCAGCTCTAGTAATGGGGTTATTTTGAGGAACAAGTCAAGCAAGTCCAATACAAGTTATGCGTTGGATTCCATATTGCTTTATCGCCTGCTGGACCGTCGTTTGACCGTCTCAATAAGGCCATCGATTGGACTATATATTTTTGAGGAGAGATTTCAAGTCTTCTTGAGTCACGGATCTCAATTCAAAGTCAAAGCTCCAGTATTTAGTTTGATAAAGAATTAAAAGTGAGAATGACGTTGGTAGAAAGAAAGGAAAGTGTCATTCCTCCCCATCTCAGTCGTCAGTACAACAAAATGGCTTCCCCTTTTTGTCCTCAAAACTAGGCCAGGTCGAACCGCTTTCTGAAACCCAATCCGCGCAGCAACTACCTTTGTTATTATTATCTGAGTAAACCTCCCCATGTTACTTTATCTCGCGCTAACGTTTTGGCAGCGGGCGTCGAAAATGCCCGGCCGGTTCAGAGTGCACGGGGCTGGAGGAAGCCCGACCGAACGCCAAGACAAACACGCACAAGAGATATCCTTCCTCTCACATTCCACACTCCCGGCTTTTTAGTCAGCGAAAGGAAAAGGGAGCGAGCGCTTAGGAGGCAGGGAGCGAGGGAATAGGAAGTAGGAAGGGAGAATGGGAGAGGAGAGGGAGGTCAGTTTGCTAATGGACCTAATCTGAAGAATGTATAGAATTACTAATATGTGCTGACGAGATTACGACAGTGGTGCAGTGGGGCAAGCGTTTGACCGCCAATTAAATGTTCATACCTCGCCTTGCAAAAGAATACTGCCGGTGTGTCCATGAGCAAGACACTTCAGCAACTTTCCGAGAATCTAGCGTAAATATCTGTCATAGTGAGAAGAGTTTTGCGGCTGTGCATAATGAGAAAAAGGATACACCAAATATATTCATCACCAATACTAGATACAGTGACGTAACCTCTTAACCCCCACCGGAACCGAGAGCATTTTGTCCAGTTTGGCTTTACCCAAAAAGCCACAGAAAAGCCTAAAAAAAAGGAACAGAAAAGAGACATAAAAGAGATGAAAACAAGGATGAAAATGCAACAAAAGAGCGACAAAAACATGACAAAAAGGCAACAAGAACCTGACAAAAATGTGACTAAAAAACGATGAAAAAGTGACAAAAATGTGGGACGAAAACGCAACAAAAAGCCAACAAAACAGCATCAGAAAAAAGACCAAAAAGTGATGAAAACATGAACAAAGCGATGAAAAAGTGACAAAAAATGTGGAGCAAAAATGCAACAAAAACCCGTCAAAATAGCGACGAAAACAAGGATGAAAACGCAACAAAAAAGTGGCAAAAGAGCGACAAAAACGTGCCGGAAAAGCAACAATAACACAATAAAAAAGTGATGAAAACAGGACACAAAAGAGACAAAAAAAGACAAAAACATGTCAAAAACGCTTCAAAAATGTGACATAGACAAGGTGACAATGCAACAAAAAAGTTACTATAAGTTTTGTAAGTCTTAGCTTTCAAATGAGGCGTTACTCTGTACTCTATAGGCTGTAGGCTGCCGTCAAGAAGCTTTTAGATTTAGGTAAAGCTGAACCTGAAGCTGTTGTAACTTTTTGACATGTTTTTTCCATCGCTTTTTTGTTGGGTTTACACACTTTTGTCACATTTTCATCACTTTTTGTCGCCCTTCTTTGCATTTTTGTTCCACATTTTTGTCACTTTTTCATCGCTTTTTTTGTCACGTTTTTGCCACATTTTTATTGCTCTTTTGTTGCATTTTCTTCCCACATTTTTGTCACTTTAACATCCCTTTTTTGTCACGTTTATGTCACGTTTTCGTCACTTTTGTTGCATTTTCATCCTTGTTTTCATCTCTTTTCTGTAATCACTTTTTTTTGTCTCTTTTCGGTCGCTCTTTTTTGGGCTGTTTCGTCTCATTTTTGTTGCTCTTTTGACACTTTTTTTCCAGAAACTTTAAGATTTGGGTAAAGCAAAACTGGAGAAAATGTGTTCGGTTCAGGTGGGGGTTAAGGGGTTAATCGGTGACATATTCAAACACACATTCTGCCATTTTTTAAATCCCAGAGCTAAAAAAAAAGCCATGTCTTGCGGTCGCCGTTGCCTCAAAGAATAAGTGGACATAAAACTGAACGCTTTGCTTTGTTTGCCAGTAAAACACCGAGCGAAAGCGCCTAATTACAGTGCACAGAAAATGCTTTGACACATTTCTTTGTAAAGAAACGTACACCATAATATGCTTTACAAGTGTTTATGCTATTTTATAAGCCGCGGAAAACAGAAGCCAAGAGAAGGCGTGCAGTTTCTCTCCCAGCCACAATAGAGCGAAAGATCGAGTGCCAACTTTGCCTGTAAAAGTGCCTATCCCTGCTTTAATGAGCGCGCACAAATTACAGTACAGCTTTATAAGGTACGGCTTTATAACATGTTTGTGAAGCGCAGAGCCGGGTGGGCAAACTGTGTAAGCTGAAGTGAGGGTGTTGCTGCTTTGAAACAGCAGTCAGCAAAGTCGGGTATTAACAACTGCGACGGCAACTACTGTAATCTAGAAGGTTACTTTTGTGGGAAATAATCTGCCTCGATCCAACCCTCGCCTTTGTGTCCAAATATCTCAGAGCCAGTCCTGTAGCCCAGTGTTTCCCAACCAGGGGTACATGGACCCCTGGGGGTACTCGAGGTCCTAGCAGGGGGTACATGGAACTATTTCAGGTTGAAAAAAGGAGAAAATGTAACATATTTTTTTTATAGGAAAAGCTATATTTTTCAGTAAAATGTGCAACATTGTCCTTTTTCTTACAAATACCACTTTTAAGCAATTACTTTTTAAATAAACTGTTACACCCTTGAGGTAGGGGGTACACGGTTGACCAATGAAAGGCCAAAGGGGTACGAAAGACAAAACACGTTGGGAACCACTGCTGTAGCCAATGTGGTGCCCTAGGCTTTTTGCATCCCCAATATAACCCCCCTCCCCCAAATAAATAAATACAAGAAAGAAATAACAAATAATGAGAAACAACAAAATAAAAAACACCACATATAAAGATTAAACATCATGAAATTTTTTGAACCAAAGGGTATTCCTTATTTTTCATTTTTTACTCCTTTTAGACACACTTTGGATATGGAAAAGCCTAGTATTATTTAATTAAGATAATGATTATTGTCAGCCAATTTGGCGCCCTAGGCAATACAAAAGATGGCAAGTCTCAATCACTTTTCATTCCAAAGTTATGACATAAAGTCACATTTTTGCTATATTGTAGTTGACACAATTATATTTAAGATTTAAACATTTTATTCCCAGTTTTCTTTAGTTTGACGTTTAAAAAAAAAATCTTTATAGTTTCACTTCCTCATTGGATACAGACAGGAAGTGACATAGGCAGAGGCAAACAATTTTATACTGTTGCCGTGCCGACCATGTTATGTCAATGGAAAATTAGTGCTTTACCTCTATCTATGTCACTTCCTGTCATTAGCTTAAAAAGTGCAATAACATTTTTTTCCCAACATGTCTTCATAAATTTGCTGCTTCACAGAAAAACATAATTATCACTTCATTTAAATAAATTATATTTTCAAAAACATTAAAACCTGTCAAATGCACTTTAATGTAAAAACTGAAATACATAACAAAAGCTTAAGTCTAATGTAAAACTGTCTGTAAACCATGAATTGTACTTCAGATTCAGACAGTCGTGTTTTGCTAAAGCGTTGGTGGCTTCGTACGGTGAGTGGCATTTGGCGTCTTATCAGCCACAAACCAAAACAGTAGTAGTGCTAACAGCCTTTTCCCCTTGCCCTAACTTTGACACGAAAAAGTCACGTAGCTGCCCTCAGCGTGCGGGGCCTTACAGTGAAGTTTACAGGCAGTGGGAGGGCCCGAGTTAAGCCCATTAGAGAAACAGGCCAAGACGGATAATGCTTAGTCACCTGACAGGCTCAGCATTACACTGGAGCAAAGGAGGCCAGCAGGGAAATCTATTGACAACATATAGAGTGCTTAAAGCTGCAGCGCCAGAGTCTTCAAACGGAAAATTAACCATGGCCCCGACATGATTCTAGGGTTCACACGCTCTTCCACGTATCATCCCCATGTTTGAATTTATATGATTTATGACTGCGAGGTGGAGTTTACTCAACAGTGACATGAGCTGATACCAAAGCAACAGCTCATACTTCTGACCAGTGTAGACACCAGTACAGGGTAAACAAGTGTGGAGCTGATACTCACCCAGGCTAAAAAAATATGGCCATATGAAGAGGTCAGCACAGATTCTGGAGTAAATAATGACCAACAATAGCTTGTAATAACGGGGATTTGCCTTTGTTTGACTCTTTCTCTTCAGGCAGGAGCCACATGAACAGCATTTTCCCGCTTCAGACAACACCGACTGCTTTTTGTACATTTGTTAATCCCCATTCACGCCTTTGTCTGTTAGGACGTGTATATTTTGTCCACATTTTGTACATTCATAGTTGAGCTAATTTTACTATACTTGCTTTCCAGTCATGTGACTTTTGTTGTTATGGCGGCCATTTTGAACACCGAAGTAGAATTATGCTGTACTACAACATGTAACAATATCTCTACTCAGGACTGAAATGAAAGACAACTGACAGTGACATTTTTATTTACTCGTAATCTTTGCTCAAGAAGAAAACTGTAGAAACACGGCCTCAGAGACGCACGTTTATGTGAAGAAACCAGTGAGTCAGTGTTTAAGCTGCTCAAGACGTTAGCATGCTACCAGTTAGCATTTAGCTTCAATTCTGACCTCTCCAAGAGAAAGCCCTGAACCACACTCCAAACATCTAGCCTTGGATACAACATGTGACAGAGGTCAGAGCTGTTATTGTAGTATTTCCTCAGTGTTCATAGATGTGAGCCACACACGTATTTGTCGTGTTGAAGCCATTGGTTGACAGTTGCTAACGGTAACATGCTAACGTCTTGAGCAGCTTAAACACTGACTCAGACTGAGACTCTGACATGACAAACTGTAAAAATCGGAAAGCAGAAAGATTTTCTGTTTCCTATTTGATGTGTTACTTTAGTCTGAGGAGTGAAGCAGATCTTTAGTAAATCCGGCTGTAGCTCGACAGACAGAGCTGCTACACATTTGCTGGTTATATCAGATAAACGTGTTTTTACTGTTATCTTCTTGAGCAATGATTACGATCACATAAAAATATCAATCAGTTGTTCTTCATTTTCATCCTGAGTAGAGATATTGTTACATGTTGTAGCACTGCATAATGCTACTTTGGCATTCAAAATGGCCACCGGAACTATGCGTGATGTCATTGGAAACGCATGTATAGCTTGTATACTATTTGTTTGCATACCCTTATAGATTTATTTTAACACTAGCTTATGTTCCATGTTGAACAATTGTGCCAAAAAAAACCTAGTTTGTAAATGTACCTTCACTGACAATGGCAATAAAAACCTATTCTGACACTGATTCTGAAATAATCTGAATTGACTAACTGCTTCCTAATGGACGAACATAAAGACCAAGTTAACAACCGGAAGAGCTGAGGAAGCTTCTTGAATGAGAACTGAAACATTTTCGATTCGACTCAGTCCAGATGACTCATAGCGTAACTTGAAAACCTTTCGTACTGTTAATAACAGGTCAACATTCAACATTGCTGAGATACTGTAAGGCACATTTTGTCATGAATGAAATATTTGCAAACCTCTCTGGCTTCACAGCTAGCTCATTTTTTGGTGAATAAACACACACCAGACCAATAAATATTACAGTGACAACTATAACTTCCAAAAAAAGGGGATTTGCCTTGAATTTAATCTTGCGAGCGGCATCAGAGTAGGTGAAAGACAAGGGTCTGCAAAGTGGAGAGACATTTTGAACGACTCGAAGAGAACATTCACAAGTGATACTGCCGGCACTGTGGCTATCTAGAAAGATTTATATAAGGTGCTTTATTCTGTAAGTTTCATTGACATATCACCCAACAAAGAGTCCTAACATTCAGATTATGCAGGAAATCATGGCCGGAAAGAACACAAAGAAGCAGCAGCAACTAGGACAAGGACAGATGGAGGAAATTGAAATACATTTAAATATTGAACATACATACACACAAGGTTCTTACCCCCTGCCTTAACTGAGTGCATTTTCTCCCATTTTTGAAGCATTTTTGTCAAGTTTTTTGATGCTTTTCTGTTGCCTTTTTGTTGCTTTTTCATCATTCTTTTGTTGTACTTTTTGTCGCTTTTCCACTGTGTTATTGATGCTTTACGGCCCGTTTTTGCCACTTTTTTGTCGCGTTTTCATCCTCGGTTTTTGTCGCCATTTTGACACCTTTTTTTAAGAAACTTTTAGATTTGGGTAAAGTCAAACTGGAGAAAATGTGCTCAGACCAGGTGAGGGTTAAGAGGTTAAGGTTAAGGTATACTGGAGGAGGTGGAGATAATTGTTGGCTCGCATGTTGTAACTAAAGGGGACTTGACTTGAATTGATTGTTGTGAGCAAGTATTAATTGTAAGATTTGCATATTCAACTATCACAACAAGAGGGAAAGAAATTGCTGGAAGATAATAAGCTACAGTATACACGTGTTTCCGATGACATCACGCATAGTTCCGGTGGCCATTTTGACTACCGAAGTAGCATTATGCAGTACTAAAACATGTAACAATATCTCCTCTCAGGATGAAAATGAAAGACAACTGATTGACAGTGGCATTTTTTTGTACTCGTAATCATCGCTCAAGAAGATAACAGTTAGAACACGTTTATGTGATGTAACCAGGAAATGTAGCACAGACGTTGCAGCTCTGTCTGTCGAGCTACAGCAGGATTTACTAAAGATCTGCTTCACTCCTCAGACTTAATTAACACATCAAAGAGGAAACAGAAAACCTTTCTCTGTGATTTCTACAGTTTGTCATGTCAACAGAGTCTCAGCCTGAGTCAGTGTTTAAGCTGCTCAAGACGTTAGCATGCTACCGGTTAGCAACTGTCTGTGGCTTCAACTCGATAAACACATGTGTGGCTCACATCTATGAACACCGAGGAAGTACTACAGTAACAGCTCAGTTCTGACCTCTGTCACATGTTGCTCTTGGAGAGGTCGGAGCTGAGCTGTTGAAGCTAAATGCTAACCGGTAGCATGTTATCATCTTAAACACTGACTCACTGGTTTCTCCACATAAACGTTCGCTCTATGGGGCCGTGTTTTTAGTGTTATCTTCGTAAAAATGCCACTGTCAATCAGCTGTCCTTCTTTTATATCCTGAGAGGAGCTATTGTTACATGTTGTAGTACTGCATAATTGTACTTCGGCTGCCATAACAAAAAAAAATCACATGACTCAAAGGCATGTATATACAACACCATTGCTCCTAGATTTGGTCCCTCCCCTCATTCTGAGCTACCTGCCTGGATTTTTAAAGTGTGCTCAGGTTGGAAAGTAGCTGTTGTAGCTGTAGTGTATTAGTAAGTCAAGTTGTAAAGTGACAAATAGCAGTAGTTATTGTGGCATGATTCACCCTTTGATATGTGTGACGGCCACTCACCAGTTTGAATATTTTGAAAAAGTCCAGATTGGCGTACATCACGTCTTCTATGGTCTGCAGACTCTGTTGGCTCAGGGCGCACATGGCGTTCCTCACACCGTGCAAACCCCGTCGATTCGGGAAGATGAGGAACCGCTCCAGCAGCGCCTGACTGCACGCGATGTCTTTGAGCTGCAGGTCCGGGATCCCATACGCAAACTGGGGAGAGGAAAACAAGGCACTGGCTGAAGGATTCATGTAAATAGCTATTCAATATCAAATAGCATAGATGTTTTATTTAGGTATTGTCATGCAAACACTTGGCTAAATTACAATAGTAGTAATTCCAGCTATGGATGTTTTCTTACTTGCTCGAGCCGTATCCGAGCATTGACGAGCTGGAAGACCACAGACTCAGTGAGGTGGGCGTCTCTCAATAAGAACGATGTAAAGACTTCATCATCTTTCAAAATGTCTTCTACTTTTAGACCACGGCCTGGACACAAGACACAAGAAAGGGCGGTGAATACAGGAGAAATGTATCATTGTGGTTAGAATGGACAAACTCCACCCGCTTCGCCCACTATTGAAAGAATTTACCAGAAGTAAACATACATACACAGGTTGGGCTTACAGTTCCCCAACTTAAGAATGCTATATTTACATCCCTAATGTTAAAGAAGAAGGAAAAAAACTTGTGAAAGGAGGCGTGGAACAACTCCATTACTCGATAACTTCAGTATTTTAACACTCTATTAGTTGGCCATTATGGAAGACAAAATCTTAGTGGTTTTGACGACACAATTCTGAACTCTATTCCAAAACACCAAGTTGAAAAACTACAGCTTCTTAGTTAAATGTCCCTTTGTATACTATAATCACAAACACAGTTGACAATGGTGCTGACCAGATACTGAAGAAGGACTGTGGCGAAGTATTTCCATGAAGTTGGAGAAAGCGGACATTTCGCTCCAAATCTTTTGCAGCTGATGGACCTGAGTGTCTTTGAGGACGAGCTCCTGGAGATCTGAGTAGAAACGAGCCAATCTGGAGACACACAAGAACAAGAATTACAAAACTAAACATTTATGCTTATTATATATCCAAGATATTGAGATATGTATTAAGACATTACACAATTACAGTTAGGTAAAAGATTTTTTGGAGGGGGATTTGGCGTGAAAGTCTGAGAACCACTCACTTAGGCATCGTAAAGAAGCAAAATAGCTATGTATTTGATGTCAAAAATACAGTATAAATTCAAACTGATAATGAAAAAAAAAAAATTGGTAAAATGCTTTCGCTCGTAAGTAACCACATCAAGTAGTAATTGATTAATATGAATAAAATGACAAAGAGATCTTTTTGTGTAAGTATTTTAACACTTTCTGACCCCGAGACCCAACAAACGTCTGCGTTTCTCGCACCGACGGCACCGGCATTGTATCTCTCAGACACATTTTTTATAAATGCGAAAACAAAGTGACAGCCAGACAGCAGCGGGTAATACAAACGAGCCAGGGGTCAAAGTTTACAGACAGGGGTCACATCCCCCCCTGTGTAAACATTATTACAAACCACAGCAGCAGATATCGAGAAACAAAAAAAAAGTCAGACGCGTGAAACATGGAAAACACTTCAATCACTGGTAACAATGTTTAAATTTAAATGTATAATAAGAACAATATTGTAAAACACTTTTTATACTGCAATGAGGATAATGCATTTGCTGCGATGACAATGACACAAACGTCACTGGCCATGACTCTTGTAGATTCTTTCACAAAATAAAGATATAAAACGAACATTTAGCTAGATTTTAATTAAACATTTTCATCAACTATCCATGTAATTACTAATGGCTTAACAGTGCCAAGCATTTCAAAAATAAATCTGGTTAATGAAATCTTTTTATTCAGCTGCATTCATTATCTAGGACCATTAAACAGGCCTGTGATGTTTATAAATTTGATAAAAGATTAATTAAACAGTAGTTTAGCTGGTAACTTTCAATAGAACAATGTCAGAACCAGGCATCAAAATTGAATTTGATCATTTTCAGGAAATTGTTTCTGGCTCCATTTTCTTTCTCTGTCTTTTCTTTGTTTTATTTAAATTAGAGAATGATTTTTTTTTTTTTTTTGTCCCTGTAGTTGCTATACATACATTGTAATCTTTGAACAGTGCCCCGCCCCATCAAAGACCACACAGTTCTGTTTTGTTGTGTCCGTAAAGTGCCCAGATCGTCACTTGGACCTGTTTGATCGGCTTCACTCACAGCGAGTTGTTGTAGTTGGACACGACCCCCGGCCCCTCGCCTCTGGTGGAGTGTCTGAAACACGGGTTGTTGGCGTTACAGAAGATTCCCTGGATCCACGGCAGGATCCCGGTCGAGGGCATGGCCTTGTTCGGAAAGTGACCTGCGACGTTTGAACGAGAGAGGAAAATGAGGATCACACACAATACTGTCATAAGTGCAAATATGTAAACCGATATGTTTTGGCTCATACTGGTATTAGATGAGACCAGTGGTTCCCAAAGTGGGGTCTGGGGAATTTTGGGGGGCCTCAGAGACACGTCATTCGAAGAATTTGATTTCACAGGAAATTTAAATGTTTATCTCTTTATAGGGCAGGTGACAGTCAGTAAGGTAAAGAAGCGTGTAGTCCTCACTCAGCCAATCAGAAGAGATCACCCTGCTTCACAGATCTCACGACTGTGGCATTTGACCAATCAGCAGAGACCTGTTCCGCTCTAAACTCCCTGTTTTCTCTAAAGTCTGAAAAAGACCCAAGTCTGGCCATGGTAAGTTGATGAGTGAAATAACAGCATGACAAAGGCAGGCACCATATTGTCCATATGTGGTCATGCCCGCTGCACCTATTATTGTAAAGTTTATTCATACTTACAGTATTTTCTTGGCAAAAGAATCAATAAACCCAAGGACTATGTTTTTATGTTGCCAATGTTTTTTTTTGTGTCAAATAATATTGAAGGTGAGTGACCCCGCCCACTGCTGTAAAGCACAATCACATTACAAAAGCTCTTGTCTATGACAGGGGTCATCATTCAAACATCAATATCACAAAACACAACGTCTCATGAATATCAGCATCCCCTGAGACCTGAAAGCACTTTTTGTATATTTTATATATAAAACGTTGTATGTTTTGTTACCACTTTAGGGCAAGGAACCAAATATGGTAACTTTGCTCACGTTGATTTTCTGTATGATATTGAAAAATGTTGAAAATGTTAAAACAGAACTAAACTTGTGTTATGTCCCCAATAACACACTTAAATTGGAATTATTTATTTCAAAGTATTTCAATGAGTGTCCAGTGTTTGTGATCAGTGAGTGAATTTCTACTGTTGGTGGTTTGAATCTATAGTTGGCTGTAAATCATTGGACTTTGGGAATAGTTATATGAAACATTGTATTTTGAACATGTGATTTTGGGCATAAAAAGAAAAAAAGAAAACTTTTCAGGGTCACTTTTACAGAAATACTAGAAAACCAGTCTGCAAGCTCATGAAATTGATACAAATGCTTAGACACAGTGTAAAGGTTAAACAAACAGAGCCATACATAATAGTTGTTCTTACACTCATGTTGCTGGTACAGTGGATTGGCGTTCCTCAGCCACACCAGACCAATGAACAGCACCGCCGGCCACAGGATCTCAAAAAAGAACCGGATCTAGGCACCAATTAAAACATTTTTGAAACTCAAAAGCAGTTTGGACCAGACAAATCTTAAGCAAAAACAAATGTGCAATTTCATCCAAAAACTTCAGCGTATTAGACCATAATGTTTATATAACTGGCCAAATGTATACGGCACATCTAATGCAAGTTCAAATCCAATTTAATGCTTTTAAATGACTTTTCGTGCCTTAATTGTTGCACAATTTTGTTCAATGATTCTTAATGCCTTGCAGAAGCTGTCTAATAGTTTCTCTGTTGTTTGAAAGGAAGGGAAGTGCCAGGTCTGCACATTATAAACGCGCCTTTGATGATGAAGGTTTCGCTCAAGCTGTTTGAAATTTAAAAAAAAAATCTAATTATCAAACGCACAGTCAAACGTACCCAGTGTTTCTGCGTGGGCGTGTGCCAGTGTGTTTTGATTCTACCTTCTGTCGCTTGCGGAGAGTCCAGTTCTTCCAGAGGAGCAGTCGGACCTGAGAGCTGGTCTTCATCGCTCCACAGCGCCGCGCCTCCACGGGGTCATCAGACTGCAGCAAACAAACATTAGTGCTAATAACAGATATACTGTCCAAGAAACTCCATGTTTTGTCTCTTTTATATGTCTTCATGGCACTTCTTTTGAGTCTGAAGTAAAGAAGGAAAGAGTAGGAATGGCTTAAATCTGTCTCACACTTGAAAATCTTTGTGTGAGTGCCTTAAAATTATTCATTCACCGTTCATAGCTCCACAGAAGAATCGAGACACTTATATGTTTTTCAGTCAGATTTTCCTGGTCGTTGTCGGCCTTTTCAGCATTTAAAAAGGCAGACAGATGTGCTCCAACAATTTTATGTAAGAAATAAAGTTATCATCAAGTTTTACTGCCTGCTTGTGCAGATTATGTGACTGTATGGCAACAGCATAGCAACAGAATCGTCATCCAAAACTCATTGTTGACCATTGTTTGGGTTCTGTTGCTATGCTGTTGTAAACTGTGACATAAGCTGCATACCCAAGTGCAGAGCCAATACTTAGTGGTTGGTCGAGGCGTGTAGAGAGGCAAAAAATGTACTCAAGTCAGAGTAACTTTACTCAAATCATTTTACTCAGGAAGAAGTACAAAGTAGTGATAAAAAAATGACTCAAGCATGAGAAAAAGGAACCTGGGGAAAATGCTACTTGAGTACGGTGAGTGCTGAGTAAACGGAGCGTGAACTTGCACTGGAAGCTTATTTTATTTCAGTTCTTCACTCACTCCACACACGGTGGTGGTAAGTTATGTCGCTACAGTTTCCCCTGGGGCAGACTGACTGAAGCACGACTGCACATCTGTGCTCACGGTCCCTCTGACCACCACCATTCATTCACGCACACATAACATCCTGGCCTATTGTACATGTTTTTAGTGGTAGGGGAAGCTGGAGTACACGGAGAACACCTACACGCAGACACGGGGAGAACATGTAAACTTTACACAGAAAGGCCCCGTCCAGGTGGGAATCGAACCTGGGACCTTCTTGCTTTGAAGCACGAGCGCAAACCACTGCCGCCACCAGGGACATAAATTATGAGAAATAAAACATTAAATGATTTGAAAATCCCTATATTTCCAATGGAAATGCCCAGAAAATATAGATATAATTTTTTTTTTTTCTTCTGAAGAATAAAATACATGAAACACAAACTAAATCTGTTGTATGTACTGCACCCGTCTCACCCGCAAAGCCGTCAAAATCGCACCCATCACACAGTCTCTTCAAGGTTTTGCCTTCAGGGAGGAGACTGTGGAATCTACATGCCAGTTCCAGTCGACTGAAGAACAGTTTCATGCACAAGGCCATCGGGAAGCTGAACTCCCTGCCCTCCTTTCCACCCCTCTTCCCACTCCCCCCTCCTCGATCAAGCATGAGAAAAATATAAATTCAAACCATTCACTTGGTTTGACAAATAAAACATCTTTGAATCTTTGAATGAAGCTTAGTAAATGTAACTGATGGGTGGTTCCCAAAGTGCGATTACTGAGCTGAGGTTTCCCAAGATGAGGTGAAGATACAAACACAAAAGATATTGATAAAGTATAATTATTATTCATTGAATACAGCATCTGTGAACTGAGGTAAAATAATATTATCAAAATATAGTATATATATGAGGGCTGGGACGATCCACTTTTGTCCGATACATATCACGATACTCAGGGGCCGATCCGATCTGTATTGCCATACGGTAAGTCATTATAACAAGTGATATGTTTACCCTAAAATGTGAAAAAAGTCATGTGTCCAAAGTTTATAAACCAAATGTCATTTCACATTTACTGAAGTGTTTAGATTGAAAAGTAACAAAGTGCTGTTACTGGGAAAAAAAGGAGTGTATGATACAAAAATGCCTCCAAACACAAGTATTGAAAGTATTGCGATACGTGATAAAGTATCAATACTTAGCGCTAGAGAATTAACAATGGTGTTCGAGAGAATAGATGAAAAACAGGCAGCTGTCTGGATGTCTTACACATCTACCATCGGTATGGGACCCGGAGACATGAACTCGAGACATTGCGTTAAGTCCTACCATTCCCGTACTGAGACATCCAGACTGCTGCCTCTTTTTCATCTATCCTCTCGAACATCAATGTTTTCCTCTAACACTTAGTATTGCAGCACAAAGTACTGCGATCCAAGACCGATCCGACATTTTGTCCCAGCCTTAATACATATAGTATATAATATATAATCAAAAACGGTCTAAATTAACAATGTTATCCACATTCAGCAGATGCTCCTGGATTGTTTGGTTATTTTTGTGAGTGTCTAGAGCAAAGCCCGGTTACAGGCGCCCGGTAGTTTGATTCACCAACTCTTACATTTCGAAACACAAACATCCTTTTCCAAATCCCCCTCAACTACAGAGGCTGTTTACAGATGGCCTGAAGGAAAGTCAGGCGCAGAGTAATTTGTTTTGGAGCAACATGTACAACAGATTAGTGATGTGACGTTCATGACCGAGCGGCTCTTTTGAACGGCTCTTTTAGGTGAGTGGTTAGAACCGGATCTCAATTGTGAAAAGAGACAGATCTTTTTTCAGTCAATTTTACCCAGAACTCCCCTGAACGAATACAAGAATCAGCCAAACAACGGAGCAGGCGACACAAGTGAAAGCTTTAAAAGTCAAAGCTAAATACACTGAAAATGAATTGTCAGGAAGCCTCTTTTTATTAGTTGCAGGAACGGATCAGACTCGGCCCCCAGTAAAGAGTCGTAAATCCCATCACTGTCAAATACTGAGCTAATCCTTTTATTTTGCCTTAATATTGAGTGAATTGGCTAACTGCACCTAAACTCAATTAGGACGACTTCATCTGACGTTTATCACATTTACCCACAGCCTGAATACAACCGGAGCCCACGGCGCTCTGCGGGAGACCGGCCGCTCGCCAACGGGACCAAACAGGCATCCAAGATTTCCCGTGGTCACTTCTCTGGGCCATGGGACAAGTGTAAGGACTATTTTATATTAGTTTGATACAGAACCGAAGATAGAGTATCTGAAGTCAAGACAAGAGCAAATACAATATTTAAAACAGGAATATAAATTATAAAGAGAGCAGATAAAATACTTTCAGTGGTTTTATTTATATCAGTGATTCCCAACTAGTGGGACATTTTGTTTTTTAGAGAAATGTTCCATATGCAATGGCTTGGAAACACTACAGGAGTCTGTTATTGGGCTGTTTATAATCGTAACTCCTGAATTAAAGGCATTTATTCATCCATCCATTTTCTGTTTTCAGTTGTTGGGGCTGCACCAGCCCCTATGGCTCCTCCTGCAGGTCCAGGGAAGGACGGCCTCACGATTCTAACAGGCCTGTGGTGTCTCATAAGGTTCTTCTGAACTGCTCTTAGTCTGACCCGTCAACTAGGACCTGCTTGCCATGGGAGACCCTATCATGGGCACGAAGCCCCCGACAACAGAGCTCAAGGATCATTCGGGCGCTCAAACCCCTCCATCACGTTAAGGTGGCGGTTCCAGGAGAGGTAAAGGCATTTGCAGCTTGTTTAATAAAAACCTGTGTAGGAAATGGTAACTGGTCTCAACTTATATAGCGCTTTTCCACCTACATTAGGCACTCAAAGCGCTTTACAGCAAGGAGCCACTCACCCATTCATACTCTCATTCATACACCAATGTACGCAGACACTGGGGGCAATGTGGGTGAAGTGTCTTGCCCAAGGACACGACGACAGTGTGCACCTGCGGGAATTGGGAATCCCCGACTTTCCAACCACGAGACGACCCGCTGTACCACCTGCACTACTGTCGCCCCAAACGAAAACAAAGGAAGGAAGGAAGGAAGGAAGGAAGGAAGAAAAGAAAGACAAGAAAGAAAGAAAGACAAGAAAGAAAGAAAGAAAGACAAGAAAGAAAGAAAGAAAGAAAGAAAGAAAGAAAGAAAGAAAGAAAGAAAGAAAGAAAGAAAGAGAGGAAGGAAGGAAGCAAGCTAGCAAGAAAGAAAGAAAGAGGGGTAGGCAACGTCAGGCCCGGGGGCCAAATCCGGCCTTCCACACAGAACCTCTGGCCCCCCAAGATGATTTTGAGAAATATTTTTTACAAATATGAGCTCAAATTCTAAAAATGCGAGAAATAGTGTTGGTATTTTAAAAAATTCCTGGCAGAGCACCCCACTTACTCATATATATATAATGTAAAACATGATTCTCAACATGTGGGTCAGGACCAGAAAGTGGATTGCAGAACCATTTTCTGTGGGTCGCGAGTCTAAAGGAAATTTTCTACATTTTCAATTGGAAACTGCATGGAATCAGTTCAAATGAATGTTATTGGTCTGTTTTTTAAACAAACTGTTTTATTTGGGTTGCAACTTGTCACCTTTGGGTAATGGTGGGTCCCAAAGCCATGACACCTGAGAACCACTAATGTAAAACATTGGCATAAAAAGGTTCTTCCCTTGGTATTTTGGGAAATTTAAAGTCGGCCCACCACAACTCCATGTCTTCAGGTGTGGAATGAGCCCAGACCTGTTCACCACAACTGCCTCTAAAATCCTGCACTGTCATTCAGAAAGGTGTTACTGAAGTGTCTGAAGTGCCATCATGCACAAGCTTAATATAGAAGGTGCAGCTATACGTATGACCTGGGGTGGCTGTTGTGAGTATAAAATGGCCAACTTGCATCAAGCCCTTTTAAGATGATTTAAATCGTGTTTTAGATATTGTGAGTTCTCTGGCTGGAGTTATTGAAAAAGAGCCAGTCTTTTGAACAGCTCTTTGAAATGAATGGATCCAAAAGACTTGACTCCCAGAAAAGAGCCGTAAATCCCATCACTACAATATATTAGATCCGGAGAGACAGGAGACGGTGGATACGTCAAGTCAAAAAAAAAAAAAAAAAAAAAAAAAACGGAGAAGAGCCGACTCCAGAACAGAAGCGCAGTCTGTCATTACTGCGTCTGGATGTGCTAAAATTACTCTGTAAGAAAAACAGCAATTACACCTGACAGCACTTCCTCACTCGTGCGGGAAGTAAACAAAGGCACTATAAATATAATGAACTGAGCACACGGGGCAGAAGGTGAACGGTATTCATGGGAAGACATTTCGAGGAAAAGTTATAAAAACACGACTTATCAGGAGCATTTTGATTACAATCTGAGATACAATATTAAAAACATTTCCATAATTCTACTGACAAAATACACTTCATAAAGGTTCATAAAGATTTGGTTATTTTTAGTATGAAGCTAAAAGTGTAAGCAGTCATTTTAATTAAAAGTTTTTATTCCCATACCACTGAAGGGAACAGAGGGTTTCTGGCCCAATATCACCTGAACCAGATTGGCTTTACCCAAATCTAAAAGCCTCTTTAAAAAAGCGTCATAGTAGAACTGGAAAAGCAACAATAATACAACAAAAAACATGACTAAAAACTGTCCAAAAATGTCAAAAACAAGGCAAAAAAAAAAACGACGAAAACATGACAAAAATTTGACAAAAACTGACAGGAAAAGGGACAAAAAAGTAGGGATGGGCTGATATGAAAATTTTCTGCCGATATCGATATCCGATATTTGCCTCGATGCTGTGGCCGATATCCAATATTTGCCGATATTTATTTCAACGTTAATAATTAATAAAAAGGCGCAAAAAGTTTGCAAATTGTTCCATTATTGGAATGTCTTATGCTTATGCCTGGGACACGACTCACACACCAGGATGAAACGAACAATCCTTTTTATTAGAAAAATGTTAAAAAAGACCAAATGCAATGTTGGAGTGAAATGTCATTTTGATTTTGGCTAAATATTTACTCAGACCTACTTATTATTATACTTTCACCCATGTCCTCTATTAACGGGAAACAGTGACACTGGGAATATGCTAGGCTACTATTTATTGTATTTTTTCTTTAAACATGTAGCCTACCGTGTTATTTAAGCTATATGTTTTAACTTTAACAAATCTGATAAACTTCTCTGAGGACACACAGCTCTGTATGAAGCTTTGGAATTGCAAAAAACAGCATCATGTCACTTTATCAACACCTTATACTGAACTTATGAGGCCGGACTGAAGATTTAGAGCTGGTTTAGAGCTGGCAAAAAGCAAACAGTAGATTTACAAGTTTGCATGAGTTTTGAACTGCATTGTTTTCAATGATAAATGCGCTAATTAAATATGCGCGAAAATGCGACATAACACCTGGTTTTCATGGGTCATTAACAAGACAAAAGTGAGCAGAGGAAACGTGAATACTGACATGATCATCACTGCAGTTAGACCTACATGATCATCTCTGTAGTTAGACCTACTTGATCATCTCTGTAGTTAGACCTACATGATCATCGCTGTAGTTAGCCCTACATGATCATCGCTGTAGTTAGACCTACATGATCATCGCTGTAGTTAGACCTACATGATCATCGCTGTAATTAGACCTACATGATCGTCACTGTAGTTAGACCTACATGATCATCGCTGTAGTTAGACCTACATGATCGTCACTGTAGTTAGACCTACATGATCGTCACTGTAGTTAGACCTACATGATCATCGCTGTAGTTAGACCTACATGATCATCGCTGTAGTTAGAACTACATGATCATCGCTGTAGTTAGACCTACATGATCATCACTGTAGTTAGACCTACATGATCATCGCTGTAGTTAGACCTACATGATCATCGCTGTAGTTAGACCTACATGATCATCACTGTAGTTAGACCTACATGATCATCTCTGTAGTTAGCCCTACATGATCATCGCTGTAGTTAGCCCTACATGATCATCGCTGTAGTTAGACCTACATGATCATCGCTGTAGTTAGACCTACATGATCATCGCTGTAGTTAGACCTACATGATCATCGCTGTAATTAGACCTACATGATCGTCACTGTAGTTAGACCTACATGATCATCGCTGTAGTTAGACCTACATGATCATCGCTGTAGTTAGAACTACATGATCATCGCTGTAGTTAGACCTACATGATCATAACTGTAGTTACACCTACATGATCATCGCTGTAGTTAGACCTACATGATCATCGCTGTAGTTAGACCTACATGATCATCGCTGTAGTTAGAGCTACATGATCATAACTGTAGTTAGACCTACATGATCATCGCTGTAGTTAGACCTACATGATCATCGCTGTAGTTAGACCTACATGATCATCGCTGTAGTTACACCTACATGATCATCGCTGTAGTTAGACCTACATGATCATCGCTGTAGTTAGACCTACATGATCATCGCTGTAGTTAGACCTACATGATCATCACTGTAGTTACACCTACATGATCATCGCTGTAGTTAGACCTACATGATCATCGCTGTAGTTAGACCTACATGATCATCACTGTAGTTAGAGCTACATGATCATAACTGCAGTTAGACCTACATGATCATCGCTGTAGTTAGACCTACATGATCATCGCTGTAGTTAGACCTACATGATCATCGCTGTAGTTACACCTACATGATCATCGCTGTAGTTACACCTACATGATCATCACTGTAGTTAGACCTACATGATCATCGCTGTAGTTAGACCTACATGATCATCGCTGTAGTTAGAGCTACATGATCATAACTGTAGTTAGACCTACATGATCATCGCTGTAGTTAGACCTACATGATCATCGCTGTAGTTAGACCTACATGATCATCGCTGTAGTTAGACCTACATGATCATCGCTGTAGTTAGACCTACATGATCATCTCTGTAGTTAGACCTACATGATCATCGCTGTAGTTAGAGCTACATGATCATAACTGTAGTTAGACCTACATGATCATCGCTGTAGTTAGACCTACATGATCATCGCTGTAGTTAGACCTACATGATCATCGCTGTAGTTAGACCTACATGATCATCGCTGTAGTTACACCTACATGATCATCGCTGTAGTTAGACCTACATGATCATCGCTGTAGTTAGACCTACATGATCATCGCTGTAGTTAGACCTACATGATCATCACTGTAGTTACACCTACATGATCATCGCTGTAGTTAGACCTACATGATCATCACTGTAGTTACACCTACATGATCATCGCTGTAGTTAGACCTACAAGATCATCACTGTAGTTAGACCTACATGATCATCGCTGTAGTTAGACCTACATGATCATCGCTGTAGTTAGACCTACATGATCATCACTGTAGTTAGACCTACATGATCATCGCTGTAGTTAGACCTACATGATCATCACTGTAGTTAGACCTACATGATCATCGCTGTAGTTACACCTACATGATCATCGCTGTAGTTAGACCTACATGATCATCACTGTAGTTAGACCTACATGATCATCGCTGTAGTTAGAGCTACATGATCATCGCTGTAGTTAGACCTACATGATCATAACTGTAGTTACACCTACATGATCATCACTGTAGTTACACCTACATGATCATAACTGTAGTTAGACCTAAATGATGACAGAAAGGTCATGTTTACGTGTTGTAGCCTTTAGCCTGTTAGCAGCTATGCTAGCGCTGACAAACAAAGTTATAAATCTGACGTCAGGACAGAGAAAGTTTTGCAACACTCACCTCAGATGTAGCAACAAATAATCCATCAGAAAATGATTCCTGTTAATCCTGACTCCGAATTATGTCCATGAGGCAGTTTTAGTCCAGTTTGTTACAGCAGCAACTTGTGGCTCTGCATCTCTGTGGTGTCCAAGTGTCAGCGACACTTTGTTCAAACTTAGTAAAAACACATTTTCTTTTGGAGACGTGTGCATTTTTGCTGGAGGTTCTTTATTTTTAGGAGCCACTGTTTATTTTAGATAATTTGAATAAACTGCTACACTGCTGCTGCATTCAGGTGCGCTATGACATTACGGTGCAGTAAATAAAAGAGAAAAAAAAATATCGGCCGATATTTTCCCATATCGGACCGATACCGATATGTGGAAAACATGACAAACATCCCTACAAAAAAGTGACAAAAACACAATGAAAAAGCTTAAAAATGCAACGATAAAAAGCTGTGAAAAAGCAACAAAAAATGTCAAAAACACGAAAAATCATGGAAAAAAAACAGTGAGAACATGACAAAAAAAAGACAAAAATTGACAGGAAAAGTGACAAAAACACAACAAAAAAGTATTTAAAAAACTTAAAAAACACGACAAAAAAGCGAGAAGAAAACAGTAAAAAAGCAACAAAAAATGGCAAAATCATGGCAAAAAACCTGCGAAAACATGGCACAAATTTGACTAATATGCAGCCACTATGCAACAAACCAGTTAAGGTCAGTTTTACAGGTCTTAGCTTTCAAACAAGGCGGCTCCAGTCGAGAAGCTTTTAGATTTAGGTAATGCTGAACTGGAGAAAATGCGCTGGGTTAAAAAGTTGCGGGTTAGGAGGTTAAAGTGCAGGTTTGACAGGTTTGAATGCTTTTGAAAATATGACTTATCTACATGGATAAGATCTGTTTATCTGTTTATTTCTGTGAAGCAGCATTTAATGAAGAACAGCTTTTACTTTTTTATTTTTAGCTAATGACATAGATAAAGGTTAAGTTCCATCGCAATTTGACTCATTTCCCATTGATATAACATGGTTGGCACGGCAACAGTATACAATTGTTTGCCTCTATCTGTCTCACTTCCTTCACGTCAGTGTCCAATAAGGAAGTGAAACTATAAACATCACCAAAAATGTAAAACTAACAAAAACTGGGTAAAAGCTTTAGCTAAATCTTAAATATAATTGTGTGAACTATGTTTTAGCAAAAATAAATGTGCCTAATGTGTCATAAACCTACATCCATGTCAGGGCACTTTATCCTTACAATTGCGAGATAGGGCACAGTGCCTTGGCAGAGGTCCAAGCTGTTAAATTAATTGTTTTTCTACACTATTTTACACCTATTTAAAAAAAAAAAAAAAAAAAAAAAACTGTCAAAGCCTTTTCCCAATGTTCACTAAATAAAATACATCTAAAAAATGTGGTACAACTTAAAAATACATCGCCTTACCTTTTATTAAATGATGAACAAAATCAGATTAATCCAAATTTACATGTAGAAGCACAATAGTGAAGCGTCAGGCGTCCAGGTGCACCGGTGTGGAGAGTCCCATAGTCCCGCCGTGGTCTGAGGAGCGGAGCAGGTCAGTCCTAATCTGATTGCTCTAATCTCCAGCTCAACACAGAGCGACAGCGAAAAGACAGGCCGCCATTTTGAGCTGGAATTACAGTAGTGTCCACAGGTGGGGCCAGGGTCTTACAACGTTTGATAAGGCTTTTGGAGAACGGGATTTAATATGTCATTTTAATAACTTCATGGATGACAGTTTTTTTTCCGGTCATTTATGAAGAAGATTTGGCAAAAGGTATCACATTTTTGGGGATTATTTTACCTCAGATTGTCAAATTCGCCTACAGTGGGAGGAAAATGTATGTGAACGCTTTGGAATTTCTCACATTTCCGCCTAAATTGGTCATAAAATGGTGTTTGATCTTTATCAAAATCATAAGAATGAATAAACAGTGTCTGCTTAAACTAATACAACTACGTTATCATATTTTTAATGGCCACATGTAAACATTCACAGGAGAGGGAGGAAAAAGTAAGTGAACCCAGGAATCTCACTGAACAGTTTTGTAAAGAGGAATGGTCCAAGATTCATCCTGATTGTTGTGAGCGTCTAATCTGCAACTACAGGAAAGCAGTTATTTAATACAAGGGTTCACTTACTTATTCCACGCTGTCCTGTGAATGTTTACATGTTATGGCCATTAAAAATATGACAACATGTAATTGTTTGGGTGGTATAAGTTTAAGGAGACATGGTTTATTCATTCTTATGACTCAAACCACATTTTATGATCAATTTAGGCAGAAATGTAAGGAATTCCAAAGCATTCACATACATTTTCCTCCCACTGTAATGGCGATATCTTTCCTCAAAATAGATCAGTGGCTAAACCTTGAACAAAAAAACTCCAAAATAAAACTATGGGCCACTTTCTACAAATGCCAGTTGTCTGCATTGTGTGTGACACAAAAAGACATTAAGGGGGGATAATTTTCAGAGTATTTTAACAGGAATTTGATCTCTGATGTTAACATTACCCCCTCCTGGAACCGCCACCTTCCTGGGGGCTCTGTTGTCGGGGGCTTCGTGCCCCTGGTAGGGTCTCCCATGGCAAACAGGTCCTAGGTGACGGGTCAGACAAAGAGAGGTTCAGAAGCCCTTCATGACAGACCAACAGGCCCGGTTAGAACCATGAGGCCGTCCTTCTGTGGACCGACCACCTGCAGGAGGAGCCATGGGTGCTGGTGCAGTGTGATTACGACCCGGAAACGGAAAAGTGGAAGAAAATGGATGGATGGATGTTAACATTACTTCTCAAAATCATCAAGAGGGCCAGTTCTATGCTAAAGGGCCGGATTTGGCCCCCGGGCCTGACATTGCCTACCCCTGATTTCACACTATCCTTGTTTTGACATTGGCTGTTTATTGCTGTCGAGAGGTAGCTTCAGTTATCTTCATCCTCTGAAAGATTCTTTGTAATTGGTTATATTTTCCTGTCTCACTCAGAGCATGATGGAGCCGGGCCAAAACAACATGAGGATAGATCTCAACAACAAAGAATCACAAACTCACCACAGAGGCTCTCCAAACTGGCAGACTGTCAGTGTCCTTGTGATTCCTCTCCGCCATCAGACTCATGAACAAACAGAAAAAAAACAATAACTCTGTATCCCACTCATAAATGTAATAGTTTCAGGCATTTGCATCTGCTCTATTGCTCTATGTGGTCTGTCCACACTCAGATCACCTAATACACCTGCACATCTGTTGTTCTGTGTCAAACTATAGTCTTTATCATATTGTATTTGAATCTACTTTATGTATGTCCTTATAGTCTTGTTATTTAACTACCTAGCTTAATAGTATGTTTTATGTTTCATGTTGCACGATTGAACCAAAGAAAATTCCTAGTGGAAATAAACAGAATTCTGATTCACCACAAAAAAAGTAATATAATGAGTTTTTCCCCCAAATATATCCTCAAATATTCAGTATTTCAATGTACATGAAAAATATGAGTGTGAGGGGGAAAAAAATCATATAAATTGAACATCCTTTTGCCAAATCTCCATATTACATGTCTAGGGTGTTTGTATTTGTAACCTTGGTATAAAAATGTAACCAAAACCTTCTAAGCATAAACAGTCCTATCAATCAAATGCGCTTAAACCAATTCAGCAGTTGTACAAAGCAGCTATTAAGGTACTTGATCAAAAACCCCAGTCTTATCACATATGTGCTCTAATAAACAAATGTAATTTTTAAAATTTTGAAAATCTAAAATGTTTTAAAATGAATTGCCTTGATTATAGAGTGCTACATGACCAGGCCCCGCCTCCTCTTCGGGAATTTATAAAAAAAAGAAATTGTGAGACCAGCACTCGATCAACAGTCAGGGGGGACTGTGAGGTACAGTTCCGGAGGCACACGTTTTCTCAAAGTGTGCTTTCCATTCAGGCTTGTTCTAGTTGGAACACTCTACTGAGTGAAAGAACGGCTTTCCTGCCAACAACACAGGTGTAACCATTAAAGGAATAGGCCACCGTTTCTACATACTGAGATATGTTCTTACCTTAGCTTTGACGAGTTCTTTAGGACCTGTCTGGTCTTCCCCCGTGCCTTCAATCATGTAAACACAGTGCAGACGGCGTTAGCATTTAGCCTCTCCCCCTCTCCACTACAGCTCCAAAACAGGTCAAGACAGAAGCTACCAAGCTCTTCCACGTTTTCCCTATTTAAATATGGTTACGTGAAGTGTTACACTACAAAGTATAATTACACAAAATTAAATTAAATTCGAAATCCGCGCAGTAATCTTCACTTTACTGTGCGGATGCCAAACTACTCCTGGTATTACTACGCCTTACATTATAGTTCCCCCTTTTATCCGCTTAGAAAATCCACATTGTTTAATTTTGTGTAATTATACTTTGTAGTGGAACACTTCACGTAACCATATTTAAATAGGGAAAACGTGGAAGAGCTTGGTAGCTTCTATCTTGACCTGTTTTGGAGCTATAGAGGAGAGGAGGAGAGGCTAAATGCTAACGCCGTCTGCGCTGTGTTTACGTGATAGAAGGCACGGGTGAAGATCAGACAGGTCCTAAAGAACTCGTCAAAGCTAAGGTAAGAACATATCTCAGTGTGTAAAAACGGTGGCCTATTCCTTTAAAAGGCATTAGACAGGAACATATTTTTAAATATTTGCAGGTACAGGTGTGTGAGTGGGAGGGAGGAGGGGAGTGGCGTATGAAGAGATGCACTTTATGTATTGTGTAGTTGTTGTCCTTGCCTGTTTTGTCTGTAATGTACTGCTGTGTGTTGTGGCTTATATGTTTTATATTTTGCATGTTCTTGTCTTGTTTTTTATGGGACTGCGGATGGAAATTAGAGCTAAATCCGGCATATTTACAGCACTAGTTGTCTGTTCATCAATATGCACTGTCCCATTCAAATAAATTAATAAATGAAAAAAAAGAAAAAAATGAAATGAATTATGAACCAAATATGTTGACCAATAGCTTTGGTTAAACAAGAGCACGAGATTCAAGAAACACAGATTAAAATATGTGTCTTCCATCTCTCTTTGAAACACTGAAACCAAACATTTCCATAATAATTGACAATGACAGAATTGTAATTCAAATTGAGAAAACAGAGACAATGCAAATAAAAAGACAGTAAAGAAACGACGACATCATTACAAAATTCCAATAAATAAAGTTTAAAATATATTTAATTTGCAGCAATTAAACTGTTGCATGTCATTTGTAAAAACCACAAAAAACGTGATGGAACAAAATGAATGAGACAAACATGCAGTATTTTCAATTTCCATAAACGTAAACATGAAGAAAATTTACTTATCGACAAACATGTACCAATCACTGACTACTACGGATATAATTTACCGGAGAAATTATCGACTTCTTTAAAAAAAAAAAAAAAACACAAATCAAAATATTATGTTAAAATACTTCCATATTTTCATCGAGGAATAAAATACAGGATGGTGCCAGTTTTAGCACAAAAAAGGCAGCATTCGAATTGGAACCTGCCTTAAGTGCATAAAGTGATTACAATATACAATTTCAAGAACTGTACAATAATATTTATGGTCAGAAAATGATAGGTTTCTTCATAGACAGATATCAACAATTGAAAACCGCATCTGTACAGATATAAATATTTTTAAAAAAATCATGCATTTCATTTTCAATTAACCAAGGTAACTTTGAACAGATTACATTATATTATATGATATAATACTTGCATGGTTTGTCTTATTTCTCTCATTCAGAAGCCTGACCAGCCAACGCCATTCACACACAGCTCACAGACTCATCATATTTGTGCCAGCTTTTCAGCTATTAGGGCTTATTATCAGAACCTTTATGGCAAATTTGGTTAATGAAGTTAAAAAGAGACGCATTTCTCTTTCAATCGGGCCAGAAAAGCCGTAAATTGACTTAAAATGACTTTGCCGTGCATGGGCCTAACAGGAGTGCTTGAGAAAGCTTGGGGGAAAGAAACAACTTCCCAATAGATTTTTCCAGTCATTTTGATGTGTTGCACCATTAAGCTCTTAAAACGCACTCAGTTAAAGCAGTACTAAGTAACTCATGCCCCGAGAGGCCATAAGCGCCACTGCAGGTGTCGTAGCATGTTGCGGTTTTTCACTCACGAATTGTCCGTGAGAGTAAATACTACACTGACAGAAAAGACAAAAGGAGAGAGGGATATTGTACATGCAATTACACAATGGAGATATATTTTTTCACTCAAACTTGGCTGTAAAAACTGTTTAAGAGGTGCTAGCCCACAGTTAGCTTTGCCCGTTAGCCTGTTAGCTTCTTCTTCGCAATTCCATTAGTGTGTATTGGTGACTCCGACCCGTAGGCAGCATAGTTGCAATTGTGTTCTTTCTGGCCAGACACCAGGGGGAGATGAAAGACCCCCCAATCATCCCATTAACACTTGTATTACCCCCAGAGGGACTAAAGAAAGGATTTATTAAGGTAAACAAAATACTTAGTTCTTCTTTAAGGCAGGGGGCCTTAACTGAGCGCATTTTGGTTTTACCCACATCTAAAAGCTTCTCGGAGCTCACAGCCTATATGCCAGTGCAAAGCCTCATCTGAAAGAAGTGATAGTAACTTTGATGTCACTTTATCGCTGCGTTTTTGTCACATTTTGAAAAAAAATTGTCATGTTTTGCAGTTTTTTTGTCACTTTTGTATCTCATTTTTGTTGCTTTTTCACCCTCTTATGTCAGTTTTTGTCACTTTTCCATTGAGTTATTGTTGCTTTTCCGGCATGTTTTTGGTGGCATTTTCATCCTTGTTTTTGTCGCTATTTTGACACCTTTTTTTTTTCAAGAAGCTTTCAGATTTGCGTAAAGCCAAACAGGAGAAAATCTGCTCGGGAGTTAAGAGGAGAATATAAGCAATATAATGCTTGTTATCCCCAACAAATACAAAATGTGCACAACATTGCATAGAAAATCATTTACACAAACTTTAAAGCCTGTTCTATGGCCATTCACCCCCAGCTTATTTTTTGGTGAGTGTTTTGTTTGTTTTCCACAATATCGAGCATCCCAAAGCCCTCTGCAAAACACTTATCGGGTTTGATGCCCCCTTTTTATAACCACTGGCTTAATTTACACCTGGACATGTGATTACAAATAACAAACTTTCAGTATTTTCAATTTCTAGCACATATATAGAACGTAAGTGACCACAAACATGGACAAATGACTGACTCTGATAAATACAGAGACAATAATTGAGCTTTATGACGGCTGGTCAGGCTAAACACTCATCCCTCGCTTTATAGAACACCTCCCAGTATATTTTACTATGGCACAGACTATTTATAGCAACAAAAATGATACAGCGAGATTTGGCTTTTAAACAAAATGCGCCTCTCTGTGCTCCAGCTCCGGCAGCCTCCTCGGCCTCAGTCTTTGGTAAACGGTTTTGTTTTCCGAGGGGCTCATGTCGTCGGGGCTGCTGGGAGGAGGCGACTGTGGAGGGGACAGGGTAGCGGAGGATGTCGAAACAACCTCCGCGTCTATGGCGCTGTCTGTGGAGTCCTGCGCCTCCAGGCGAGACTGCGGACGGCTCGAGGTCGCTACCTGGTCCGGGATCGCCTGCGTGGGCGACGTGGCCGTGATCGTAGTGGTGGTCGTGGTAGTGACGGTTGTAGTCCAACTCGGGAGAGTCCTGGCACGGCTGTTCGAGGACGGGGGCGGCTTGTAAAAAGTCCCAGGCGGGGGCTGGAGAGTCCTCGGCGCTCTCAAAGTTAGGGGAAGTTTCGGCGAGCTGCTGGGATCCAAATTCTCTGTATCCAGCTCTCTTTTAGTCCAAACGGATTTCAGCGAAACTGCGTAGGGGCTTGTGGAGAACGCATTCGTAACGCTGCTCGTAGTTGGCGCCATAGAGGAAGTAGTTGTTGTTGTCGGGACAGAGGAATTCGCCTTTACTTGCCCCTGATTGGTAGAGTTAGCCACGATCATAGCAGTCCGAGGCGTGACGTCGTAATGCTTGTACTTCCTGTCCCACGTCCGCCGTTGTATGGCTTGCGTGTCGATAAACGGCGTTATGTAGTAGGCGCTGACTCGCGATGAGGAGCCGCTCTGGCGCGTTTTTTCGGGCTCGGGGACCTCCTGGATGGTCTCCGACACGCTGTCCCGCTCCATAGAGGTCCCGTCAACGTTGGAGGCTTTATTGCGTTCGTTTATTTGCGCCGGTGTGGGAAGGCGTTCGAGAGGCATGCTGATGGGGCGAGAGAACTGGCGGGTTCGTTGGGCGCGGAGCTGGACCTTCTGTGCCATTGTGGTGGAGGGGAGAGTGTAGGAGTTAGTGACGGGACGTCCCACAACTAAAGGAGATTTTTGGTTGTCGGAGAGGGCTGGAGAAGTCCGGACACCGTTGGTTTTGTCTGAATTTGAGCCGTCTATTCGGTCAGTTCCCGGCTGCACCTCCTCCACTTCATTCAGAATATGTGAGGACGGGATCACAGAGGAGTGTCTCTTGTAGACTTTGGCCGTCTGGAAGGAAAAAGAAAAGTTGAGATAATAATAACACACAAACTGGGCTGTGATGTTGTGCATGTTACAAAACAAGTATGGAAATCTCATTGAGGGAAGGGCAATTTTACCAATTCAACAAATTACAAGTATTTATTTATATATTTGACCTTTATCAGGAAAGTCCCACTGAGACTAAGAATCTCTTTTACAGGGGAGTCCTCGCCCCAGAGGGAAACCTATTGTTCATAGTGGCAGGGGAAACCGGAGTACCCGGAGGAAAGCTGTGCAGACACGGGGTGAACATGCAAACTCCACACAGAAAGGCCTCGTCCAGGTGGGAATCAAACCTGGGACCTTTTGCCCAATTATTAAAAGTATACACTAGGAACCAAGGAAGCACATATTAGGAACTATAATGCCTTGCTGTATTTCGATGACTTTATTGTCTTAAAACTGGAGGCCTGATTTTTTGTTGTTGTAGAGTAAATTTATTTGAGTGTGTTGTGAACACAGCAAAAAAACAGACCGTTGTTGCATTGTCTTCAATCTTTATTGATCAATGGAAGATACTAGAAGTAGAATCTAAATTAATGGAATTTATTTTGGGGGTGGTCCCCTCTGCTTTACTTCGCCACCGCTCAAAGCTGTAAAAGTGTATGAAACATGCAAATAATTAATTTGCTTGAGCAATTTGGAGCTAAAAAAGAAGTTGGGTTGAAAATTTCACAGAATAAAAATCTGGTACCTCAGCTTTAAATATCTGCTTTAAAATGCTTTAAAGATTGCATTATTGTACCAGCTAATTTTAAACAAAGCTATTCAGATTTCTAGCTTATTAAAAGCTTTGAGAAATCATTGCCTATGATATTTTCAATTTCCTTGCCTACATTTCATGAATACAAAAAATACAAAACAGAACAAGTTGTTTTAAATTTGTGTTCGACAAATAAACTTGATTTGAATTTGAAGGCATTTAACAAAACAAATGTTTTACCTCATGTTTGTACCATATGCATACCTTTTTGCTACTTTGAAAGTATGCCATTATCTGCAAAGCCTCTGAGCATACAGATTTGCAAAGAAAAACCCAATGCCAAACATAAATGCATACTGTAGTAGTTGATGCAATCCTACTAACCTCCCTAACTCCCACATTTTTCATGTCTTTTTATCATTTGTAAACATTTGCCAAAGATAGATTTTTTTACTACTTCCAATTTTAAACTATAGTACGATATTGTTCATTCATTCTTCCTCAAAAAGCGTAATTAAAAAGAAAAGAAAAGACATTACAAAATGAATTCCAAACAGACAGCATCATCCTCCTCACCTCCTTGATGTCCATGAGCGACGTGGAGTGTCTGCTGAGCCTCTGGATCTTCTCCTGGGGGGTGAGTCTGGGAGAGGCCTGTCCCGCCGTGTTCAGCTCAGCTCCGGGCAGCGACAGCGGGTCGAAAACCGTATGGAAATGCCTCACGAGCAGCTCCACCATCAGCGCCTGGTACGGGTAATCCACCAGCGAGGAGAGGGACACCTCGGCATCGGCCTGGCGGGGTTTGACCAGGGTCGGGCCGAATATGATGCCCAGGTTACTCGCCGTCATCTTGTTCTCCTCCGCCTGCTCCGTCACTCTGGAGAGGGGGAGACGCAACAAAGCAACAAAATATCACTTAAGATTCTGTGCAAGGGTTCTTTAATGTTAAAAGTTTAAGCTTACAGTAAAAGCAAGACTGGTCGGGATTTCAAAATGGCCTGGAACACCTTCAATAAGCTAAAGGCATGATAGCAAATCGTTGGCACTGCGATGAACACACTTTTGAGGTCTTTTATCAAGGCAGGTGCTGTTTTGTTGGCATGTTGCATCTAATTTACCATTTCATATGACCTGTATTACAGTATTAAGGCCACAAATCTGATGTGTAAATAAGACAATGTTACATAATGTAAAAAAATGCTGAAATGACTCTGGTGTTGATCCACTTGCACACGAGCTTGGCAAACTGCCCCCTTCGAGCGCTGAACTGGTCTGGTGATAGATTATGGGCTTTAAAAATGTTGAGGACAGCTTTGTGTTTCCTCTTTGAAGCAATAAATGAAATGGAATAAAACTATTATATTCCAGTCCTTTGTTTCGAAGATTTCTATTTTGAGCATTTTTTTCCTTGTGGATTAATAAAGTCTGTCTCAGTCAAACAAAAACCAGGAAATAGAGATGGGAGCACTTTAACAGTATGTCCTAAAAACAACAGTAATAGCAATAACAGTAATTCTTACAGAAGTGCGTTGAAGATGAAAATTATGGCTGAACAATATTGAAGTAACTTGTGATATGCGATACGGCTGCGCAATATCGCGATAATATTGTTGTCATGATATGTCACTAAACACAAATCTTAACAATTTTTTTTTTTTAGCAAATTGTGTGGCATCACTCTAACAATGTGTAATAACTTGTGCCTATGTAGTACGTACACAATGGAATAACTAGTATTAGTACTTTGTAGGTACATAATGTAATAAGACACGAGAGCCTTAGGGTTAGGGCTTAAGGTTAGGGTTAGAATAATGTCTTATTACATTTTGTACGTACAAACTACAAATACATATTATTCCACTGTGTATCTAACCCATAGGTACAAGTTATGACACATTGTTACAGACACATTACATTGTACTAAATTTAGTACAACGTATCAAGGGTAGTGTAAAATAAAGTGTTACAAATTGTGTCAAAAGAAGACTTAAAAACACTAAATCAGGAACACTACATACGGACAAGTTGTTTTGCTATGACACTAAAGACAATGTATCTGGTTTGTCCAATGCTGTTGTTTTGTCCATTCACTAATTGCACATAACCCATAATGCTTTGCGCCTTGGGGGGTAGCTATGACCTGGAGGCCTTTGAGTGCGAGTGAAGCTACAGCCAAACAATGATGAAAAACAACTTCTGCTGTGCTCGTAATTGCTCCAGCAATCAAAAACACAATCCGGAACTACAAAGCGCTGCACATGAAGTTAGCGAGAGCTTTTTGCCCGATTGACTTTTCAAAATCAATAGATAAAAATTTACTGATTTTCTTAAGCTTTGGTTTAGTGTAATGGGATATTTTTTATGGTATTTATTTAGAAGATTAATATTAGTCTCTTCGATGACAGCTCGCAACGCCATATTGTTTACAGCAGCGAACCCCCAAGGCGCAATACACTAGGGTATTGCGCAAGTAGCAAAAAAAGACTAAAATTAAAATGGTATAGGTCTGGTGGTTTTTGGCATACAACACAAACTCTATGAGCACAAAGTGAATGAATAGGTTTGTTCAAAAGTCATGCCTTAGCCATTGAGAAATACTGAGAATACAACCAATTATAAAGTCATAAAGACAATTATAATCATTTTCAGTGTCTCATATCATTAAGTATAAACTGTAAAGATATTTTTGAACTGCAAGATAAGGTTCTGGGAGGCAATAGCCTAGATTCTGATCTAGAAATCTAAAGAATGTCTTTGAGCACTAATGAGTTAAGTTCAATTTCAAAGTTAAAAGCCATTTCTAATTTCAAAGTTACTGCTGTACATTTGGAAGTACTGAGGTGAACCATGTGTCTATGTCTAGGAGTCTTTTTCAGGCTACTATAAAGATTGAGACTGGCTTCTCGCTTGCTTTACATACACTCTTGAAATCCATGGAAATGTATGTATTTATAGCCCAAAGCGTCTAAATCTAAAACGTTTAAAAATACATATAGCTGTTGGAGTAAACCCGACTAAATATAGTTCATCCCTCAACTCCACTTCCTCAGAGTCACAAGGCATTTTTCTCCAGTTTCCTCAAAGCTATTGTAGGATTCAGAAGAGAGGAGATATGAAGCATTTTCCGTTTTAGTCACAAAATCACAAGTGTAAATGTGATATTGCCAGCTTCCGAACATAATATGTGAAGGATTACATAGATGTTTTGGTGGTAACTGCAAAAGAAAGTGCAAGAGTAATGCTTCCTGGATCTCTGGAGGATGATACGAAAATTAATCAAACAGTGGTGCTCTTTAGAGAAGGGATAATTAATTTGTTTGTCCCCCCTGAGGAAACGTGAGGCTGAAACGTGTTGGGGCTAAGTGAGTTGTCCATTAAGACGTGCTGTAAATAATAAAGGCATTTTATCTAACCAGTGGGCGCCTTGGGGTTTGTCGTATTTCTTAAGCCTTATTAGCCCTATTTGTTAAAAGGACAGAGTCAGGCGGCTGCAAGTCAAATTGGATCCTTTAATTTAATGCTCAACTACTATATTTTTAATGCCACAAAGGCAAAAGAAAATGTTGGATATTTCTTTTCTCAACATTGGCAAACATTCCATAAAATGAATCAATTACTGAGGGGAAATAGGAAATAACAAAAACCTTTGAGTAAATTAATGCATAATTAATACAATTTTGGCATGAACTGTCGCTGAATGTGTTTTGGAGCATAACTTCTGTATTTCTGGTGAACGTATGCAGCAAATGTGGTTATTTTTCCATGAATTTATATTTAATGCTAGTTTACATACTACAATAAATATCATATCGCGATATTAGGTGATGCTATATCTGTATCGCAAAAAGCTACAATATATCGCAACATCACTGAAGTCTTGGTCTGACTGAGATCGACACATCTTTTGAGAACTAAACCAAAAACAAACAATGCATTGAACTTATAAGTGGAAGGTCACTTGTTTCAGTTATGTAGATGTAGTCTTGTCTTGACACAATGTGAGAAAATAATAATAATAATGAGTTACTTAAGATTTGTGTTTAATTAGAATGGAGCATATGTGTAAAATTTTGTTTTGTAAAATATCGCAATAATATCGTTATCGCAATAATGCGCCATCGTATCGTATATGGAAGTTACTTTAATATAGTTAATTTTTTTAATCCAATTTAATGCGTTTTTTAATTACATTTAAGGCCTCAAAGTAATACTAAGTAACTCTTGCCCCTAGAGGCCACAAGCACCACTGCAGGTGTCGTAGCGTGTTTTTTACTCAATAATTGTCCGTGAGAGTAAATACTGCGCTGACAGAAAAGACAAAGGGAGAGAGGGATATTGTACATCCAATTACACAATGGAGATAATTGTTTTCACTCAAACTTGGCTGTAAATACTGTTAAAGTGGTGCTAGCCCACAGTTAGCTTTGCCCGTTAGCCTGTTAGCTTCTTCTTCGTGATTCCATTCGTTTGTATTAGTGGCTCTGGTCCGGTGGCAGACAAGTTGCAATTGTGGTTTTCTAGCCAGAGACACCAAGGGGAGATGAAAGACCCCCCAATCATCCTATTAACACTTGTATTACCCCCAGAGGGACTACAGAAAGGGTTTATTAAGTTGAACAAGTTACTTAGTGCTGCTTTAATTGTGTCAAATTCATTCAATGACTTTAAATGCCCTGTGGTAACCCTGCTTAAGTAATTGTGCTCGGAGACTGATGACCCGTATGTTCCATAATGTCCTCAACAATAAACTAAGCAGAGTCAGAAGAAGAGTTTCCAGCCCATACTTGTGCAGATGTGCGACCAGGTATCTCAGGGTCCTGTAGTTGGCCGAGGGCAGTTGTCGAAGCAGGTCTCGTATCTTGAACATGACTCTGTTGAGCTCGACGCTCGGCGCCTCCTTCGCCGCCGTTTGGTTACTCTGCCGCAAGTCGGCCTCCTCCACGATCACCCGCTGGCACTCTTTGGACAAGCCGATGACGTCGTTGTAGTATCGGTACAAGATCAGAGGCTCTGGAAGCTGCAAAAGCAAGAGATGAATACTTTTAAGCAACATAAATAAGAACCGAGAGATAAAACGGAGAGACATGGGTTACCTGTCGTAGGTAGAGCTTGAGGACGTTGCTAATATCGTGCGGGGAGAGGTCTGACAGCTCCACCAAATCTTTACCATTTTCAAACGCCTGACAGAGCTTTTCTACACGAGACTTGGCACCATTCACTCTGTAGATCCCCTAAGGAAGACAATACAGCATGAATGACACGACTTTTCCAACTTAAATGCACCGCAAATAGACAAACATCTCCAACATTTACCTTAATGTTGAGGGCTCTGCTCTCGATCTCCGACGTGCACTTCTTGATGATAAAGGGGATCCCGTCCGGACTGTTCCTCGACGCTTGGGCGAAGTCGATGCCGAACAGCTGCAGCCTACCCTGGAGCTTCTTGTGTCCGCACTGAATGGCAAGAGTTTCGAGGCACTTCTTATGGCAGGCCAACGAACACTGGACATGAAAGAACAAAGGTACAAAAATCAATAGGTCAATCAACGTACAAAAAATAGAGGAATAATGCATGTTAATTTGAGATTCCGTACCTCTTCGCACTCTGCCCCATGGAAAACCACCAGGCTGTCACACTCCCTGCACTTCGAAGGGGCTCGTAACTTTCGTAATTTGTGCGTATGGGCAGCTTTGGACATCTGGGCGTTTCGGAAAGGCCCCGGAGAACTGGCCGTCTCTGTCACCATCTCTGCTAGACCTGAAACAACACACGAACAATTAGATTAGACTCCTGGGTTACACCAAGGTCATTTATTTTGGCTGGAAAAATGTGGTTTAGCCGAACGGTTTCGTTACGCTAAAGGCAAATATACAGAGAGGAAGTCGGAGTTCAGTGTAATTTGGCCCACGTGGCAGTTCTTATGTAATTCATGCAGAGTTGGGTTTTCTATCACCACTTCCCTGTTATTGTAAATACAAAAGTGGCTTTGTTCTCTAATGGAGGGCAGCAGGTACAATTCAAGCACCTGTGGGTATAGTTTGAAGTTTTCTCCAGTGAATTACAACTGGATTACAAAGAGTAGACTTTAAACATTCACATTCAACCCCTAAAAGCAGTACTAGGTTGTGCTTTTTTACTCAATAATTGTCCGTGAGAGTAAATACTACGGTGACAGGAAAGAGAGGGATATTGTACATCCAATTACACAATGGTGATAATTTTTTTCACTCAATCTTGGCTGTAAATACTATTTACGTGGCGCTAGCCCACAGTTAGCTTTGCCCGTTAGCTTCGTCTCCGTGACTCTATTAGTGTGTATTGCGCCTCCGACCCGAGGTAGGAAAGTTGCAATTGTGGTTTTCTGGCCAGAGACACCAGGGGAAGATGAAAGACCCCCAATCATTCCATTAACACTTGTATTACTCCCAGAGGGACTACGAAAAGGATATATTAAGGTGAACAAGTTAGTTCCCCACCTGAACAGAGCACATTTTCTCCAGTTTGGCTTTACCTAAATCTAAAAGCTTCTTGAAAAAGGTGTCAAAATAGCAGCAAAAACGAGATGAAAACAAGGAGGAAAATGCAACAAAAGAGCGACCAAACAAGTGACAAAATAGCCACATAAGAGCAATAGAAAAGGGGCAAAAAAGTGATGAAAAAAGTGACAAAAATGTGTGAAGAGGCATCACAATGGCCTTTTCTCCGAACTGGAGAAAACACACTTGGTTTAGACCCAGGTTTAAGAGGTTAACAAGCGCAAATCCAGCCTCGGCATCACCCGCCTGAGATAGAACTCCCGTACCATTATCTGAGGGTGAAGGCGGCTCTCGCTCGTCCAGGTCGTCCGCTGAAGACATAGTCCCAGTGGATGGAGTCCTGGGCAGGCGGCGTTTAAAGTCCCCTATTGAGAAACATGGGGAAAACAAAAGGTAAAGTCCATTCAGTGACAAATTGGTGCCAGTTTTAGTTTCAGTCCTGCGTCTAAAGGGAAGTGCGGGTCAATGCAGGCTGAGGGCGAAAGGGGAAGCTGTACCAAAACATGCCGTCTGCCCACTAGTTATTTAATACAAGGTGCAGCACAGACTTTCAGTATACCTTTTTTATTTCAAGCACAAATGGAACAATTTCACTGTAGGTTTTTCTTTTCTTTTCTGGAATTAAAATTGTGCATTGTCAAAATAACTCAGCATTTCAGAAAATCTGTTGATCCAAGTACTTTTCACTGTAAAGTACTAAGTGTAGGGCTTCTTCCATTTAGTTACAATTGATTAATTTTTTATGGTTTAGTGTGATTAATATTATTCAGTTTCCTTTTACCTTCAAGGAGTTTCTTAGGGACAAACACTGCGTAAAGCCAAAAGCAATTGTACTGTCAAACTTGATTATTCACACAGTTCAGCCGACACAAACTTATTTAAAAAGATGATTCTCCAAAACAAATCAAACTGCTGTTGTCTCTGAAGTGTTTGAAATGATCACACAGGTCTCACATGTCCTCAAAAGTAAGTTAAAATGTAGAAAAATACAAAGAAGCATCTAAAATATACCCTGAAATAAATACTTAAATGTGATTAATTGCGATTAATAAATTACAAAAGGAATAATTAACTTGATTAAACGTTTTGGTCGAGTCCCACCACTAACTAACTGTATAAAGATTTAAGGATCAATGCATGCTCATTACTCATATATATATATAAAAAAAAAAAAGAAAAATTAAGATTCTGGCATTACAGTTAATTGTCTCACTAGAAAGTGCTTTACCAGATAAAATACCTTCACACACAAAAAAACTAAATAATAAAAACATGTATTATTATCATTTTTTTGTGTGTGTGTGTTTTTTTTTTAAACAAAAAAAAGTAATGATAAAAATTTAAAAATAGAATTAGGGTAAATACCTGGACTGGCCGACGGGGAGTCCATGGACCGGGACTCGCTGCTGCCCCCCGCGCTCTCGGAGTCGCTGCACATCCCGCCGTGACTGCCCTGGGACCCCGAGAACCAGGGTCTGTGTGAGGCCTGCGTCCTCATGGCTGAACAAAACAACATTCAGACACGAGATTGAAAGATCCGCGTGAGGAGAAGAAGAAACTGAGAAATCAAATGTCAGAGGGGAACGACAGCTGTTCTTAAAATGAGACGGTTTCCATGAGTCAGTGTTAGGTAAGTCCCTGTGGTTATGTTTCTTCTGCAAACAGAGATGCACGATTGCTGATATTTGAAAGGGTTTTTCTTTTGTGTTTGCTTGGTTCTAACGCTAAACAGTGTGAATGTGCATTTATGTACAGCAAGACAAGACGAGATAAGAGTTTTTGATCTCACAAGAGAGAAATTCACAACAGCAAACAGAAACAGCAAATCAATGTAGAAAACAAAATAGTAGACAACAAGAGTAAAATAAAGGTAAACTTAAAGGGACTATTTGGAGTTTAAAAATGTTAAAGTTGTGTATTTTCCACCCGTTACATGTTCCAGCCATGTCCTAATGTGTAGAATGAGCCCAAAATTATTCACCTTATCCTGCACTGTCACTCAAAAAGTTGCTACTTCAGGTCAGAATTGCCGTCATGCACGAGCTTAATATAGAAGGTGCAGTTACACGTATGACCTGAGGTGGCAGTAGTGAGTATAAAATGGCCAACTTGCATCTAGTCTCTTTAACAATTTTTTTTTTTTTTTAAATCAAAAGACGAGGCAACAATAAGAGAAACAATGTGAACTTTTTGGCTTAGAAAGTGCCCAGTGCATTATCTCTGTTTATAATTTAATCAATGGTGTTCATAATGTTACCTGTTCGGTGGAGGTCCACATCGTCTCCGCTCAGGACGTCACAGGAGGTGATGGAGGCCTGCGACAGGTTTCCATGGGACGAGTGTGTGCTGCCCACAGAGCGCTTGTTGAAGATGAACCTGGAATGTCAATGTTGAGATGTTATAATCGATAGAGCTTCAGTCAATCGTCGATCTGCATTTCATTGCTGTTTAAGTTAGAATAGCCTCATGATGTTTATTTATATGTATTTATTTCAGCAGAAAGTGAGAATTCCGCTCGACAGTTTTTGCTATGCTTCCCAATATTTTTAAGAACATGGCTATAACAGTATGTGGAAACTTACTATATTCTAAATGTCATTTTTGTAAATCAGAGTCACAAAAAGAACATATTTACTGCTAAATTAAAGGCCAGGGGTTATCCATACAAGCACCAGACAAATGCTAACATTTAGGTTCTGTAAAGCAAATCAGATGGACTTGACATTTATCATGTTAAAGATTATATCAAGAAGAAGCATTACACAACCATTAAAGTTCACAGAATTGAATTACGCCTAAAGAGTCACATTGCTCGAGTCATGAACTGATTGCTGCTGCCTTAAAGCAAGACATAGCAGGTGAACAGGGGGGAAAACATTTACTTAGAAACATCACGTTGAAACTTTGGTTGAACATTATTGATATAAAAAAATGTTTTGTACTTTTTCTGCCTTTTTATGTTTTCCAGGGTTTCCCGCAGCACTTTCCTGTTTAGGCGAAAACCTTGATTTGAGAAAACTGGCCCTAAAGCTTTGTATTTCTCCAGTCTTTCGTAGCGGGTTTCTCTCACAAAGGAAATGACCATATTTGGATCACCCTTCGTGGTACATATGGATATAAAATATGTAAATATTTGTGAATGAATGGGAACATAATAAAGGATACGTTTTGTCTTTGTTGTACACATGAAAACTAAGATGTGAAGGGAGAACACATTGACCATTGATTGGTTGTTAGTTGAATTGAACGGACATCTCTAAAGCATTCCCTTTGATCCTAAGGACAGCATTTCTGTGTGGAAAGAATCTTTGCTTTTGTGGACAGCTCTGAACTCTCACGCTCTCGATCTCCTGCTCTGCATTCAAACAGGGCCAGAGATATTTCCTCAGGAAGGGCCGCAGATTCGGCACGCACACTGACTCTCTCTCCCTCACACTTCCTCCCGCTACCTCCACTGAAAGAAGCGCTCAGCCATGCACTCTCGAGCACAGGGAGGGGCTAAAGGATTTCAAAACACAGTGTTGCTTCGAGAGTTTAGGGAGTGCACCGTTGCAATACATACCAGAAGAATTCAGAGCAGGCCTTTGTTGTTAATCCACTAAAAAAAACACTATGGATCTATGAATGATTGTTTTTCTCTATCAAAACTGGGTCATTGGGTCAGTTGGTACCTGGTGCTGTCTGAAGAGATGGAATCCGAATGTAAACGCTCCTTTGGTAGATTTCGCGGTAGATTCCGAACAAATTCGGCGTAGCACTCCCCGGGCTCGTACAGTTTGGCGCTGTCGGTCAGAGCCTGGTGGTGAGTGGGCAGAGAGGCATTCAGGGCCTGCTGCAGCTGGAACCAGTTCACTGTCACCTGCAGGGGGACAGAAAAATAGCACATGTTTGGCACTAATGGTCATGACGGAGACGAGTTTAAATTAGACAGGAGCTGTTTTATAAAAATATCCATTGCTATAATAGTTAGTCTGCAGAGTGTAATTTAAACACATAAACATTTAAAAGAGGAGTAAATTGTGAAAAACCTTGCAGTAATTTTAATTCCACAACCAAAACAGGTTTGAAAGTGGATCTATCGGAACGCTAAGTTGCCTTTTTTTTTTGCGATTTGCTCATTTCAATCATTTGGTTCAATTTACAACAAATTTAGACTAGAGATCGACCAACATGGCTTTTTTTCTAAGGCCGAGGCCGATTTTTGGGAGATTTTTATTGGCCGATACTGATATGCACGGCAGATATTTTTGGCAGATTTTTCCAAAACATAAACACTTGGCCACTCCAGTAGTTGCCAAATTTATTACTTTAGGTTATTAGCTGCCCTTAGAATTAGCTTTCTGCCGTTAGCATTAGCATACTGTTGCTAGCCGCGGCCTTTTGCGTACAATTGCAATACAATTAAAAACAATTGCGGAGGTTAAAACTAACTCAGTGATTGAATTCTCCAGGTTATGTGCTTCAAAATGACATACAGCATGTTCACTGAGGTTTTGTGACACTAACTACCTTCAGTCAAACTTGTAGCTAACCAATTTTCATTGCGCTGTGTCTCTTTTCCCCTGAGGCCTAGGGAGTTGTGAGGGGATTCGTTTTGAAGCACTGACTTTGCTCTTTCTAATGTAAAAAACGTAAAGTCTCTATCACTTTTGGTCCCGGAGATAATGGCTTTTATCGACGCTAGATCGTCCGATAGCCGATATTGTAAAATCCCCAAATATCGGCCTGATAATTTAGACCAGTGGTTCTCAACCTGGGAGTCGGGACCCCCAAGGGGGTCGCGAGACAAATTTGGGGGGTCGCCAGATCATGTAGATAAAATATACATACTTTTTTTAGCGTATATTATAACATTTTACTGTTGCATGTGTGTGCTATTTTACCATTGTGCCATTATATGTTCGTAATTTCATGAATTTTATTTTAGCCATTTGTTTTTTTAAGAATTATGTAGGCTAATGTTCCAATTTCTCACGGTGTGACCCGGGCAAGGGGTCACGAACCCCTTTAACTGTTATAATGGGGGTCGCGGCTCCGAAAGGTTGAGAACCGCTGATTCAGACTATAGTGGATGTTATGAAACAACTGTAGGATGGGATGTTCGGTCAAATACTCCAAAGTTTATCCAAGGAATGTGAACTTTATATCTTCACTGCATTTTGAGCAGTTCACCCACAGGTAGAGGATATGCCCATGACAACAGCAACAATAGCAATCATCGCTTTACCGATTACTTTGACAAACTTTTGAAGCTTCTACCCAGAACGAAAAGAACGTGTGTGCTCTATCAGGACATGACATTCCCATACTCAAACCTGACAAAGAAACTCACAGCTTTGAGGGTGAGGTCACACTGGAAGATCATCTCCCTGATCTGGGTGAGGATGGTGCTTTTGGCGTTGGCCAGACCCATCTTTCTGACACCGGTTTCGGCAAAACAGCTCCGATACTGTTCCTCCGCCTCGTCAGCCTGTAACAGTGAAGTCCTGGTTAAATCCTGGTTTATTTTTTTGATTTAGTCCCCGAGTGGTATAACCTAAAAATCCATAAGTGCCTATAAATGATACAGGAAATGCTTGCAACCTTTCAATTCCAGTCCCTTTTGAATAAACGTTCAAGCTTGAGGACCAAAAATACTTGAACCACATCGCTGTAGAAATACCTTTAAAAACTAAGTATAAACATGTACATTTGACCCCCCCCACCTTCTGCAGGGCCTCCTCCTCCAGACGCCTCTTCTTCTCCAGCTGCTTGTTGCCCGCGTTGGTCGTCTCCTCCTGGGAGCGATTCGCCGAAGTGCGGGCTTTCTCGTGCTCCTCCTTCCTCTGGCTCCTCAGCGCCCGGGCCTTGCGCAAACTCACATCTGCTTCTTGCTGCAAAAACAGGGAAGACACCAACAGTTACGCCGGGTGTAGCGGCTTTGGTTTGTAAGATAGCCCTATGGTAAAAAAAATAATAATAATGAGATGGTAATTCACATCTTAAAGGGACTATAGGGAGTTTAAAAATGTTAAAATTAAGTATTTTTCTCCCCATGTGTTCCAGCCATGTCCTAATGTGTAGAATGAGCCCAGACCTGTTCACCACAACTGCCTCTAAAATCCTGCACTGTCACTCAAAAAGCTGTTAACTCGGTCCGAATTGCCGTCATGCACAAGCTTAATATAGAAGGTGCAGCTACACATATGGCCTGAGGTGGCAGTAGTGAGTATAAAATGGCCAGCTTGCATCTAGTCCCTTTAACCCCCGCCTTAACCAAGTGCATTTCTCCAGTTCAACGTTACCCAAATATAAACATTTACAGCCCATAGGCAAGTGTAGCGCCTCATTTGAAAGCTGTTGTCACTTTTTTGGTCAATTCTTTTTTGCTAGCTTTCGTCACACATTTTTGCCACATTTACGTCACTTTTTTGTCACTTTTCTGTCACTTTTCTGTTGCACTTTTGTTGCTTTTTTGGTAATTTTTTCATCCGTTTTTATTGAGTTTTTGTCACTTTTCTGTTAATAATAAGCCCCTGGGCCCCGGTTAGCCTCGAGTTAGCGGCTAGTTAGCAACATTAGCTTGTATCTTGTAAACACTGCAGACTCCACGCTGCAGCACTAACAACATTTATTTCTGGTTAAATTCAGCACAGACTCTGATTTGGGGAGTGTCGTCTGTAATAAAGTCAGCTCTATGTGGAATATTGTATTTCCACTAAAGAATTCTCCAGTTTGTTGCTATTTTCTCTCCTCAGCGGAGAACTGCGCCGGTCACACGCCAAGTGGTATCGCTGTCTGGTATCGGGACCTGATGAATGAGTACGAGTATGAGTACAAGCAAGTGGTATCGGCCCGATACCCGGTATTGGTACTGGTATCAGTGCATCCCTAGTAATTATGTAGGCACATGTGTGGGTTATGTAAGGGGCGATTGACGTGGCAAGAAGAGCCACATTTTTGACAATCCTGTTATCACTAAAATACTTGTCCGTAGTGACATGTACAAATTGTCATACCACCAAAGACCAGCACCTTGTTATTAGTCTAAGAGCTTCAACAATACAAGAGCGCTGTGCTGTGTGTCTGGGATGTTTTGAATACCATTTTCTTCTGTTCCCTCTGCCACTGCTCCTTGATGTCTTTCCTCAACTTGTCCAGGTCGTTCTTTCGCGCTTGAAGAGGCTGTCAGAGGCACAAAAGCAGTTACATAACGCACAATGTTCGAGCTGTCAGATTTTATATAATAATGGTACCTGTATAAATTTATTCGTTTGGAGGGCCAGAGCCGTTTGAATCAGCAGCTGGTTGTACTCGATGTCGTTCTTGAAAGTGGACGTGTAGATGTCGCTGAAGGGCATGTAGTCCTGGAGCAAATGAGAGGCACATTTTAAGTAATTGCATCATAATAGAAACAAAGGAACGTTTATGAAAAAGCGGCTGATGTTTGGTACCTGTAAGCTGGCCAGCGACTTTGCGGATTCCGCCATTTTTGCGTAGTTCTTTGCATACTCGATATCTAAAAAAGAAAACGTGACTTTTTCAAAGGTTTTACAATTCTACAACAATTCAGCTTCATCATGTTTTGTATCCAGTGCCACTAAATCTAAGCTTGTGGCTTCACTTTCGATCATTATTCTCAGCTCACCCATGGTCAGGCGTTTCTCCATCCAGGCGAGCAGGTCTTTGATGTACTTGGACCAGGCCTTGGCGTAGAGCAGCGCGGACTCCACTCCGCTGTCATTCTTCTGCAATCTCAGGTCCACCTCTTCCTCTCGAGACAAAGACACTTCTGGACCTACACACACACACGAGGTATTTATATACAACATGAAAAGACAATCAATCACTGCTGCAGAGGCTTAAATGTCTGCTGTTGTACTGTTTCCATTTTAAACAACAAACGTCAGCATTTCAGCATACCAAACTTCACTTTTGAAACTAGATTTAAGATTATTTGGGGTCACTTTGGCGATTATTTATTTACTCTTTTGCTTTACTTTTAACTAGTTCCCTGCCATCCAACACCTATAAGTTGTGTTTTACTCACACAGATCTTACACATATTATCAAAAACTACAAGGTTTTAGGTTTCAAATGAGGCAGTGCACTATAGCCTATAGGCTGTAAACAAAAACGCAACAAAAATTTGATTAGATTTAAATTGAATGTCCAGTTTAGTGGAAATTTGTCTTGGGTCCACCATCACAGTCACAAGCCATCAGTCACAAAATCTGACAAAACATAGCGATGAAAAAGTGCCAGAAAAGCAACAGTGACACAATAAAAAAGCAGCAAAAACACACAAAAAAAGGGTCCAAAAAGTGACATATCAGCAACAAAAAAGTGACAAAAACTCTGCAAAAGCGCAAATTAAAAGGGGACAAAACACATCAAAAAAGCGACTAAAAAGCCACAAAAAAGTGACCAAAATGAGTCAAAAAGGCTATAAGCTTTTAGATTTGGGTAATGCCGAACTGGAGAAAATGCACTTGGTTAAGGTGGGTTAAGACAGAATGTTATTGACAAAGTAGCCAAATAGACCTCTCATACAGCAGATTTCTTTTTAAGCAATGAAACGAACTGTGTGTTTTCCTCCATTAGTATGTTGTAAACTTTAATTAGTAAGCCTTTGGATCGATTTAATGAGCTTGTGAGCTACTTTTCAAGCATTTCTGTGAAAGTGACTCTGAAAGGTGGCTTTGCGAGTAGCGAAATGCAAAGATGCTACATCTTAGGAAGAATGAATTCAGACCACAACTAACATTTTAATTCACTGGCTTCCTCCTTCCAAACCACTATGTAAGCTTTGTATTTTAATACCACATTAATAAAATCACAGTGAAATCCTCATTCTTGCACGCTATTATGGCGTTTTCTTTAAAGGTACACTGCGTAACATTTTGGACTATACTGTTGCCATCAGTACAAAACATGCTCCAAATGACCAGCTCAACACAAAAAATGCTATTACAGCAGTGGGTAATCAAAGAATGGATTTGGACGAGACCTTAACCTGTTTAAATCTCAAATTCTGCTGACTTTAGTCACATCTCCATGGAGACGAGCTGGAGACGTACCCACTCCCTGTTTGTTTTCTACATTTATGAGATATTTTTCAATGATGAATTAAATATCTGTCATAACATAAATGCTTGTATTTAAAATGTATTTACTGGGTAAAATTCAACACAGTGTGGCTTTAAATAAAGGATGGCGAAATTGACACAATATGTACAGTGCTACAGTGAACTACTGCACATCTCGCAACATGTGTTTCAGTTTAGGCTTGTTATGGCAGATCTTTTGAAGTGTGACATAATGCAGCTAAAAATATCGCCATAAACAAATGAGTTGTGGTAAATCAGAACTCCTCACAGCGACGTTGAATGTGCTACCAGGTATTTTTCATCAATTAACACCTGTAATTTAATGAATACTTGCATTTATTGTGTTTATTGGGAGAAATGCTGCGCAGTATGGCTTTAAGAGAACACGTGACAATGGATTTTAGTTACAAGAATCACAGCCAACAGCCTGCGTGTTAGACGTTTGGACATGTACAGCTGTTTTTCTATCAAACTTATAATATTGTGATAAGACCTCACCTATCTGCCATCCATCTGACTCAACTTAAAGCCCATATGTTTCCCATCGTACAGTGCACGGCTCCTAAACGGGCCAAGAATGTCAGATATGTGAACGGCGCAGTGGAGGAAAAAAAAAAAGGCAGTAGGGATAACAGGGGTAGAAGCAGAGGGTTTTGGGCGGGTCCACCTCAGGCATTCGAGAGCGTTAAACCTAAATCACCCGGCTCACTGACACCAGAGCCGCCTTAAGCTACGGAGCGGCCGCAAAATAGATCGTGAAGCGGCAATTAATAACAATCTATTAATCAGCAAGACCAGTAAAAATGATTTGAAATGAGTCATTGCAAGTAATAAACATTCTTCTTTTGTAGTGTAAGCGGCCCGCAGTTACAAAACCACAGGCAAAAGTGCCATAAAGCAGCAAATAAGCCGCGTTACGTCTCGTGGAAATACTATGAGAAACTTAAGCTTACCTGTGAGCTCTCCTCTCTCATTCTCGAAGGCCTCGGGATCCGCTGCCAGATTGTCGAAAGACTGGAACGACATTTCAAATTATAAGGAGCGAACCGGAGAGCAGAATCAAAGGGAGACATCAGAAGAAGCTTGGGGTTTTCAACGCCCCTATTAAATACAAAAAAAAAAAAAAAAAAAGCGTCTTTGAGGGTTTTCACTGGAGCCGGGGCTAAAAATACCATTTAACGGCGCCGCTTTGAAAGTGGTTATGTTTGGATACAAAGTGTAAAAGCAAGTGGGATGTCTGTCTTGGAGCTGTTAAATTTGGAGTAGCTGTGGCTCAGAGGGCAAGGATGATTGTCCACTCAGCTCAAGGTTTGTGAATCACATATTGCAAGTAGGTATTGTGTCCTTGTGCACTTCAGTGTGTCGGAGTGCAGTAGCTAACCACAGATAAGTAAGTGTGAATGAAGAGAGGATGAAGAAAAGCACTATGTACAACTATTTGAACATACTACTGTGTCATTGAGCCCTTTCTGAGAGGGTGTTTGGTGGTGGTGGGAATGCCCTTTTGGCACAGAGTGGCAGCCACATGTCCAACACCCTGCACCAGGGCATAATGCTTTGTTGTCTTTTGAGGTGAGACAGGCCTCTTTAGCTGGACATATGGAAACGAGGGCTGCAACTAACGATTATTTGGTAATCGTTTAATCTACATATTATTTTCACAATTAATCGATTCATCACTTGGCTGTGAATGGTGTATGAAAGTAGTATTTATATATATATATATATATATATATATATATATATATATATATATATATCACATAAAACTAAAGTGGCGCTGCTTGAGGACATGTTGATGGAGTAAACTTAAAGTGAATGTTTGTTGGAGGCTCTTGGCGCTAATTCAGCTTCTGATTGGATGAGACACAGATATTTATGAGATTTTCAATGTACAAAACACTACAGACTCTAACTATAGAGACTAAGTAGGTTTTCATAAAAAAATACAACATTTTCATATCATTTTTGCTCTATTTGAGTCTGTGTTTACTAGAAAACTATTACTTGATTACTAAAATAGTTGTCGTCTCTTTCAATAATCGATTAGTTGTTTCAGCCCTAATGGAAACTAAAAGTATTATATCTGCACTCTTTGCTTTTGAATTGAATATTACAATGATTATTTAGGTTTCATTAACTGTATTTGCCTTTTGTAAAGCAATTTGAGATACTTTGTGTAAAAACTGTGCTGAAATAAACATGAAGCCGAGCCGTAAATTCAACCTGGAAGACTAATTTTAGCATTCCCTACTTTCCCCTTCTACATCCTTCACTGGTCTCTCATACCACCACCAGTGTCCAGGCTCCGAACCTACCCATCCTTACCAAACTTTAGTCCATATATCGAAGTCTACTGCCTGGGTCTAATCGCCAAAAATATTTATGTTAATAAATGTTTCTAATCGCTGCTTTTGTCTCTGTTTGAGTCGATCCAGGTTGAATTTCACTGTATCGCTGGAGTGAATGTGTAATGCAAAAAAGCAACTTTCAATGTCTAAAAATAAACTTCTTCCATAATACTATTGCTTTATTTTGATTCGACTTTAATTGGTGATAAATATTTACCCTGGTTCTCCTGGCCTGGGGGATCCCCAACCCTGAGCCGCTGTCCACATCTCCCATAAGGAAGTCAGAAACTCTACAAAAACAATACAGCAGTTTTACGATTTATGAAGCAGAAAGCAAAGCACCGTTATCTGCAAAAGCAAACAGGAAAAAGACATTGGCCGCACAGTGGGCACGGCGAGTTTTCCAAGATTTATTCGGTGAACTCACGAGCTAAAATTAGTAAACGCGGTGTTGACAAGTATTGTACTCACACATTGCCGAAAGTGAATGCCAACGTGTCAATGGATGCGTGTATCTCAGAAAACACAGCCTTTCGGTTTTCTTGGGTCACTTCCTTAAAGTTGACGCCTGTGGAGAGGGATAAACATAGATTTTTCAGTCCACTGTGCTGTTTACGATTGCATTCAACAATAGTGACAAGAGGGACAAGCGATAATTTAACCAAGCGCTGACGATGATGTTGAAAATTCCCACTCATCTAGAATACAAAAAGCTGTTTTTGGTTGAAATCTGCTGCTTTGAAAAGGTCCACAAAGCTTCCTATTTTACTCAATAGATTTGCAATGTCGTAAAACTTGTTTAGTAACTTGCGTCTAACGGATTTCAGAAAGCTGTATTATAGATTTTGTTAGCGCTCCCTCCACAGAAGAAAGCAATCAATTAGCTTCTCACTGACAATATAAGCAAATGCACATAATTGAGAGATTAGCAGAGGAAGTTAAACACACACTGTTGTAATGACATGCATTAGAGCAAATCTTCTGACCAAACACACAATATCTTCTGGATTAGGCTCTCGTCTCTTGAAGCTCGGTTATTGACTGATCAAAGTGAGAAATAATCCCGGCATTTCCATTTCTAAATGTGTTGAAATCCTCTCCGAAATCCCATCCCGTAGTCATTCGTCAGCCGCTCATACCCTTTGCGTTTCGATCGTTAAACCTCCAAGATTTACGAGATTTTGATCAAGCGGAAAAAAAAAATAAGACGAGTTAAGCCGTTTGAATCTTCAGAAGAAAAAAAAAAAAACGTGTGTGCACCCAATAAGGTTCCTCTTTCAGGAAACGGTTTACTCAGCAAGAGGCAGCTGCAATCTGGGGAACCTAAGACGCAGCGCTGAAACGGGACTTGGCCGAGTACTTCCTGTCTGCCTGCCACAGGAAACACTTGCACAGCTTGACTTCTGTGACATGTAACGAGAAAGTCAAAGCGTTCAAAACTTACCTCTCCTCCCGACTGCCTCACAGTAAAAAAAAACAAACAAAAAAAAAAAAACACTTTGCTCGGTCAAAGCTTTCCGACTTGTAATCACTCCTTCAAATCTTCACATTAACGTTAGCTTCCAACTCCAAAAAGTAGGCTGATTCCGAAATAGCATCTGCTTTATATGGTCACTCAGGTTTTTCTTTATCACAATACAAGATATTGGGCTTTTTCTGGATAGATTCATTGGATTTTACTTTTGCCATTTGATATTTTGATGAGCACGTCCTTTCGAAAATGTCAACTTTAATTGGTTACAGTTTTCCAGGGCATCTTTAGCTTTTATTTCTTCATATCCGACATCAAATCTGAACTCCGAATACATCCAATCGCGAGGCTCAAAATGTCTAATGTGCTTTATCATCTTCATGTCCAGTCAAAAAACTTTCTTGATAACGGCTTTCCGGATTGCGAACTCTTCTTCATATCTTCGTGCCGGCGCAGTTTTTACAACCCAGAAGCCAAACTTTACCGTATTCCACGTAAAGGCAGGGATTTCTCATCAAAAAACGTCCACTTTGCCTGGATGCCTCTTTCCGGATTGCTATCATTCCTTCATATCCTCTCAGTCGACGTCACCGTTCAATCCAAAAGTGTCCAAAAATCGAAAAAGCAGAGTATCCCACAGTTCCTGCAAAATGTTAAAAGCATTCTTAGAAGCGACATATCGGTCCAAGCCTTTCCCGAAAATGCACCTTCCCGGTCCTAAAAGGCTTCGAGCACTAAGCGCACACTTCCTCTTCAGGACATCCTGTGGGTCCCAAAACAATGATTCCAGAGCTCGGCCCCAGGACAACAGCGGAGTATGGAAACTGCATCATTCGACGACAGCGGCCTTTGTTTCCTGACGCTTAAGAGAAAACGCAGATTGGGATTAGCACCTAAAATATCCCAAAGGACCATTAAGTTGTTTCCCATACGGAGGACGAGGAAAGCAAAGAACAGAAGTTTGTTCGTTGTTTGTTTTGTTGCATATTGTAAAATAGATTTTGTTTATAAAGTCAGAGTCGTCAGGACAATCCCAGTTTGAAGAAGGACATATAAAGTCTAAGGAAGAAGAACAACTAAATTTAAAGGGACTATACCGAGTTTAAAAATTTTAAAACTAAGTATTTTCCTCCCCCTACATGTTCCAGCCATGTCCTAATGTGTAGAATGAGCCCAGACCTGTTCACCACAACTGCCTCTAAAATCCTGCACTGTCACTCAAAAAGTTATTACTTCGGGTTCGAATTGCCGTCATGCATGATCTTAATATAGAGACTGCAGTTAAGCGTAAGACCTGAGGTGGCAGTAGTGAGCATAAAATGACCAACTTGCATCTAGTCTCTATAAATAATGGTCTAGAGAAAATGTCCACAAAACATATTCTGGAAAAAAGAAAAAAGGCTTACACTTACACCGTTATTTAATCAGGATAGTCCCACTGACAATTAAGAATCTCTTTTTCAGGCCACAGAGGGGAACCTATTGTACATATTTTTAATGGTATGGGGAAATCTATGCAGACATGGGGAGAACACACAAACTGCACAGAAAGGCCGACCTGGGGATCGAACCCGGAACCTTCTAGCTGTGAAGCATTAGCACTAACCGTACTTGGTAGTGACAAGCAAGTATTGTAACCACAGCTGCCCTGTAATCACATAGGCAAAGTGTCAAATCAAATCAAATCAAATCAATTTTATTTGTATAGCGCTTTTCATACATGTCATGTAACACAAAGTGCTTTACAGATTTAAAAACATTCTCTCACACCCACTTCCTTCCAGAAAAAACAGACACATTGTAGCATTCACACTCCCCCCACCCACCTCCCCAGAGACACACTGCACGAGCACACAATACACACTCAAGGTAAAACAGTGGAGATTATGGACAAAAGGCTAAGATAAGGCTAAGATAAGGCTGGGTGCAGATAAACCAGGTAAGGGAACACCATCCAAGGAGCCGTCTGCATCGGGAGCGGCACCTCGGCTGCAGCCACAGGGACCAACACAGGGTGCCCGGACAACACCACACCTCCATCCAGACACCCACAAGACAGCACCCCAGCAGCCACAGCCAACCACCGCTCCCGAGGCAGAGGGCTCCTCCAGAGGAAACTGGAAGAGCATAAAAATTGTTAAAATAAATAAAAGTACGTAAGTAAAATTGAATAATAGGATAATAAATAAATAAAAAAAAAATAAAAAAATAAAAAAAATAAAAAAAATAAAAAAAAAAATAAAAATAAAAATAAGACCGAGAGGTAAAATACATAAATACATGCCCAAGGACTCAACGGCAGGTTAAATAAAGGTCAAATACATAAAATGAATTAATAATAATAATAATGCATCGGTTTTATATAGCGCTTTTCTGGACACTCAAAGACGCTTTACATTGCACTATTCATTCACTCCATACTTGGTGGTGGTAAGCTACTATTGTAGCCACAGCTGCCCTGGGGTAGACTGACGGAAGCGAGGCAACCAGTCTGCGCCATCGCCCCCTCCAACCACCGCCAACCACTCACTCACTCACTCCATTCGCTTGGCCCAAACGGTCTCCCATCCAAGTACCAACCAGGCTCTTCCCTGCTTAGCTTCCAAGGTTAACATAAACTGCATAGTTAGTTCATAATGATCATTTACAGCTGCGAACTTTGGCCAATCATCATTGTTTTTTAATCAGTTATTTCAACCAGGGGTACACAAGAACTTAACAGGGAGCACATAATTAATCAATGCTAATGATGTTTTTCAGTATAAGGATTGAAGTTTAGCTTTATTTTGAAAACAACACAGTAGAAAGACTAACACATCTGAATATAGTCAACAACTTGCTAAATAATGGGCAGCACCCTCAAGGAAGGGGGTACTCAGCGCAGAAATTAAAGAATCAAGGCATTCGATACAGGAAGCTCATGTCCGCACTTGTACTGAGAATTTGCTTATCACTGCTCACAACACAGAGGCTCCCAAACACAAGATGATTAATTAAAATTGTGCAAAGAATATGCAAACCAAACCAATACATCATAAATTACAGACAGAAAAAACAAGTTCAGTCAGTATTAAGATCTCGACGAGACAAGCGCATCCAGAGTGTGGAAAGAATCCGTGCATAACAAAGCTGACACGCTGTCATCATGTGTCGAAGTCTGTCGGGGGAAAAGGAAGATGTAATTTGAAGTGAATGAAAACATTACGACGAGGCCCCGGAGCCAGTAACGCCGCGGCAACAACAGGTGCGTCGCCGTTTGATCATATCTGGTCTGTTATAGTCGAGTGGAGATGAACGCGCTCCAGACGCTTCATTTGATAAGTGTTAGTCCCAAATGACAACGTGACAGCAGAAAGACGGCTGGAAGTGCCAGGGCCTGTGCATGCGCTGAAGGGGGTGTCGGAATAAATTGATATGACAATTCATTGAGATAAAAAGGCGAAATCAGCATAAGCTTTATCTAAATCTACAATGCAATACAGCCGGTAAAAAGAACTAAGTGGAAGCATTTGTTTCGTTACAAATCGATGAAGATAAATTGATGAAGATGCATAACTTTGCTGGGCGCGGGACATCAACAGCTCGTCTCCATGGAGATCAATCAATCAGAACTTGATTTACAGAGCGGTTTTCATACACAACTGTAGTGCAAAGTGCTTTAAAAAAACAAAAAAAACAAAGATGTGGCTAACAGATAACAGGTTGCCAAACTTTATGTTTCAATATCCTCTTCCGTAAGCTTCATCTTGATCAGCCACGGCAAAAATAGCATTGTTTAGGTCACGGTTTCCCAAACGTTTCTAAAATATTGATGTGAACAACTGGGAATAATGTACAGCATAAAATTGAGAATGAGTCTAATGCAGAATTTCACTACGGGGATTAATAAAGTTTAACTTAACTTAAATTGTTCTTTTATCATAGTTCCATCTTGATCTATTTTTATTCTTACGCATTCCCTTATAGTTTTAAGGTTTTTATAGTTTACTATTGATGTCTGCCACAAGTTTTATGTTGCACGTTTGCACTGACTTGTTTGTGAACCTGGACAGCGGTAGTAAAATATTATTATTTGATGTATTTCCCTTATTTGTATCAGTATTAAACTACAAAATGAATAAATCCAATATTATTATCATGTTACTATATTTTATATCTCATTATGTGAAATATTATATCTTGAAATAAACAAGCTCATTGCCTCATGACTCTCGCCCCCGATTGGTCTCGCTCGATGGTTTCCAAAGTGGGGGTCGGGACTCGGGACCCCCTGAGGGGTCATGGGACACTGAAGTGGGGGTCACAAGAGGATTTTGAGACAATATTGAAATTTGACATTTCTGACGTTGAATTTGATGCTTTTGGTTGAAAACAGCTTGTTTTAGTTAAATAAAGCCAAATTTAAAAATGCAGTATCCAAACAAAATGTTTTGCACCGTAAATTATTATAAATGCTGATTACATTTCACATTTCCCCAGTTGTTTGTTGAGTGATTTGGGGGGAACAGACTGATACGTTTGGGAAGTCTAGCTGACCATTACTGGCATGTTTGCTTCATCCACGACTGTTTAGTTGCTTTTATAGCAAAATGAACTGCGTATTCATGACCGAGCTATTAGTCATCATTATCTTACAGTATCAATGTTAACTGGTGCAATAATTGTAACAATAAATCTCCTGACAGCTCAGTGTGTCGCCTCGTCTGCGTTTGAAAACTGGTTCTACGGCCATGTGTTTTGGAGACAGAGGAGGCGGCGCGTCTCGTTTCTCTCAGGTCTGGCAGGTGTCCAGACGTCCCAGGTGCCGTGCCATACGGCTTCAAAGAGCGACGCGAGTGAGGAGACAGGCTGACGTCTTCAAACCCCGCTCTGTTATCATTCAGTCTTTGATTCCTGATTGCTGAGTGACAATGCACTGAGTCTGTCCCGGGACACTGTGTGATACTGAGTGGACGTTAGGGAGGAAAGGTGACCCCTTGTGGACAGAGCACTAGCCACAACAACATTATCATTTGCCATTAGAGGTGCTGAATATAACAGCTAAAATAAATAAATAAATAAACAGTATTATCAGTTTGTCTGACTTCTTCAGGTTGGCAGGCAGAGTGAAAATAGAGGCAATTAATTCAGATTCAATTATGTGAATCAAATTACCATTGAACCAAACATCACAGTCCCACTGCTTGGATAAATGAGGAGGGTTGTAATATGAAGCAGTTTATGAGTTTGTTGTGACACGCGGGAGGCACTATTACTCTATCAAATTAAAATCCCGTGTTTTTTAATCATTGTGATTAGCAACTTAGCAAAAGTTATAATTATCTAGGAAGCATAACATCCTCTGAAAACAAGAAACTTTTCAAACCAACTCGCCGATGATGAGTCAGTGTATTTTTCTTATAAACAGGGTTTATACAGGCATGTCAAATCAGGAGCAAGTCAAATTGAATGTTTTTTAATTAAATTTTGGATCCCTAAATGCAAAAAAAATCAGCGCATATTTAATTTCTTAAGACTTGCAAGAGACTATGTCCAGCAACTGTCCAGCACAAAATGTGGCCCATTTCAGTCAAAACTATTGCTGAATGTTTAAGACCATCATTTTGGTATTTTCGGTTATACAGTAAAATGTTTTGAGCAATGTTAATGCCAGTTTGAATCAGATTTTTTTTGGCACAATTCATTTGATGACTTTTAATGCTATTTAATGCCCCGTGGAAACTCTGTATAAAGTGCTGCTGATGCTACAGGTGAAAAAAAAACTGTCTTTGGGAACACTGGAATAACCTTTACCTTTTTTTAATCCTTTATTTTGTCGTTAGAGTGAAAGAAGAACTTTGCCATAATTGATCAGCAGTGACTTACACCAATACTTTGTTTAGGGGTCGTTTTACAGGCCTTGTTGTTGTTTTGTTGCCACCTGAACCCTAAACTAAACCCAAAATTGGTATCTGATTGGATTGTGGAAAGAAAATGGTATCGGAACAATACGATTTGTCATATAAAACCTGTTATAACTAAAAAACATGCTCTGAAATTGTGTTGTATTGCATTGTACGTTTAAAATGTTCTCAGTGTGCTAAATCTTGTCAGAAAAATGGCGATTAGACATTTGTCCAGTATTGTGTAGCCCTATGTGGCACGTACAGGCCTGTCACGATAACAAATTTGAAGTTCGATATATTGAGGCAGGAAAGTATCGCGATAAACGATATTATTGACTCTAACGATACTGGATACTGTCAACTCTCAGGCTTAAAAATGACAGTAACCACACAAGATGCAATAAACACGGAATATAATCTAACTCAATTTACTTCAGTTAAAAATCTAAGTTTTACGAAGAAAAAATAGGGGGAAATGTACAGAAGATAAATATCGAGCACAAAAATGTATCGTTTATCTGTTATTTATTGAACGATAAGTCGATATAGTAATGATCTTGACAGCCCGAGACACATAATGAAAAAAATGGAGAAGCTAGTACAATGAATTCAATCTGCAGCAATGATAATCCCCAGTGGTTGCTTAATAGCCTAAGGCTGTTTTTAATAGACTTCTATTGCAACATCCGAGCATTTGATCAGTTGCTTCAAGTGAAAGGAAAAAATCCTAATAATTCAAACTATCCATGGCCGGATGATGACCTGGGGAAGGACCTTATTTGGTTGTTTTCCAGGTGAAGAACATACGGGTCCTCATATCTCTAAAACTACGCACAACTAAATCCACATTACACAAGTCTGTAATTATTATTTATTCAGTCTTTATGCATAAGTCGTATCTGTCTCCATCTGCAACAACAACAACCCGATCTAATATTTGTCCACGCAATTGTTTCCGCCCGGCATTCTTTTCATTCATGCCACCTCCGCAGCACAGGTGACGATAGCCGCGGCGCATAGTTAACAAATGGGTCACGTCTACACACAGATAGGCTTCGTGACACGCGCGGGGGATATGTTGAAAATATGAATGCGTTTGGCCGTCGAGATCTCGCTCTTGTCTCTGCGGACGCCTGGGCCTCCTTTGTGGCTGCGGCGAGGAATGTAAATTATGGCCCATGTATGTGGCCTCCGCTGCAGAAAATTCTTCTGTGCGAGTCTATAGAAGAAGGATTTGAAGATGGTTTTTGCTAAGGATTGCGTTTCCTGGCAGCATCGGTAAATCGGTAGATGAGATTAGAATAACTGAAGAATCTGTCTCTAATGTCATCGACCTTCAGCGTCTACAAACGTCTCCTGAAGTGGATGAGATTCTTTAGCTGTTCATATTCTCTCAAAGGTTAATGCTTATGATATAATGTCTAACTTTTATCTGATATCTGTCTCACTGTCGAGTTCCAAACCGTTCTTTCTGTTCGATATAGAGATGGGCAATATATCGAAATTGACAATAAATAAATAAAATGCCAATTTACAATGTTGAGTTTATCTCCAGTGTCAAGACATGTGGAAAAAATAGGGAAAAGATGGGGGGGGGGGCAAAAAATAAATATAAATATACAAAAAATAAATTGGGCAAAAGTTGAGAAAAATGGGGAAAAAAACTTTAAAGGTTTTGGTGGGTTTTCCGCTCTTTTGAAGTCTTTTCAGGACAATTATTTTTTGGGCGGGAAAGCAATGTAAATTAGCATGTTTGCCAAAACATTTTTCCATGCTTTGCAACAGTATCGCTTCATCATTGTTAACGAGGAAGTCCCCAAAGCAATTGAAATATTCATTTTTGTCCATGACGCCCATCCCTCGCTCGACAAAAACAAGTTCCACTAAAATTCTCTTTCTTTCTTAACTCAAAGGCAAATACACTTGTCTCACTTCGATTTCTATTTCTTATTGTGGTTGTTTGTTTGGGCATTCTTCTGTAAAGTCTCACGCCCATTAAAATCCTCCTTGGATCAATAAAACATGCCGGGGGAATAGGTCTCAAAGAGATTCTGAGCCAAGAGAATTTCGCGGCAAGAAAAATATCGGCGACATCTGGGTAAAGAAGACAGCGCCGTAGTAGACTTGTAATTGTTGTTCTACACAACTTTGAGGTATAATTACCAGCCACAATTTTAGGCTCCTTTTTTCCTGTGACTCTCAATTGCAGCCATGTCCACGTTGTCTCTGTTTTACCCAAAGGAAAAAGGTAGAAGACATCTGCAATTGTTGATGGGAGCAGCTACAACGATGAATCCCAAGGAAGTTCCGGGGTTTCTGTGTGGTAAGGAGTGTGTTTCAGATCCCCCGCTCTGAATGACTGACCTTTGACCTTGGCGATGACGGTCCCGGCCGCTCCCAGGATGTCCACGGAGTTCAGCGTCTGGTGTTTTCCGATCACCGCCTTCAGGACTCGCAGCAGCTCCGACAGACGCTCCTGGACCACGCGCTGGAGGTCTTCGTGGGGATCTGGAAAAATGACAAAGAAAAGTTAAGTTGGGAAAGTTAACTACCAAGGAACTGAAGGACGAAAACGGCAAAAGCAGCAATAAACTAAAAAGACATTAGTTAGAATTATATACAGTAAGTTAACATGCCGAAAAGCCTTATTATTTTTCTGTCTTTGTGTAGAAATATCTCTGCAGTTGTCCTCCTGATTTTATTTTGTAAAGCAGCTCGCAGAGGAAAAAATGACCCCTGCTCACTAATAATGCGCGATGTTATACAAGCGTGTGACATAATGTAGAATTGGTTGCTTTTAAAACCATGTGACTTGCTTTATTTATGAGCAGGAGCGATACGAGGAAATCATATGAGAGTCACTATTGGAAAGAAGTACTCTACAGTATAAGAAAAGCACAAGGTTTCATCCATCAACAAATGGTACCCTTGCACTTAAACACAATGTGAACAGCATAAGCAAAATGAAAAATAAAATGTATGAATTTACAACCTTGATTTATTCAACCTCACCACAATATTTAATCTGAAGTACAGCGGTGAACTTTTAAAGGCCTAATCTCCGTCAAAGACTTTCTGCACAATTTCATCTCTTATTCAAACCAAAACTATGCTTGTTTTACTCATAGCTCTTGCACGCTTACCGCATACAGCACAGTATTTATTTGGGGCGGCTCAAGCCCTGTTGTCTTTTCGCAACTGACAAAACTGCATCTGATCCGCCTCAGGGTAATGTCTACAGAGCACAGACAGACAGAAGGAGTCAGCTGATACAGGGCAGGAAGAAGCTACACGGTGATGCAACTTCCTGCACAATAGAGATCTGTGTGATATCTGCTAAGACAGGTGAGAAACTGCGGTTTGTCTTTTTACGACATCCACCCAAATATAACTGACAGATTAGGAAAAGCTTAGCGGCTCCAGTGTAGCGTGATAACTTACAGTGCTATATTGCGAAATAGTAAGAGTGTGAATGAGATGGTGTTTAATGATATTAGAGCTGCCTATCACCAATTTACTGCAATATTAGGGGATACAATGAAGCCGCAAAATTGCAAAATCAATGAGATCTTTTGTCCGGCTGAGATTGAAATATTTTTTGCAACACAATCTAAAATAAAACCGGATAGTAACTTGAAAATGAAAAAGTAAAAGAGAGTAAACTATAGTTCCACTTTACTCTTTAACCTTTGTGCCACTGTTGTCGCCTAATAAGCTCTTTTCACGTAAGCTTCCGCCTTTTTCTCTCGGGGAAGTGTAAACTTCTTGTACGTTTCTATGAAAGCCTAAGGACAATTCAGCAGATCTCTGGCAAATTAAATGATATTTTAGAAATAGAGTTCAGGATTGTGATGTCATATTGCAAAGCATTTACCATATTTTCCGGACTATAAGTCACACACAGGTCGCACCAGCCAAAAAATGCATAATGAAGAAGAAAAAAACATATATAAGTCGCTCCGGAGTATAAGTCGCACCAGCCTTGGCAACTACCTGGACATGGAGGCGTAAATGCACCGTTTACAAGCCTCTCCTGGCAGCACGTTGTTCAACCTCTCATTTGCGAACTTGTTTCTCTAACTGTGGCCATGGAGCTTTTAGCCCGTGATTAGCTTTTGTTGTTTTCTTCATTACAATAAGTGTTACCTCCGCTTTTCATCAGTCACTCCAGACTTTCTTTCTGCTGCTCGATTACTGTTTTTTACATCTTCAGTGGTACAGGAGGAGCAGATACAAGCCTAGAGCGCCCTATATAAGTCGCCCTTCAGTATGAGTCGCACCCCCAGCCAAACTATGAAAAAAAGTGCAACTTATAGTCCGGAAAATGCAGTACTTGCAGCTAAACATTTTCCCATAATTAACTCATGGAAATTTTAAAAGGTAAATTGCTCACAATAAAGCATTTGAACACTCCAGTGTTTCTCGTCTTTTGGGCCCCTTGGCCCTTTCAGTGGACCTACCTCAAGGGTGTTGCAGTTTATTTAGAAAGAAATCACTTAAAGCTGCTATTTGTAAGTAAAGAGACAATGTTTTATTCAAAATAAATACATTCTTCAAAACATTCTCACAAGATTACACATTTTACAGCAAAATATAGCTTTTTCTATCAATATAGTGTTGAGGTCCATCAATCTAAAATAGTTCCAAGTACCCCCTGCTATGTCCCCGTACTCCTGGTTAGGAAACACTGTGTTAGATGTACTTACCACAGAGTGACTCTGTACCTAATGGAGCAATTCCACAGCTCTTTTAGTCTATGGACAACGTTTACTCCAACCCACAAACATGGTGAGTTTCCATGGTAACAGTGAATATACCACTCCAACCCGAACTCTGGACCGCAAGTTTCATTGGGATAACCACTTAGATGACATTCAAAACTGGATGGGACAGCTTCACCGAACGGTGAAAACCACAAAACAAACCAATGGCTAACACAAGTGCTCGTAGTACTACTCCGAGGAAAGTGAAGAATCGGAACCATAAATTTGAAAAATAAATCAAAATACTGACATAGTACCAGGAATAAATCAATGAGTGCAGTACTTCCAGTATAAATCACACTGGTTGTACCGCACTGTCATTTTCAGTTTTGGAAACACTCGTGATGCATTTCATGTTGCAATCCTAGATCTGCTGCCACTGTAGTCTTAGATGAACTATAGCAGCCCTGAAGGGAAATATTTGTTGACGTAGAAGTTTATGATTACAAACTGTAACAGCTGTAAAAGTAGTTGTAGTAGAAGCTGTACCTGAAGCAGCACGAGAGTAGTTGGAGGTACAAAAAAACTAGCCCGACCTCTATTTATCTTAACCAAATGCCCAAACAATGCCCTTCACCCTGGATGTATACATTTTTCATTCCACAAACATCTTACACAATGTCGCTTTTTCTCCCTTCTCCTAAAATGGGGACAGTTGCAGCGACATTATGTAGCTCACTTTTTTTTCTCCTGTACAGATAAACAAACTGAAGAGGTTACATTTTTCTGCGTGGTTTCAGAAGATTATATTTGTGGAAGACAGGAATGCTCCAAAACACATTCAAAGCGGTCCTCTAGCCTCATTTAGACAACCACATATCCCAAGTGTCAACCATCCTGCTATGAAAACAACGTCTATCTGACCCAACAAGGCAATACGAACGTCAAGACGAATTGATTTTTACCGTTTATTATGGATACAGTTGTCACAATGTTGTAGCTGCTGGGAATTTACAAGCAAACCTTTCTGCTGATATCATGCTCCATATGATCATGACGAATAAGGAAACTGCTTTAATTTCAAAATAAATTGTTGAAAAATGTAACGTGAAACATTCTTCTAATGTCAACATTTCCTTTTTGAGTGTACGGTTTTATATTGCACAACAAGGAACACATTCATTTTTTAATTTCCTTTTTGGGTAAATGAATTTAGGTTCTATCATTGAACACAAAAATCCTAAACAAAAATTGACAGAAGAACTCGTGTTCATATTGGCAGCCTCACTTATGTGCCAGTTTACCCCAGGGCAGCTGGGAAAGCGCGATGTAACAATATTGGATTAATTGTCGGAATGATTTGATTTCACAGTCAATGAAAGGTGATATTATCAAAGACATGGTTAGCAGCCATATTTGATTACATAAAATAAGCCACTTGTTGGTCACAGAACCAAAGCATTTGAGTTTGAGGCAATATCCGGTTAGGTATTATAGGTTTTGTAATCGGCAGTGAAACAAAAATCCGAATTTCATAAGTATGTGGTCGATGTGGCTTTTTAATCCAGTTAGCCACGTAAAATAAAGGCATTTTAACTTTTCTAACCCTTTTGAGTGCCTCAGTTTTTTTTTGCTTTTTCATCTGTTAAGAATGATCCCTGCACTGAAGAGCACCAAAAGGGCATCATTTAAAACATTTTATAAACAAAGACTTTCCATCCAAGCAGCACTCTAACGAATCAAGTTTTGAAAGTGAACAGTTACTCGTTAATGTTTTTTATAAGGGCTGGGACGATCCACTTTAATGTCAACCAAATGACATTTATTGAAGTGTTACAGGAACCTGAGCTACCTGAGCCTACCTATCCACCTGGGCTTAGACAAGTTGATGTGTACTGTCTGGTCTTTGTGCGTGTGCTTAGTCACGCAAAAAGACCAAAGATGTTGTTAGCAGTTAGCCTCCCCTCTTCTCCTCTATGGGGCCAAACGGGGGTGAAGTTAGAAGCGACCAAGCTCTTCCACGTTTTCCCTATTTAAATACGGTTACATCACCCCTGTTTGGCCTCATAGAGGAGAGGAGGAGAGGCTACATGCTATCAACATCTTTGGACTTTTTGCAAACTGAGCACACGCACAGACCAAACAGGCACACATCAACTCCTCTATGCTCAGGTAAGAACATATATCAGTATGGAAAAATGGTGGCCTGTTCCTTTAAGATTGAAAAGTCATTCATCCTGGCCTCTTGTAAATGTTTTCAGCACAAGGATGACATCAAAACTCCACACAGAAAGACCCCAGCCCCGAACTAAACCGCTGTGCCACTCTTCTCAGTGCAACACCAAAAGTTTACGTTGTGATTCCCCTGCAAAGTCTAACAATCTTGGTATTCAGAGACCACAAACCGTCTCACAGCATTTCGCAACCCTTTTTCTGAGAAGCGTATATCTGGCGAAAACAAAGCACCGCAATTAAAGCAGGGACATGATGTATATCCCTGCAATCGCCAGGGGAGGAAGACGGTGCCTCGGCCGCCTAATCAGAGCCGCGAGTGGGCACAGCAGAGACAATAGGTGAGCTGGACACACGCTGGAAAGTCAAAGTCATCTGCTTCTCATCAAGGCCGCACTTACTCGAGGGGAGGGGTCTGGAGAGGATTTATTGCGACATTAAAAGGAATTACAAGGGGAGTGAAAATGAGCACAGCCTTTTTCACTGGTGGGTCGTTTCACAGAGAGGCTTCATTTAACGGGACGGTTTTTGTTTTTTTTTGGTAGGAAAATTGTAATCTGCAAATGCACAGTGTTGTTAGTATCTTTACTATGTAAGCATCTACAGCAGCCCTACAGGGACATGTAATTGAACTTTAGGGAAACCACAAAGAAATAGATCAGTGACATGCAAAGGGGAATGGGTACAGTCCGTAATAAGTTTAATGCGGCGCTGACTTTTATGAGCAAGAACACAGGGTGTCCCAGCACTTTCTCAGCCACTCCTATACATTTACTGGACTCATTTTGATTATTTTAGCACTCAAATAACAAAGCTTTTTGCACTAGTAACCATGAGGGAGGTATTACGCAGATATGTTTACTCAGTAACTTCTAGAAGAACCTTATTGGAGTAGTATCATTCAGCACTTCTTACTTTTGAATATTGTGTATATGAGTAAAAAATGTTTTACTTGTGCCACTGTGAGTACATTTTACAAGTTACAAAACCTTCATGTCGACCTAAAATATATGTAGTGTGTATGTTGTGTGTCATTTTCTTCAGAAATACATAATTTTAATACATTTTTCTGGTATTTTCTGTAGAAAGTTGTATAGTAATTTTCAAAGTACAAGTTTTGTATCACAACTGAAACATTTACTGCACACAGTAAACTTGAAAAAAAGTGAGAGTTTATTTACAAGTGCTTCATTGATTTGGCAACAAGGCCTTCCTCAGGCAACTGGCTTTGGGGTGGAGAGGAGTCATCTAAAAAGCCATCTAAGGTCTTAAGATGACTCCTCTCCTCTCCACCCCAAAGCCATTTGCCTGAGGAAGACCTTGTTTCCGAAACGTTGCAGCACTTGTAAATAAAATCTCTTTTTTTTTTTTGGCAAGTTTACAGATTTTTCACCGTTATTACTGTATTTTCCGGACTATAAGCCGCTCCGGAGTATAAGTCGCACCAGCCATGGCAACTACCTGGGCATGGAGGTGTTAACTGCACTGTTGACAAGCCTCTCCCTGCAGCACCCATTTGCGAACTCGTTACTCTAGCTGTGGCCATCTAGCTTATGTAAGAGTAACCTCCGCTTTTCGCCAGTCCCTCATAAGTTTCTCGCTCACTCCACACTTTTTTTCTCATCCTCGATTACCGATTTTTTTTTTTAGTGGCACAGGAGTAGCAGTTATTGGAATACAAGCCTCGAGCGCCCTCTAGTGGCTGTCAGTATGAAAATAACAAACATTTGAAATTATATATTTTTATATATAAGTCGCACCCCAGCCAAACTATGAAAAACAAGTGTGACTTATAGTCCGGGAAATACGGTATATATACACAAGCTTTAAGCGGCACTTCTCCTACGCACCTGTACTCAAGTAACATTTTCTCCAAGTACTTTTTTACTTTTACTTTCAGTATTTATTTGGGGTCTCTGCTTTTTACTTGTGCTTAAATAAAAGTACTTTAAAGTAACATTACTCTTACTTGAGTAAATATTATAGTTCTGTAGCATTGATATTTTACGATTTACTATTTAGATTAGAGTTGGGCAATATGTCTATCATCTACGACAAAATAATATAAATGGAGGATATCTAAATTCACAATATCGACTTTATCTCCAATGTGGAAAAAGGTATTTTGGCTACGCTACCCACGTCTGCTATAACCAGCTGTAATCCACACAGCTACTGTGTTTGCCTGTTTTAAATAACGCCCTGTTGAGCCAGAAGAGGGTACATGACCTATTTGTGACATTTTAATGGTCTGTAATCAGAGCTGAATTGCTTTGACCTTTTCCCCCATGATTTAAATGTTAACATTCAAAGCTAAGGTATCTGAGATATTTTAAAAACTCTCAAGAATACATCATGTCGAAAGTAGTTTTTCCACTTTGGGCAGAACGAGAGGAAAGATCTCATTGGACACAACTAAGCTTACATTTTTCTGTCCCAGACAAGCAAATATTTTTATGGACCATTATAGACTTGTACTTTTACACCGTAGAACACTTAAAGAGGCTTTCACACATGCAGATAGGAGGATTGTGTTCAGAAATCCCAGAAAACTGGTTGTTTTCGGTCTTCAAAACCCCTCGGGACGAGTGTAAAAACAAGTTTCCTGTCAAGCTAAGGGCTCACCTCACCTGTTCAGCTGCCCCAGGGCAACAAGGCCACGACCCCTTCACTCACCCCCTCCCTTTGAAGTGACACTCCCAATAGCTCCTCACTTAACCGCCGATTTAGCCTTTAACGCTCTGCCTTAAGTTGTGGTTCGGTCTGTTTGGTCCACTTTGAAGCAGCACTTATCTGAGACGCATGTGGGTTGGCTATTACCATATGAGAGGCAAGTCGTAATGAGTTTGAACACCTGGGAGTTGGCGCTTTGCATGAGATGAGCGCTTCTTGAGAGCAGAAATCTGTAATGGAAGCAACAGACGCTCATTTGCGCTAAAAAAGAGCAGGTTAATTAAGCTAATCTGTGCATGAAAGATGTGGATAAAACAAGATGGAGGTGAACGATGATATGACACGTACGCCTGAAAAAAAAAAATCACTATGACTAAAGCCACAACAGACATGATATAAATGAGTGGGGTTTGAGGGGGGCTTAAAAAAACATCCTTTATAGTTCTGTAGCATTGATATTTTACGATTTACTATTTAGATTAGAGTTGGGCAATATGTCTATCATCTACGTTAAATTAATATAAATGGAGGATATATAAATTCACAATATCGACTTTATCTCCAATGTGGAAAAAGGTAAAAGAAAAAAAAATACAATGGGGGAGGGGGATTTAGAAAAAATTGGGGAATAAAACAGAAAAAATGCTAAATATGGGGTGGAAATTGGGAAAGAAATGGGGAAGCGGTGGTTAGGTGAAAAAGAAGGGGGAAATGGGGTGAAATAAGGAAAACATGGGAAAAAAAATAGGGAAAGTATAGGGGGGGAAATAAGTAACAAAAAGGGGAATAGAAAAATGTAGGGGGGTGGGACAAAATGGGGGGGGAAATAGGGAAAGATAGGGGAAGCAATGGGAAACATTTGGAAAAACAGGTGCAAAAATGTCTACATTTTTGATTTGCTTCATCGTTATTGTGAAAGTCCCCACAAATATTGAGATATTAATTTCTGTCAATGTCAATCAGCCCTATTTTAAATAATGAAATAAGCGCTTCCTGTCTCTCCTCCCAAATCTTCATGGACGTCCAGGGAACTCTGAACTAGGGCTGAAAGATATATCGTTATCGTATCGGTATCGAGATATGAACATTCAAGATATCAATATCGCCAAAGAAACATATATTGTTAACGCAATTGTATCGAGATATGAACCTTTAAAATATAAAAATCAAAAAAGCAAGATAAAACGATATAGATTTTCATCAATAAAACTGCACTCGTTTGTATTATGATAATTATTATTATTTTTAATGCTTAGCTTTCACCTAACCCATAGTTATATCGTATCGATATCGAGATATCTGACAGGAATATCGAGATATGAAACTTTGTCAATATCGTTCAGCCCTACTCTGAACGCCACTTTTGGAACAGCTGATATCATGCAGTTTTTGATTTGTTGCATAAATGTGCAGCAGAAAAACGACAGTAAAGCAACTCCTCGTCAATACTTTGCTCGTATTGGACACTGGACAGTCTGTTCTCTGCCTCGTCTATTCATTCAGAACTAGTCAGATCGGTGTCATCCATAAACACTGATTAAAAAAATCGCCTCGCTCTTCATTCCATGCATTAAGTCATCACAACAAGGCAGCGGTTTCCATTGACAGCTCATACTAGCATCACACACTCCCTTGTTGCTGTTTGGTTGGTGGGGGTGAAGGGGGGGAGGCTGGTCAAAATCACTTCTACCGAGCGCTTCTGTCACAACAACAATAGCATCAGAAAGAGGCACTGGACATTCACTGTCGATTGCGGGGGCTGAGCTATTGTTTTGGAACAGATAACAGCAGCAAGAGGCCTGTATTGTTTCAAGGAAGACCCCCCGCCAGTGCCAAACAGAGCCCGAAGCACAGCAGCCCTGTCTTTTTCCACTGTGGAAGGGAAGGGAGATAGGTTTCTATAGCTCGAACTTGGTCGACAACAGAGCTCAAAGTTTAATGGCAATAGACAATAGAGAGAATTTTTTATATGAGGACCAAAAATCTGTCTTTGTTTTATGGGGAACTGTTGTTTTCTTTAGATGAGAGAAACTAATTGGTGGTTATTTATATTGTCTAACTTGGAAACAATACAACGTCATTAGTTTGTAATTGGTTTACTGCTGACTCTGACGCATATCTGTGCCCTGGATCATTGTCTTTCCTGGAAAACATGGCTGTCATTCAAAAGTGGGAGTCGACGAGAGATAAACTCCAGGTGCTGCAGGCGGCTGGGGGTAAAATTAAGTCTGAAAGGAACTTTTTTTTTGAATGGCATTTCTAAGGCATGAGTGGAGAAGTCCCTGCTGACTTTGAAAGCTCTTCTTTGTCATCTTTCGGTGTGAGTCAAGCCATGATGAGTGGACTTTCTTGGACTTTGACTCCATTGATAGATGAAAAAAATCAGCTTATGTGAAAACATTAGTGTGCTATTAAGTAGCTTGGCAGTCGCAATAGTGCATTTTTCAAGCTGTCTTTGATATGGGACCTTTGTTCGACATCAATTCTTGAGCAGAGAATTTGGGGGAGTTTCTCGATAGCGATGATGAAGCGGTATTTTTTAGAAATATGCAAAAATGTGCTACAAACATCTTAATTTACATTTCTTTGTCTCTCAAAAAGATAATTATCCTGGACAGACTTCAAAAGGAAAGAGAAAAAAAAACACTTGTAAATTTGCACATCTTCCAAACAGCAATTTCAATATCATCTTATATTTCCCACATCTAGAAAGCATTTCATATATTTTGCTAATATCTTAATTTTAAGTCTTTGTGAATTTTGACCCTTAAGTGCAAAGAAAAGCTGCGGGCTAACCCTGTTGTTTGGTGCGTCCTGACTGGGGTTACACCTCCTCTGGCCCCTCTGATAACAACAGCAATCAAGCGACCTGTCTGGACACACGGGACAGGCCCGAACAGCTCTGACAGAGGGCAGAGGGGAAACTGCCCCGGGCAATTTACCTTTTTTACTGGAAGCAAGCACAAACGACATCTGATTTACTTGTTTGCTATAGCACAGGAAAGACCAGTTTCTTTTTGTCAATTTGTCAATGTCAAACGAATACTGATCTCTATGCTGACTTGAAAAAAAGAGAGTCATGATATCATAATCCAATAGAAATAGAGTTGAAATCCCAGCTGTGAAGTTTTCGTTTTTCCTTTTAGTTAAAGTGACTATACAGAGATTAAAAATGTTATTTTTTTCCCCCTAAATGTTCCAGCAATGTCTTAATGTGTAGAGTGAACCCACACCTGCTCACCACAACTGCCTCTAAAATCCTGCACTGTCACTAAAAAAGTTGTTACTTCGGGTCCGAATTGCCGTCCGTCACATATGACCTGAGGTGGCAGTAGTGAGTATAAAATGACCAACTTGCATCTAGTCCTTTTAACCTTTTAACCCCTGCCGAGCGCATTTGCTCCAGTTCGGCTTTTACTCAAATCTAAAAGCTTCTTGACTTTTTGTTTTGTTCTAAAATAATCTTTTTCCTCGCGTTGTTGCTCTGTGTGTCACTTTATCATGTTGTTTTTCTTTTTTTGACATTTTTTTGTTGCTGTTTGTGGCTTTTTTATTGCAGGTTTTTTTTGTCACTTTTTATTTTCTTCACTTTTTTATTGGGTTTTTGTTATTTTTTGCTGCACATTCATTGCTTTTTGTCACATTCTTGTTGATTTTTTTGTTTGTTTTTGTTACATTTTTTGTTGCTCTCTTGTGTCTTTTTATCGTATTTTTTATCTTATTCTTTTCACTTTTTTGTTGGGTTTTTGTCATTTTTTTGCAGCACATTCATTGCTTTTTGTCACATTTTTCCGGCATTTTTGTCACATTTTTGTTGATTTTTTGTTCCACCTTTTTTGTTGCTCTTTTGTGGCTTTTTATCGTCAGTTTTTATTTTATTCTTTTTACTTTTTTGTTGGGTTTTTGTCCTTTTTTTGCAGCACATTCATTGCATTTTGTCACATTTTTCCGGCGTTTTTGTCACATTTTTGTTATTTTTTTTTTTACATTTTTTGTTGCTCTTTTGTGGCTTTTTTATCGTCCGTTTTTATTTTATTCTTTTCACTTTTTTGTTGTGTTTTTGTCATTTTTTTGCTGCACATTCATTGCTTTTTGTCACATTTTTCCGGCATTTTTGTTGATTATTTTTTCACATTTTTTGTTGCTCTTTTGTGGCTTTTTATCGTCAGTTTTTATTTTATTCTTCTTACTTTTTTGTTGGGTTTTTGTCATTTTTTTGCAGCACATTCATTGCATTTTGTCCCATTTTTCCGGCGTTTTTGTCACATTTTTGTGGATTTTTTTGTGGATTTTTTTTTAACATTTTCTGTTGCTCTTTTGTGGCATTTGTCGTCACTTTTTGCTGCATTTTTTGTTTTACTAGAGAAAATGTTCTTGGTTCAGGTGGGGGTTAAGAGGTTAACTCTACAACATTACTAACATTACTAGAATTATAATTGTTGCTAACTAACTTACACTTTACATTTGCATATCTGTTTATGTGTTTATCTTCTGCTACATAACAACAGCTTTAAAACTTCTCTGTCAAATCCGGGTTCCCATTACCACATAATGAGAACTGCTAGACTAAGGCATGTGAAAGTTTTCCTTTCCTCTCACAGTGTCTGCCAGACCTCGTAAAAGTACAAACCAGGTAATCCCAAGTATTTCCTTTAGTGAGCTCTGATTGGCTGAGAGCTTCACACTAACACTCCACATGTAAACAACAGCGTAAAACAGTAAAATACAGGTATGCAAGAGCCAGACAAAAGAAAACATAAGGAAGACCCTCCTAATAAATAACCAGGTGACTTCGCCTTAGCTACTGGTAATTGCGATCATTACATACATTTACGTAATTTGTATCAAGAATAGAAACAGGAAAAGTGTTGGAACTCACAGCATGAATAGTTCGGACATTCATCGGAGGTGTAAACGCCGGAGTGTAAGGTCACAAACGGAGACGCATTGTTTCTGCGCCGGCTCCTCTCGATCAAATGTGAAAAATGCCAAGCTTTGAAAATCCTCTGTCTCTTCCATCATAAATCACAAGGTCAGGAGTGCAGATAAATAGCGCTCCCTGTAACCAATCTGCGCTGGCACAACATCGCTGGGCTGCCTGGCTGCAACCCTATCTGGGACAGGTGCTGTTTGCCCTGGATCTTCTAAACAGAGATCCCCCCCGTTTGTCCAAACAATAGCCACGTAGCCAATGGGCCGGAGCCGCAGTGTCTTTCCCATGCCTTGTTAGGAGATGAAGCTAGACGTCTCGCAGACAGTAAACAGCAGGCTCCCTATAAACAACTACCTGCTCTTTAGGCTAATCACAGATGGGCAGCCAGTGGAGGTCCGGCAAAGTGGAGTAATAATCGCAGGAGAATTGAAATCTGCCGGTTCTCAGAGAGTTTTTGGCAAAGGATCTACAACAGGTGCACACTACAGTAGGAATGAAATTAACAACAAAGAATTATCTGAGAAAAAGAAAAACAAAAACATAGAAGAGAAGACACTACACTGTTCAGCTAAAGAGCAAGGAGTGCAAATTTCCAACATGGCATTTGATGAAAACAGTTCTATGAAATGTATGATAAAAGAAAACTCCTTGGTACCAAAATTGTGTAAAATAAAATGAAAGGTTGGCCTGAGGCTGAGGAAATGAGAGAATTTCGCCAGAAGCCTATCTAGCTGTGATGCACAAATACTCGAGGTTCATCATCATACCATACGTAGGTGCACTGCCTAATAGAAAACTAAAAAGTCAGCTTAAAAAGGAGATTGCACGCTCCAATATTTGGTTTTAGCGTCTTTAGCGGTTTGATTACTGCATAGTCGCTGTGGTTTCAATAAGCTTCAGCAAAGTCAAAAGATCAAGTGTTGCATAAAGTTGTCACCAAGATCTTGAGGCTGACCACAGAGCAAAGCCTTCTCCAGCACATCCAAGATTCTCAATGGGGTTAAAGGGACTATACCTAATTTTTAACCCTTTTAGTGAAAATGTGACGAAATGGGTATTTTTACCATGAGACAAAAAAGTTAAACCCCTTTTTGTCACATATTGACTATTTGGGTTAACCATACACAACATCAACAAATCATAATACGGCGCAATCTTCACACATCAGGCTGTTTTTTTAACGGCATACATTTATGGGGCAAAAAATGTTACCCTACAAAAACAAAACAAAATGTCAGGCATTCCCTTTAAAATCTGGACTCTGTGGGGGCAATCTGTGTGTGAAAATGCTGCCTGAACCACTCATTCAAAAAAAAATGTGGGAGAAAAAGAAGATCAAGACAAATTGTTGGTCATAGCTTGTACAAATTTAGTTGTGCAGTAAATTACATTAATCGCATGATACAGAAACGTACAGCCACCACATAGGCCTAGTACAGATTTTTGTTTTAGAATGAAAAGTATGACTGGAGCTTTTTTCTTATCAGATTTTAACATCATAATTACCCTTTTGCAGAATACATGCAATAATCCCTGTATTTAAATCACTTACCTGCATCACTTTATCAACCACTTGCACTATGACATAAACCTGCACTGCTAATACATTTACTTCATTATTTACTGTTTATACTTTTGTCCCCGCAAAGTCCTTGGCAGTCATTGTACAAAAGATACCACTATTTTACTATTTAATTGTTTTTTGTTTATTTTTCTCACATTTTCTGCCTATTTGCACACCCTGAGTGTTCCTAAGAGCTGAAAGTAACAAGTAAATAATTTCTCCATTGTGAGATCAATAAAGTCTATCTTATCTTATCTTATCTTATCTTATCTTATCTTATCTTATCTTATCTTATCTTATCTTATCTTATCTTATCTTATCTTATCTTATATCAAGGCATGGAAACAAACAGGCATATGAGTAATTCCTGCGCTCACTGTACAAAGCCTATAGTTGCTGATTCAACTCCTCAGAATGTACATTCGGCTGCATCATCCGTAGCTTGGGGCAGTTTGACACATACCTGAGCGGCTGATGTCACTGGAGGTGCCTGGGAATGTCATTTAGAGACATCTGGATTGAGCAACGCACCTAGCTGTTTCCCTCTCATGACGAACCCTGACAGGCATTCACAAAGAGGATACAGCCGCTCAAGCGCCTGTTTGCTCAGCCTCATATTCACTGAGCTGAGCAAACATGGCGATAGCTGTTTTCAGTATTAGGCCATGGACAACAACATGGACTCACCTAGAAGTCAACACAAAAAGTTGGTCACTCTCTACATTTCAGATAAGTGTTTTGGAAGAGTATAGTTGCTTTTCTGTGACAAACATTGCAACTGTGATTGGATGTATGAGTTATTTAGCTCAGATTATGTTTATAGTAGAGGTCGATCTAGCGCCAATAATAGCCAATATCTCCGGGACCAAAAATTATAGAGACTTCCCATTGTTTGCGTTGAAAAGAGCAATGTTAGGGCTTTGCAACGAGTATTCCCACAATTTAACAGGCCTCCGGGGAACAGAGAAACATCGCAATGAAAATTGGTTAGTTTGTTAAACACGAGTTTCACTGCACCTCAGTCAATATGGGCACGCTGCATCATTTCAAAGCACAGAACCTGGAGAATTCAATTGGGAATTCAGCACAAAATGCCGCGGCTAGCAACAGTATGCTAATGCCAACAGCCGTATGCTAATGCTAACAGCAGCTAATCAAAGCTGGGACAGAAACTAGGATTATAAACTATGATAAAGCAGGGGTGCCTAAAGTGCAACCAGGGGGCCAAATGTGGCCCTCAGACCAATGTTTGGTGGCCCTCGGGGGTTATTGCTGAATTGGCAGAGATGGTAAGTTTCGTAATCCTACACAATTTTATTATCAAAAACTATCATTATAGTGGGAAAGAGACGTCTTTTTTCGGTTTTAAGCCTAAATAAGGGTGTGGAGCACGGGTTAAAACTCAGATGAAAATTTTCCTTGCATTTACCACCGATCCATGCTCTCTACACCAGTGTTTCCCAACCAGGGGTACGGGGACCCCTGGGGGTACTTGAGCACTTAGCAGGGGGTACTTGGAATAATTTCAGATAAAAAAAGAAGGTGTAACTGAATAGAATTTCAATATGAATTTCAAAAGAAAGTTAAGTTTAATTATGTTTTTCAGTAAATGGTTTGATTTTGAGAGCATTTTAGCTTAATTTTGAACACAACACACTGTTAAATACTGTATAATATTAATTTAGTTGGTCACTTTGTAATAATATTGGCAAAATCCTCAAGGTTGGGGGTACTCGAGTATAAATCCACGACTCAAGGGGTACGCATCGAGGCAAAAAAGGTTGGAAACCACTGCTCTACACCATGTACACTTCAATATGTTGCCCTCAATGAAAAAAAGTTTGGACACCCCTGACCTAAATAAATCAAATAAAATCGGCCTAGTATTTATGTTTTTACAGGATTAGACAGACCAGACATTTGGAAAAATCCGCCAACAATCGGCATCAGCCTTAGAAAACCCCATATCGGTCGATCTCTAGCTTATAGTGCCAAACAGAGGAATCACATACAGGAGAAAGTCTTACTATTTCTACTATTTCAAGTCAGAGCTGTTGAAGCCCCTGGACGTTTTTTTAAAAAGCATATTGTGAAGGTAAATCTGTCCGAAAAAGGAAAATGCCATGCTTTTCGCAGTCGTTCTGTGCTAATTTCAATTCATTCCAATTTCACAGTTGTAAATTTTCTGCCCGTTTGTCCTCTCTCCAATCCGCTCCTGACCGTGACCAATCTCCTACACAAACATTTAAGGCCCATAACCATAAATCCCTCCCCAGGAAACACGGTCGACCACAAGCGGCAAGCCTGCCCTGTGAACAAAATACAGCCCCTCGACATCATGGGGGGAAAGTTACTGCCCAACAAATCTCCTCCATTCTCTGTCCGCTTACAACTGCAGGCCATTAAAACCATTATGTGCTTGAAGAAATCGGCCGTGAAGGCCCCGGTGGCGAGTGACCACTTCACATTGGCAGCGGGACGCACTCGAGGCCAGGACAGGATTGCACAGTAAAAAAAGGAGCTGTTTGTGTGTACGCTTTTAGTCGTCCTATACACAGATAAATAGAACTGTTTACTGCCTGGATTTGAACATTGTCGGAGTGGAGGTCTCACCGTGTTTAGTCCTGACTCTGGAACCAGCAGGAGATGGTTCATATGGCACCAACATGTCAGAGATGGTGCTAGATCAGGGAGAGACTTGTTCAAAGGCAGAGCTGTTTTAAAATCTAACACAAAGCAGCGCAGACCTGAGCACTGGGCTAACAGTGTGGTAACATTGATATCTTATTTCTATCACTAGTACATGATCTTTTCTTAATAGAGGGAGTAAAGTTTAACCTCTTAACCCCCACCTGAACTGACAACATTTTAAAGGATAAAAATGCAACAAAAAATTGACAAAACGTGACAAAAATGAGACGAAATGTGGCAAAATCGCAACAAAAAATGACATGGAAAGTGACAAAAGAGCAATAAAAACTCAACATAAGAGCAACAAAAATGTGGTGAAAAAGCAACAAAAACGTGACAAAAGAGCAATGAAAATGTGACCAAAAAAGGGATGTTAAAAAAGTGACAGAAAGTAGGCAACTACGCGAGGAAATAGATCCCTTTAGATATGTTTTGTAGGCTTTCAAATGAGGCTTTACTCTGGCCCACAGGCTTTAAAACTAAAGCCAAGAAGCTTTAAGATTTGGGTAAAACGGAACTGGATGAAATGCACTCAGTTAAGACAGGGTTTTAACAGATTAAAGAGTCACAAACAAATTTCTAACTTTCCCAATGCATTTTGTATCCCAAATTCTTCACAGGGATGTGTTTATGAGCATGTTTCTCTTCTTTCAAGTAGCAACAGTAACGCTAACTAACATTAACCTACTAGTTCACAATGCTTTATCATTTTACAATTCTACAATATAGAATATAGGAGGACAAAACTGCTTTCATGTTATAATAATCGCTGACAAGTCAACAACTAACATTTTCAGTCGCTGTGTCCCTTAAATGAATTACATGTACTGATGTGACTTATTGATTTAAGAGCACATATTTGAGAAAACAGCCTGACAATTGTGACCTAATTCTGAAAGGGAACGAGTATTTGAACGGGCTGAACCTGGGTCCCACAAAGCGACCCATTGAAAACCGCTGTTGTGTTTAACCCTGAATGAATACAGACATAAGCAGAGGATTAGAAAGCACGAGAAACCTGCCATGTGTCACGTTTTTTTTTTACCAGGACACTTATCAACACTGACTGTACCTGAGTGAAACAATGTGGACTAACGGGACGACGGCCGGATCTTATCTGTGCAGAGGCCTGAAAGAGCAACAATGCTGCTGTTTAGTGTGTCCAGGCATTTAGCAACTTCTTTCTTAAGATGCTGCTTTTCAAATGATTCACGCCACATAGTATCTGCTGGGGGGGGGAATTCTTAAAGGAACAGGCCACCGTTTTTACACACTGAGATATGTTCTTACCTTAGCTTAGACGAGTTCATTTGCACCTGTCTGGTCTTCATGCGTGCCTTCAGTCACGTACACACAGCGCAGACGACGTTAGCATTTAGCCACTCCTCCTCTCCTCTATAGCTCCAAACGAGGTGAAGATAGAAGCTACCACGCTCTTCCACGTTTTCCATATTTAAATATGGTTACGTGAAGTGTTGCACGATAAAGTATAATTACACAAAATTAAACAATGTGGATTTTCTAAGTGGATAAAAAGGGGAACTGTATTGTAAGGCATAGTAATACCAGGAGTAGTTCGACATCCGCGCAGTAATATCTTCACTTTACTGTGCGGATGTCGAACTACTCCTGGTATTACTACGCCTTACAATATAGTTCCCCTTTCTTTCCGCTTAGAAAATCCACATTGTTTAATTGTGTGTAACTATACTTTATAATTTATCACTTCACCTAACCATATTTAAAAAGGGAAATTGTGAAAGAGCTTGGTAGCTTCTATCTTCATCTCGTTTGGAGTTATAGACGAGAGGAGGAGAGGAGGAGAGGCTAAATGCTAACGTCGTCTGTGCTGTGTTTACGTGCGTGAAGACCAGGCAGGTACAAATGAACTCGTCTAAGCTAAGGTAAGAACATATCTCAGTATGTAAAAACTGAGGCCAAGCAAGGTTCGAATCAGTACTAAACCAGGTTGGACTAAACTGAGCGGTTACTGGAAAAAAGGTCCCAAGTTTTTCGATTCCCGGACCATGTGTGAAGTTTTATGTCCTCCCTGCTTCTGGTTGGGTTTCTTCCGGGTGATCAAGCTTAAACTATGAACCAAAAACATGCACAAAAGGCAAACCTTTCAGCTGGATTCTATAACTGGCCATGCAGCTAGCTCAAAAAAACAACAACAAGTCAACGACTATGACCAAATCTGACGGAATCTGTAATAAGGCAGGTCTAAATTAATACAAGACATAAAGCTGCGTCTAAGCAAGGCCTTGAGTAACCACGAACCAAGACTAAACCAACTCTCCAAATGTACTGAAAAAAAGTTATTCATTTTGTTGTGCCCTGGAGTCAAACTGTCCCTCTTATTGGCAATCTGTTCTTTATTTAGCGAACCGTTTTTTGCTTTTGCTTTGCTAATTATAGATGACGCAGTCAGGGTTGAAAGTCTCGCCCTTCTGTCACCAAAGCAATAGAAAAGCACCCTGACCCGACGGAGCGAGTTAGCTTATAGTTTATAATCCATTATAATCCATAACTCGGATTTCTCAACGCGCATTCCTCGGCTATTTTAGCACGATAATAATCAGGGCAAACCACAAGCACGAACTATTTGCACAAAGCAGTTAATTTCTGTCATTTCTGCTTTGAATTACGAAAACAAAACCTGGATGTGACGTAGTAGGAAGCAAAGTGGTGGCATTCCAGCAAGAGACAATGTGAGATTAATGAACAGATCACCAAGACCGCAGTCATTTGGGTAGTATAATGTCCCATGCAGATACCTAAATATCCCATCTCCTCAATGGGACTGATCAAACTGGTAGCCCAGGTGGTTTTGGTCTATGTTTTCTTTGTAAATCCGTTCAGTCCGTCGAACCAATGCTTTGCACAACATCAAGCGTCATTTATTTTGGTTGGGGATTTTTGTATTTTTTTTATATTGAATCAGTCTTACACCTACCATTAGTCCATTGAAGGGGCTATAGCTACAAGTGAGCATTTGTTCTGGAGGAATGCTGGGTATGCAGGGGCGAGGGGGGATGGGAGGGGGACAGCAGCTCCACTGAGGACGGAGGACTTCTTTTTCATCCCCATCAAAAACCATTAACCAAACTGTCGTCTGCGCCGCCGGTCAATGTAAACTTTACTCACAGCGCCTGAATCTGTCTTCAGTAAAGCCTGCACAGCTTTTCAACAATCACGATCTGAACAGCAATTATCTAGGCCGTGCAGTAGTAGACAGTAATAGTGGAACAAACGCTGCTTTATTTTACTTTCCTGATGCCGCTTCACTTTGAGGAAAAAGTCAAAAGAGAACCCACATTAATGCCCCGCGCTGAAACGCAAGCAGACAAAGATCATTTTATCCCAGTTTGGTCAAAGAGTCTCAGGCTGACCTCCTCTGCCACATTCCTCCTCGCGTTACACTGTTTGACAGCTACAACTATTGTGATCCCTCTTCGCGTGGCACCGCTCCAGCTAAAGCTACAGCCCAAATATGACTGAACAAGTAAATCTACACCAGCATCTGGACCACTGGGGACCTCCGAGGCGCTACAATGGCACGTGTGAATGCGGCGGGTCATTTGGCGCGGCCGTACGATCGCTGATAGAGTTCCCGAGTGGGTTTCCCGTCGAGATAAACAAGCGATATGTGGAAGGATCTTTGGAAATAAGGTCAGAAGAGATATCATCCAAAAGTCAACGTTTTCTGAGTTATAACGTTGTTCCTTTGTCAAAAAACATACCACTTTGTTTCAATCACAAAGTTTTGAGTAACTGTTGACTTTGATTGTTTCTTTCTCCAGATGCTGAAACTCCAATCTGTAAAATAACTTTTCTGGATTGTGTAATAGAAACCAAAAGTGTCCTCTAAAGCAGTGGTTCCCAACCTTTTATGTCCCATGTACACCTTGAGACATTAATTTATACTCCGAGTACCCCCTAACTCAAAGATCCTGCCAAAATCTTAACAAATTAAGCAACTAAACATGGATTATTCAGTATTTAGTAGAGTGTAATATTCAAAATACAGCAAAAATACTCTCAAAGTCAAGCCTTTTACTCAAAATCATCATAAAAACTAACTTTTCTTTGAAAGTAATATTGAAACTATCTCTTTCCCCCTTTTTAAATCTGAGGTAAGTCCAAGTACTCAAATACCCCAAGGGGTCCCCGTACCCGTGGTTGGGAAACATTGCTCTAAAGTTCTAACACCTTCACAGACGGACCAGTTCTGCACTCAAAATTAAGTTTCTCACAAGGCCATCAATTGACTATGATGCTGTTGACTACAAAATGGGGCTTGAATCATGTCATTGAATCATTGAATCAAAGCTGCTTCGTAGTCAAAGCATGTTTTATCCACTTGAAGCATTATCTTGTCCATTGCAAAGAACAAAATATCTCGTTGTCATTGGATCTTATCACGTATAAAGCCTCTTAACCTTGTTGTTTAGTCCTCTACAAATGTTCCGAAATAAATGAATCTTGTTCCTCTTTCAGTCTTAAAATGTCAAAAGTCCATTAATACTGCAGTTGTCTGAAAAGTAGAACATGCTTCCCAAATGTTAAGCCCCCTGTTGAACAACTAAAATGCTAAATAATTTTAAATGCTAAACTAGAGGCCAAACCTGCCGCTGTGGACGGGTGAGTGCAAACCAGACTGCATACCTTTCAACAAAGAGAAACAGCACAGAGTGGTTGTCTCAGGAATCCACCGTTTCTCGATGAAAAATAACAAGACGCATGCTATACTGTAACAAGCTGACAGAGTGTGCTTGATAAGTGCACACTGCGGAGATAAAGATTTGGAAAAAGACGGTCTGTCCTGATAATTAAAGATCCTATCTTACCCATTTCTCATGCTTGAAAGAAAAACACTCTGAGGCACAAGCAGTATTTCATGACATTAAGCTGTCATTGCATTTATGGGACACAAGTAAATAGTATGTTTGTTTTGGGCTGTGGTAGCGAAAAATGTTTAAGTCTCAGTCAGATAGAAGATATTGTGACATGTTGTGACTTCCTGCAATGTGTTAAAACAAAAGCGTCTCTGACATTGGATCAACACAACACACCCTTTTACGTGACTACTTTTTCAGATGGGCAGTTTGGCGTGATTTACAGCATAAATGTGTGACTTGAATGCTGTTTAGGCTAGCGTACTGTACCTTAGCTATGTTTTGGACACTTCTGTTTATTTATTTTGCCCATAGGAAACGTCGCACTCGGCTTGTTAATGGAAGGTCTGTGAATCAAAAATTCCAACTTTCTGAGGTCCAGACACGGTACAGTAAACAGTCCAACAGACCTGTGGAAAAACACGTTGAAAGTAGCATAAGCAAGTCACTGTTTAGAAAGCTTAAGGGATAGTCTAGTAGTAGCATAAACAGGGCTATCGCATCCTATGCATAAGCCCTAGTTTTTTAAATGTACACACTCGAAGCTATATTACCTACTATCAAACATAGCATTCTTCTGCACAAGTGTGGTCATCTCAGCCAAAGTAAAGGCTATTTGTAGAACACAGAAAATTCCACTATAAACACACTTGGCATATAATAACTTACTGTTTTGAAATGTTTGGATTCCGGTTCTGAGGACATTGTGGTCGAGCCGCCTTTGTGAGGATAACGTTTTCTTTTCCAAGTAATGTGCGTGTGGAAAACTGTGCCATAGGGACGGAAATTAACCATCCCAATGAGTGCTTCTCAACTACTTTGGTGGTGATCAGAAGTCCTGCAGCTGGGCCTGGTGGAAGACTTTTGTTTAGTCGTGGAAAAGTATCTATTACTGGTGGTTTTGGGATTGTTCACGTGGTACTCTGGGTATATGAAATCTTAGACTTTATTAGTTTAATTTGGACTGTCAAATAAAAGGCAGGGCATTTAATTGAGGTGTTATTAGGCCCACAATAATTACTATATCGACTTCTCGGACAGATAATCAATATAATTTTCAACTCAATATTTATCATCAGTACACTTTGCCCCCACCGAGCATTTTCTCTTCAAATCTGAAAGCTTCTCTTTTGTCTTGTTTTTGTTGCTTTCTTCATCGCCTTCTTTCCTTGCTTTTTGTCGCTTTTCTATTGTGTCATTGTTGCTTTTTCTGGCACATTTTTGTTGCTTCTTTGTCGCTCTTTTGTTGCATTTCTGTCTGTTTTTTGTCGCTCTTTAGTGGCTTTTTTGTTTCACTATTTGTGCGTTTTCATCACCATTCTAATCGTGTTTTTGCCGCTTGTTTATTGTCTTCTTGTCGCTCTTTTGTGGCTTATTTTTTTGTCTTTTTTGTTGTATTTTCATCCTTGTTTTCGTCGCTGTTTTTGACACTTTGTTCCAGAAGCTTTTAGATCTGGAAAACTGGTGAAAAAGTGCTTGGTTTCTTTTTCTTTACGTATTGCTTAAACAATTGTACCATAGCCGATTGTGTTTTATTAAGTTTTATGTTTATTGCAACTTTTATGGTATCCAACATACAGTATGTTAAAATGTACTTTTAGACCAGGGTATTTTTGAGATTGCGCTTTTTTCCGGTGAGTTTCTGTGGCATTAAAGGAACAGGCCACCATTTTTACATACTGAGATATGTTCTTGCCTGAGCTTAGACGAGTTGATACGTACTAGTCTGGTCGTTGTGCGTGCCCTCAGTCACGCACAACAACCAAAGATGTTGTTAGCATTTGCCCTCTCCCAATGTGTTCCTATAGCTCCAAACGGGGGTGAAGTTGGAAGCTACCACGCTCTTCCACGGGCACGCACAAATCCCAGACAGGTACGTATCAACTCGTCTAAGCTCAGGTAAGAACATATCACAGTATGAAAGCACTGTGTGCCCTCAGTCACGCAAAAAGACCAAAGATGTTGCTAGCATTTGGCCTCTCCCAGTATATTCCTATAGCTCCAAACGCGGTGAAGTTAGAAGCGACCAAGCTCTTCCACGGTGCCACTTAGCAAGCCACAAGTCGTCCGATACAGAAGTCGCAGCAGAAAAGTCTGGTCTAAATAGCCTAAAACAAACTACGTTAATGTCTTCGGCCCTTATTTATCTAAACACCGTGACTAATCTTTGCTCAAATTCACACTGTCAAAAGTAGGTCATGCAACACCCAAAATCTGGAAGAGATTATATTCGAAATCGCATGTTGCTGTTGCCTTCTCTGGATAATGTACAATAAGCAAACATGATTTTTACGATATTACTCCCTGGTCATACGCCTGCCGCGCCTCACCTGCTTGAATGGAAGCCTTGTTGAAAAGGGGCAGGCAAAACAGTGAAAAATGTTTTAGTGATGGCTCGGAGCAACACTCAGCATGACACAAGCCAAAGCTGCTCCGCGCGGCCCCACTCCTACAGCTGCAGGAATGGCCAAACAACTCACTCCCACTGGCAGCTCGACACAGGGCTTTTTAACAGGACACCAACTGTACAGTGAGAGTTTGTTATTGGCTGCAAAGATGGGGACCGAAGAAGAATGGGTAGCTGAGTAGTAGTATTTGACATGCAAAGATAAATAAAACAGGCACAACTGGCACCGATCTTAAGATGTGGAGGACAGTAAAGTGCATCTTATTTTATTCTAAATCAAAGCTAGGGTTAATAATAATGTCATAAGTTATCAGAGGTGGATATGAAAAAGCTTTTATAGCAATAACCTTATTGGTCACACACTGTCAAAAGTACAACAGGAGCTTTCAATTCAGGCATGAAATGAGTAAAACACAAGAAAGAATTTAAGAACCCCCTACAAAAAGATAAGACGGTTAGATAGAGAGCATGAGACAATCTAATAGCAGCTGGAATGACGGCAAGAATGGCACTTTTTTGACTTGCCAGCAAAAAAAACACGTTACCGGTTGGATGACGTGATGGAGCCAAGCTGATGTTAGTAGTAAAAATAGTGGAATGTGCTAAACAAATGTAGAAGCTTTTTTTTCTTTTCTTTTTTGAATTGCAGACTGTACATGAGTCATCTTAACTTTTAGTACTCTCAGATTTCCTGTCGTCTTGTCTTTTCAGAATTCTACCTGGTAACATGATGTATAACCTTATCCTAATATGCTATTCTGGCGTGTCTTCATAATGCACTGTCCCAACTCAAAGAAAAATGTTAGAACAATCTAGTCCTGGTTCAATTTGTCTTAAAAGTTATTTGCTTATTACCTTAATGCAATATTCAAGTACTTCCCTCACTGCAATATTAAACAGTTCTAGCACATTCTCCTTGTTGTTATTGCCTGCTGCATGTACTTGCTTCAGTCTGTGGTTACAAGTGAGCTGTGAGAAAGCACGAGGAAGCCATTGTAGCCAGCGGAGGGGAGTTCAAAGCCTGCGCCTTGCGCCTGCTGCCTGGGCCCTGCTTTTTATACAGTACGTGTGAGAGTATGCAGTGGTGAGTGGGTGTTCTCAGTTGTGAAGACACTTTGAACATGGAAGTGCTGGCAGTCGGGCTGAATTCACACCGTACGCTAACACTCCACAGGTGGCTCTGGCTGCCTCGAACAGCTTAATGGACTATCACTTCATTTTATATGATTATAATGTCATCCAATGGACTGCTTCACAAGATGCATTCGTGTCCCTTCGTAACAACATAGTGCATTTTCTCTGCACTGTTTTTCTCAAATGGATATACTTGGCATCCTTCTTTAAGCTAATACTGTTTTCCTTACATCTTATCTTTACTGCATTCCCTGTTGTGATTGCTCATGTTCTGCACCTTACTATGTATGAGGAGTGTATGATGAGTTGCTTTTCTTCACTGTCAGATCAACAAAGTTCTATAATCATGTAGGAAACGATCAAGTATACAGTTAGTCAGTTAACCACTCTAATATCATAGAATATAGCAGTACTTTAAGCCAATAACATGTAAAGCTTTCTTGCTATTACCTCTAGTCTATGCTTGTTGTAAATAAATGCAAGTCTAGCAATTAATAAATTTTTTGGTTGATGATTCAATGAACAGCAACACTTGGTAAAATGCACAATTAATGAATAAAACAATGGAAGACAGTCATAAACACAAGCCAATGACTTCCCCCAAGCATCACTCATCAATTATAGCAGCCTCACCACAAACACAACAGCATGAAAACCATTTGCAGCACCAAACCGACAGTGAACTGACCTTTGCACTGAAACGCCTGCTTGAGATTCAGCAGCACGTCGGCGAACCACCTGACGTCATTCACCAGCTGCATCACGTACTCCGGGTCCACACCGGGGGCGCCGGCCAGGTTGGAGGTCAGCCCCATGGAGCTGAAGGGGTTCGGGGCACGGTGCCTGCGCGCGTCCCAGGTTTTGGTGGATCCGGCCGACAGAGACCCGAATTGGGGGTTAGAAACGTGTCTCGGCAGGCCCCTAGCCCCACTGCCTCCACCTCCTCCTCCTCCTCCTCCTCCTCCGCCGCTGCTGCTGCTGCTCTTGCGAAGCATCCCAGCAAGCCCAAAAACAGACGCCACCACCCCCCGCTTTGAGGTGGCTAAGCAGGCCGGTTACCCACTGATTACAAGACGCTGCCTGCTGGCTCCTTTTTGGATAAGTGAGGCTGGAAGGGGAAAAAAAAAGAGTGAAGCAAATATGTTTAGTAATGGGAAATATGCAAGAGGGCGAGAGAGGAAGCAAGTGTCTGTGAGACTTTATAGATTAGTAACAAGCAGGTTTTGACAGGTCGCGACACTTCGGAAAATGTATGGCCAGGCCAACACAAAAACTAAACAAGGAGTCACCCAGATAGTACAAGGGCCCAGCAAAACTAGACGAGATGAAGGCTTTAGGCTGACAATATTACTAAGGAGCAGATAATAAGCACTGGTTTGAAATGTGGAAATTAACTTCTTAACCCCCACCTGAACCGAGCACATTTTCTCCAGCTTGGCTTTACCCAAGTCCTAAAGCTTCTTGGAAAAAAGTGTCCAAATAGCGACAAAAACGGGGATGAAAATGCACCGTAAGAGCGACAAAAAAGTGACAGAAATATGTGATGAAAACACAACAAAAACACCACAAATGAACAACAGAAAATTGAGGAAAACGAGTATCGCTTTATTTTATAGTACCTTGATGCATTGTACCTAACTAAATTTAGTACAATGTAATCTGCTCTGTAACAATGTGTAATAACTTGTACCTATTGGTTAGATGCACAATGGAATAACTTGTATTAAGATAAGATAAGATAAGATGGTACTTTATTGATTTCACAGATGGAGAAATTGCATAAGTATTTATGCAATTTACTACTATCATTAGTACTTTGTAGGTACATAATGTAATAGGACACGAGACCCTTAGCGTTAGGGCTTAAGGTTAGCGTTAAAGTTATGTCTTATTACATTATGTACCTACAAACTTCTAATACAAGTTATTCCATTGTGTATCTAACCCATAGGTACAAGTTATTACACATTGCTACAGAGCAACAAAAAAGTGACAAAAAGTGATGAAATGAATGAACAAAAAAGCAATAAAAAAGGAAATGTTAAAAAAGTGATGACTATGCGGCAACAACACAAGGAAAAAGATCCATTTAGATGTCAAATGACAGGCTGTAAAGGTTTAGATTTGGAGAAAATGCACTCGGTTAAAGTGGGGGTTAAGGCACTAGATTCAACAACTTTTATATAAGGTAGGGAGTAGCCTTCAGCTTATAAAATGACCTACTCTGATATTACTTTCTATAATTTGTATTAGTTTATCCTTCATTTCATTGAAGGCAGGACATTAATAACCAATTTGTATTTACATGTTGACACTTGAAGAGACAGGGAGAGGATAAAATTAGTTATACACAAACATTTTAATGATTTGTTAGTGAGTGGCCGTATCTTTGGAAATGAAGTAAACCGAACTAACAAGAATAAGTTTGAATGACTTGTTTCACTCAATGTAAAGAAACCTGACGCGTGCGGAACTTTTTTACAGTAACTTGCATGTCCATCCAAACCTTGACAAGCTGCAGGTTTTAAGCTGAACAAAGTGAAGCCACAGTCTGCAGGGTAATTTGCTCGTAATGACAAATTTGTCAGCCTCGTCTTGCGCCTCAGTTGTTGAAAGCTAAAGCGACTAGCTAAGTTAAGTGGGGGTATTAAAGCAGCTTAGCGTAGACAGTATTTTTTCGCTTGACTGAACTTAAAATTTGCCTCGGATTAAACGCGTCGAAACGTGCACACAAAAGACCGTCAAAATCAAAACTCCAAACTTCAAGAAACAGCACGCTGCGAGGGATGAATGATCACGAATCAGTGAGGAGGAAAAGTGATGCTACTCCGAGTTGAGCTGAGGAAAAAACAAGCAATAAAACTGTTTCGCCGACACAGCCAAAAAAAGTGGAGTAACGTCTGCTATTTACTCACCTGTTTGGCGATCAAATGACATAGTGGCCAGGATATCCGAGTAAAAAGATGCTTCTCGCAGAAAAAGGTTTAGTCCAGAGGCATTTTCGTTTCGTTTGTAAAGTCCAAAAGAGGCTGGAAGTTGCCCGATCAGTCACTGTACATTGAAGAACGAGAGAGGGCTGAGGCGACTATCGGCAAAACTCTCAAGTCAATCGTAATTTACTGGGGCGCGTCATGTGACTGGAATGGCGCGCTCTGATTGGCTGGTGGGTTCCTCAGGGGGTTTGGTCTAGTCCCTGTTCAGTCAGGGTTACAGTCTATGGTTAGTGCTCTGTGATTAGCCCCGTTTGAGTCCTGGTTAACCTCTTAACCCCCACCTGAGCCAAGCATATTAACTCGACTCTAAAAGCTCCTGTGAAAAAAAGTGTCAAAATAGCGACAACAAGAAGACGAAAACGAGGATGAAGGTCACATAGACCCACAGAAAAGGTGATAAAAAAGCGCCGAAAATGCAACAAAAAAAGCCTCAATAGAGCAACAGTAAAGCAACAAAAAAGGGACAAAAATGTGATGAAAAAAATAAAAAAAGGGATTTTAAAAAAGTACGAAAATGTGATGAAAAAATGAAAACAATGTGAAGAAAAAATTATGAAAATGTGATGAAAAAATTATGAAAATGTGATGAAAAATTTATGAAAATGTGATGAAAAAAAAAAATGAAAATGTGAGGAAAAATGATGAAAATGTGATGAAAAAATTATGAAAATGTGATGAAAAAATGAAAAAAAAAATGATGAAAAAAATGATGAAAATGTGATGAAAAAAATATGAAAATGTGATGAAAAAAATATGAAAATGTGATGCAAAAATTATGAAAATGTGATGACAAAAATGAAAACAATGTGATGAAAAAATTATGAAAATGTGATGAAAAAAAATATGACAATGTGATGAAAAAAATGTAAACAATGTGATGAAAAAATTAAAAAATGTGATGAAAAAAATACCGAAAATGTGATGAAAAAATTACAGAAAATGTGATGAAAAGATTTTTTTTAAAAGTGTGCTGAAAAAATGACCAAAAAAGTGATAAAAATTACTAAAACATGACGAAAAAGTGATGAAAAAGTGACAAAAATGTGGCAACATTTTTACAAAGACGCAACAAAAAATGTGATATAAAGTGACGACTATGCAGCAACAACGCAAGAAAAAAGATCCTTCTAGATGAGTTCTTGGCTTTCAAATGAATGAGTTACTCTGGCCTACAGTAAGCTCCAGTCAAGAAGCTTTTAGATTTGGGTAAAACTGAACTGCAGAAAATGCACTCGGTTAAGGCGGGGATTAAGAGGTTAAGCTCCGGTTTAGTCCTGGACCCGGTTTAGCCCGTAGTTTGACTTTGCTTTGCCATTGTAGCAGCCAGAGCCAATAACAGTGATTCACAAACTGCAGAGGCGGGTATTTATTCCACGCATGAGTAACATTGAAAACAGTAATAATAATGTACCCCCTGCCTCTAATCAAGTGGTGCACAGAAATGAATAGCTGCATGTTGTTAAAAGACATACAGCCCAGAGAAAGCCAACCTTACCGAGACTAAGGTGTTTGTAAACTGGCCTTATTGTGTCCATCTCTGTGCCAAAATACAGCAACTGGACTTCTTTTTTCCCCCTCTTCCTGAGAGTGCAGGTGAGGAAGGGGGGGAAGGAAATAGTGTTAGTTGTTTTTCTGTTTCTAAACTCAATCACTCACTCTCACTCACTCACATGGAGTTGCCTTCTGTATGAAATGTCCGCTATAAATAAACATGCCTTGCTTTGCCTTAGTACATTCAAACATAGGCAAGGTGGGTGAAGTGTCTTGCCCATGGACAGAATAACAGTCTGCAGGAGCTGGGATACAAACCATCACCACCTTGTCATTATAAGACGACCTGCTTTTCCACCTGACCTGAGCCACGTCGCCCTACAATAAACATAATCCTGAAAACTGTTTAGACAGTGTTGCTGCTGAAAAGGAGCAGAGAACAGCAATTTGTTAACGTCATGTTTTTAGTTTGATCTTGGTCTAGCCCATAAATGTCTAATATTAAAAATCAACATCTGACCTATAGAACTAATAAGGATATTGTTTTGTTCTTCCTAATATGAAGAAAGATCAAGAGTGTGTAGCCTAAATGTGGTCTACAATAATTCTGGTCCGCTATCACTAATTTTCATTTAGTAAAAAATTCTACTTTTCCAGTACATGGGCAGTTCATTATTTCTACATTATTGAAACTTTGTGCAAAACTTTTAGCATTAATTCATTTTGATCTGTCATGCGTAAAATCTCAACAACACAATTTGAATGCAATGAGTGGCCACTTAACCAAATTACGCGTCCTCCTGTGCTGCTGCCATCTAGTGGACGACCTTAAAGCCGCGCGTGATTCATCATCCGCTTCAAATACAGCACCTGGAGGAAGGGTGTGGGAAGGTCTCACTCCGATGGTTTACGACGAGTGCAGTAAATACAGAGGCTGTTTTAACCTTTTGAGCTCGACCAGGACCTCCACTTGTACCTGTGGTCGACATTCACAACATACTATAGGAAACTTCACTACCCACAAAGACACTGGATTGAAGGCGTCTTACAGTGCATTGTACAGAATAAGTGTTTAAGATTCAGACAAATAGAACAACATTAATTCAACCATGAATAGGCTATAATTTAGTAATGCAGCCTGGCAGATAAAAATACAAAATCAAGAATTCATAACCATTCCAAGGTAGCCATAAAGAAGAAGGGAAAAAAATCAATCCGTCAAGTCGATAGAGACGAAGAAGAAACTCTATGTTATTACTGTTAATAGTGGGGAACATGATTTGCTCATAAATGTGCGTAGACAAACCATGACCTAGACTGCAGCAAATTGTGGGTCATGCTTCTACATATTGATAGACAGATACACCGATGTCCTCGGGACCTGCATGATAGTTTGTATATCTGGCTGCAGACGTTATCATAAACTACCAGACTACTCCTACACACAGGGCCGTCAACTGTCTTGCTGAGGCCTAGGGCAAGACAGGTTTATTACATAGGCTACTACGTTACCATTACTGGATATTTGAAGTAAACCTATAATACATGATCACGACTTATTTGTGTTATTGTACAGAAGCATGAAGGTACCAAAACTGTGAATAATCAATACAAAATAAATAGCCTCTCTCCTCAGTGAGTTCATCTATCAGTGGGTAATCAAACAAAACAAAATGTAAAGTTTCCTTCCCCCGTAGGAATAATGAAATGTCATTCTGGTGTCGGACTGTTTAAATTGATTGCCAGTAAATTTTAAGTCAGACTTTTACCTTCAGTAACTCAGCACTCAAGTTCATCAAATACTCTGTCACTTTTTGGTAAGGGTGTTTATACCTTCTTTTTGAGTAGACATAGGTGGATTTTAAAGCAGGGGCGGATCTAGAAGAAAAACATGGGGTGGCAAGCAGGGTCAGGGATCGTTTCTGGGGTGGCAACACGTTTTAGTTTATAGTTTTTCTTGATCGCAAGGTAATTTTTCCGTTTAGATGCAGCTGAGCCTCCCAAAATGATAAACAAATAGCAGCACTGTCCATAATGTAAGTAGGGGGTTTCTAGCTCAAGTACATTTTTTGTGAAACTAACTTTTGTGGAAAAAAAAATATATATATATCATCATTTTGGGGGCCACAGGAGTTGGCACCTTGCTCCTTATTTAGCTATAAAGTTATTGTAGTTCTTTGTCCTGTCAAGGACTGAGTGAGCCTCAGTAAACACCCAAGTAGCTTCTGGAGCAGATGTGAGACATTATGACATCAATGGGGTGGCAAGACCTTTACTAGGGGTAGCAGCTGCCACCCCGTGCCACCCCCTAGATCCGCCCCTGTTTTAAAGTAATGTTAGCTCTTACTTTGTCAATATCTTGGCTTTTCTACATGACATTGAAAATAATGAAATTGTTCATATGAAGCGTCACTTTTTGATGCATTTTTTAGCCATATAACGAAAGCTTTATACTTTATTGATCCCCCATGTAAAAAATGTCCCCTGCATTGAACCCATCCTTCAATGCCGGGGTCACTTTTAGCAGTGGGAACCCTCATGGCACCCAGATGTCAAGCCAATGGTTAGAATTATCAGGCTGGATGACAACATGCAAACTCCCCAGAGAAAGGCCCCTTCAGATCGAACCTGGGACCTTCTTTGTTTGGAAATAAATGTGCAGCTGATAATCTAACGCAGCAAGATCATTTTGAGAAACATCACACAAATCAGAGATCAAACTTGTTCAAGTACTCTCTGAAAATACGACAAATTCTGTTTAAACTCAATATAATGTAGTGGCAGAACACTTTCACCCTTTTCACCTTGAAATTTCCATTCAAATCCAGCCTGTGGACCTTTAAAAACCTTTGGAAATGTATTCACAAAACACGGAGTTGATCTTTGGCTTACACGGAGAAAAAGGCAAACTCGACAAGTCGCATGGTTAATCAGTGTTTGTCTTTATTTTAATATACAAAAGATGGATGTATTCTCTTCTAGTTTATATTTCTAAACATTTCGGCTCACGTACACAGAACACTCGCGCCGTTTTTAGTGAAATCCAAACGCACACAATCTTTATCGACACATACAGTTCACATGAAACAGGGACTCCACTCGTTCGCCCATTCACTCGCTCACTCACTCGCCCTCTCACTCTCTCACTCAAAACACTACAAGAAATGATCAAGATGTCCGAAAATCAAAAAGAGTAGGATTTTGCTTTCACAGGATGCACACATGAAAAGGAAGAAACCCTTTACATTTGTCAAGTAAATATATACATGATAATAGAATTTTTTTTTTGTATTATTTCATTATTATTTCCGAAGATGACTCCATGTTAGTGTCACTACTAACGAGGTACTGCATGAGGTAACTGGGTTTTCTGTTCAGAAGAGCTGGGCATTAAGACAGCATTTTTGGAGGTATAACGATCAATAGAGGATCCGTTTTCGACTTTTTGACCTCGCAATCTCCATTTTTCTGGCACAATACGTGAAAGGTAAGCACCCAGATTATATTACGTTCGTCACCAGCCTTTCAGCGCTTTCACTTTCCCGGTTTTAAAAGGTCCTACATCATGCGTGGCCAGAAGAGGGCGCAGTGTGGAGAGGCGTAGCTACTGTCAAACGTATCAAACTGACTGCACAGTGGAGGCAATTTGAGCACTGACATGAGTACAGACTTTAAAGCTGCAATATGCAAGTTTTTATGTGAAAAAAAGAGTAAATATTTGTGCGGTTTTGACCTTGTAGTGACCCAGTGGCTGGCTATGAGTGGTCAGCATGGCGCCTTTACTTTCCATCACGGTGGTCTCTACAATGCTCCAGGATCAATAGTTTTGTAGGTTTTCTGGAGAGGGTCCGTCTGCATTGAAAACCTTCCAAAGAATTGATCCTGGTGAGTCCTAGAGACAATTGTGATGGAAAGTAAAGGTGCCATGCTGACCACTCATACAGCCACTGGGTCACTACAAGGTCAAATAGGCACAAATATTCACTTTTTTTTCCCAACATAAAAAGTTGCATAATGCAGCTTTAAGGGGAGACACTGCAGGAAAACCCTTTACGTCCAATTTTGGACAATTTTAATCTATAAATTGTCATTGTAATATGTGACTAAAATATATTAAGTCACATATTAGAATGTGACTAAATATATCACATATTAGAATGTGATATATTTAGTCACATGAAAGCCTTATTTCCATATGAAAACAGATACTCACAAAAAAAAATTCTTACATTCCTGTCAGTATTCTACAGCAAAAGGTTCAAACGTTTCTCCAATTCACCTGCAGTGTCTCGCCTTAAACAACATATGCGACATCATAACATGGTTAAAAACTCTCCAAAAGCAGATTTCCGCACGACATAGGACATTTTAAACACCGTCCTGAACGTGAACCGGGTGGGACAGAGACGCAACTTAATTATTGATCGGCAGAAGTAGAGACGGCAAACTCACAGCTGCGATGACTTGAACCGTGTGATATTCAAATGACTATTGCTGTATATAATAAATATTGCTGGACCCCCTCCTCCTGGACCACGCTTTATGCCGTCGTCGATGTATAATAGAACCTTACAGGAAACACTGGCAAGCCAATTTATTAGGTACACACTGGTTTTAGATGCTGGTTAATGTAAAATAGCTTATCGGACAATCGCAAGGCAGAGAGAGGATAGATTCATGTCAGTTTGGAACTGCTTGAAGCATCAGAATGAAGAAGACGGTGATTTGAGGCTGGTGGTGCTCATCTAGTGAGTTGACGCTCCTAAAGTGTCTCTTGAGGAGCTTGGGTAAAACCAATATGCAATTTTTAGCTTATTCGAGTATTTTATCAGCTTAAATCTTTAGCTTATTATAGATTTTACGATGAAAATATGAAATTTTATGGTTGAAATGGGTCCAATAATGGAACTGATAGTCTTTCAACTGCGTAGCATTGGATTGAATGGATAGCCTAGTAAGGCTGCACAATATATCGCAAAAAATATATCACGATATTAGGTGATGCAATATACGTATCGTAAGAAGCCACAATATATCACTATATATATCGCATCACTAAAGTTTTCATCTGAAATCTAGGGCTGTCTCTATATCGACTGATCGTTCAATAAATAACAGAAACAATACATTTTTGGGTTCGATATTTATCGTATAGCCTTCCCCGCCTATTTCTTCTTCATAAAACTTTGATTTCTAACTGAAGCAAATTGAGTTACATTATATTTCATGTTTATTGCAGCTTGTGTGGTATTTTAGGATAAGATGATGCACTTTAATGAAAAGTTTACTGTCATTATTATGCCTGAGAGTTGACAGTATCCAGTATCGCTAGAGTCAATAAAATCGTTAATCGCGATACTTTCCTGTCTTGATATATATCGAACTTCAAATTTGTTATCGTGACAGACACAGAACTTTAAAATGTGAAAATGTTTTAGTGAAACATTTCCTTGTCTAGTTCAATTTTACTCGCTTTGACCCTGTGTTTTTAATGACTTCTGCCTTTTTAATGATTGAAAATATCGCAATACTATCGTTATCACAATACCGTATCGCACATCGCAAGCTACTTCAATATCGTGCAGCCCTACTTGCATGGAAAGCAAATCAAAGAGTCCATTCCTGATCCCAAGCAAGGATTCAAATGTACCTAACAAAACGGCCTGCCAGCTTTTCCCCGTTTGAGACACTGTGGTGGTTTACGAACACTGTCCTCCTGCAGGATTTAAATTCCCTCATCAAAACTGTATAAAATAACACCATCTTTTCCACAGCGTTGTCCATTGTGGCAAAACACTTTTTTTTTCTCTCTCCCCTCCAAGCAGATCCGAGCATCACATCAGCGGGTTTATATAGAGGTAATACTGTTTAAACTGGCATTTCCGGCAGAAGGGGCCCGATAACATAAGCCGCCCACGGTATTTATTTTATGTAGTCTTCTCTTTTTTCTCTCTCTCTCGCTCTCCCTCTCCGTTCAATGATACACAACAATAAGCTTCCTAATAATAATGCAAGTGCTACCTACACAGCTTCTGATCCAGACAAACGGATACCATTAAAAATCAGCATAAAAATCGCAGGGCTAAGTTGTCGACATGGTTTTTAAATACAGGCGCATCTCAGTCAAAGCAGAGGATTGTGGAACAGTAGGTATTTGAAAAGGCCCTGTACAAAATGTTTTCAAACCCAAAAAAAGGGTCCAAATGGTTAAGTATGTAACCTTATGAAACTATCCAAGAGAGCTGGTTTAGTCCCAGTTTGATGCCGGTTAAGTGGAGCTTTTGTCTTGAAGGTCAGCGTTATGTACAGTAGTTTCTAGACTTGGTTTACCACATTGAGACATGGATTAGAGGGTCGAAGAACCTTTTTTTTTAATAGGTTGCAAGCCCTTTATCAACTAATATAGGACAAAGACATTGCCCGAGTGGTTAAAATGACAGGTGCAGAGTCGTTTTAAATCAGGATTTCAGCTCTATAGTTTATCTTCCCAAAACTTAAAACCAACAATAACCTGTGGGAAATTACAGTGTTATCCATTATCAGGGTTTATACTGGCAAAGGCATGTCAAATTTAATGTTTTAAATGCCACAAAGCAGAAAAAATATAAAGATCCATTTCATTTGCAAACATTTAATTGAACAAAGGAACGAGAATTATATAATGTGGTCAATTTCCGTCAAAACAGTTAAAAATTGTTGCACAATGCCATCATTTTTTAAATAAATTTAGCTTTAATACCAGTTTGAATGCAATTTAATACTTTAAAAAGGGACTACACAGAGTTTTAAAATGTCAAAATTATCTATTTTCCTCTCCCTACATGTTCCAGCCATGTCCTAATGTGTAGAGCCCAGACCTATTCTCCACAACTGCGTCTGAAATCCTGCACTGTCACTCACACACAAGCTTAATATAGAAGGTGCAGTTACATGTATGACCTGAGGTGGCAGTAGTGAGTAGAAAATGGCCAACTTGCATCTAGCCCCTTTAAAAAGCGCATTATGCAACTTTTTATGTGGAAAAAAAAGTTGATATTTTTGTGTATTTGACCTTGCAGTGACCCAGCAGCTGCATGAGTATTCAGTAGGGCGCCTTTACTTTCCTTCACAGTGGTCTCTTGGGACGCCCCAGGATGAAATGTTTTGTAGGTTTTCACTTCTGACCCACTTTCCTCAGCAGAAAACCTACAAAACAATTGATCCTGGAGCGCTGTAGAGACCGGCGTGATCGAAAGCAAAGGTGAACCACAGGCCGCTGGGTCACTGCAAGGTCAAACACCCACAAATATCAACTTTTCTTTTCCGCATAAAAAGTTGCATAACACACCTTTAAGGCCCTGATTTTCGCACAGTTCATTTAGTGACTTAAATGAACCCTGATTGAATGATGAACAATTTGATTCCTATTTGGATTGCCCGGTCTGCAGAGGTCATCAAAAGTGGTCTATAAAGAAGAAATAGTGTGAAAACTGCCTCCTTGTAATGCTACGGCTTGAAATGAATTAAATTGCCTCCAAAAATACTAACTTTCTCCACAATGATCCATTTCTTTGAGATGCGCTTGTAGGATTGTAGCTGAGAAATCCCTTTATGGTTAATGACAACGTTTATAATGCCCTGGTTATGTCTTTAAAAAATATAACATCAGTGTACAAGAACTGCGTGTCCAGGCTATATACACAACTAATCACCTACTTTTTTCGGTTTGTACAGCATTTTTTCAAACACCTTGACAAGTGGTAAGCCTCTTTTAGACAAAAAAAAAAGAAAAAAAAAAGAAGTAAAGGTCGGTTGGGAGGTTGGGGGGGGGGGGGGGGGGAATCTCCACAGACAACAAAGGCCTGACCGGCAATAAAATATCTCGACGACTAAAACACAACATAATACATAACACAAAAGTTTGATATACATGTACAAAAGCCTGAGGTACTTGTCAGAACATTTGAGGTCAGTCAGAAAGAGCGAGCGAATGCGAACTCGCTTAAAAAAAAAAGAAAACAACCCAAAAAAAAAACACAAAAACAGAAAATTAGCCACGTAGAGTCATGGTTAGCGTCATATTAAACATCTACAAATCCTTGAGTATTGTGGAAATAGTCACAGCAGCATTACGGACATTCAAATGTATGGTAAAAAGTCATGTCTATGGTTATAAACTGTACGACTACTATGGCATTTTGCATTTGTAAGATGAGAAGGCAACCATTTTTTTTTATTTTTTTTTCATGTCGAGCGCTTCCTTGCATGAAACGTATACAGTGAAGTGAGGTATTCGTGAGGGACTGGTGTCCGACTGAGGCTAGGTCAACAAACAGCCAAACGAAAAAAAAGAAAAGAAAAATCAGAAATTAAAAAACAGACATGTTGCTTTATATACTCAAGTATGGCCCTCGCAAAAAAAAAAAAAGAGGAAAAAAAAGAAAAAAGTAGTAGAAATCCCCAAAATTATATATCTGCCCGCGGTTCTAGTGTCACACAGCACTCAATCACAACCAATCATTTCATAGTTACAAAACCAAAGGCGATAAAAGCTGGGACGCCGGACAAAATGTGAACGAAACGGAATACTCCTAATTATAGACGAAGGCAAAAAGTGCAGCAGTACAGACAATAGTGTTCATTTCAATGCTCTCACCTCAAAGCAAGAAGGTCCTGGGTTCGATTTCTGTGAGAGTTTGCATATCGGGGTACGTTTTTCCCCATCACCTCCGGAGCCAGGACTCCACTTTAAAAAGACTTTCTGGGGCTTTCCTGGTTGAATAAAGTTAACTGATTTGACTTTGACAATTTGGCGATTTGTAGTATCAGTTCATTCTAGGCCTGTCACGATATCAAATTTGAGGTTCGATATATTGAGGCGGGAAAATATCGCGATAAACTATGTTATTGAGTCTAACGATACGAGACACTTTCAGCTCTAAAGCATGAAAATGACAAAAAATCTGCGATAAATATGAAAAAATAGAGTTGGGAGATAAATTGAATTCATTCAATTAATTTATGGAAAATGGCTAAAATTTATTTTTTGGCCATATCGCCGTGCCTTATGAAAAATATTTTTTAACTGAAGGAAATTGGGCTAAATTAAGTTTTACAAAGAAAAAAATAAGTGGAAAATGCTAATTAATGTACAATATTGAGTGCAAAAAATGTATTAATCTGTTTATTGAAAGTCGATATCTTAATCATTGTGACAGCCCGAGTTAACCCAATCCCTAACTCTCAACCAAGCGCAATATTATTGCTACCAAATTTAAAACAATCTTTTAAAATTGTTTGAGGACATCCTTTGTTCTTACTTGGTTAATGCTCAACATTATGAGATTAGCAGATCTATGCATTTTTATTTGAAGCGTCCCAACTTCCTCTCAAACGGTTTTGCACACGCACACACGCTCACTCCACTCTCTTTAAAATCTAAAATGTGTAACATTGCAACTCCGGACAGCATCCATCAATGCCCCTGGCACTGGCGAAGGAGTAACGCTCGAATTTCTACAATAAAAAATAAAATAAAATCCAGGAATAGCATGTCCATCCACGATAGCTAGCCGGATATAGTTTGGCTCTCAAAAATTAGAGATAAAAATGTTCCGAAGAAGCCTACAGAATACCTGAGAGGTAGTTCCCCGTGGACAAGCCAAGTCTGTCCCCGAAATCTTCACAAAACATTTCCAGGATGCTTGCTTCCTCCTCTTTAAAACGCATGCTCCGACGCGCTAGACCTTTTTTTTTTTTTTTGAGGCATTTGCAGGTTTAGCGACAGGGAGCACACGCGCGACACTCAGGTTTTTTCTTTTGTTTGTTTTTGTTTTTAAAAATCTTCAAACCCTGAGGAAGATGAGTATATTTTTGACTAACAGTCTCAAAAGCGGTTTCTCCTCCAGAGGTGCAGCAAGAAAGAAAACAAAAAAAAACAAAGTTCATTTTGGCCGCCCAAGATGACCGCGTGTGACCAAAAGACGTAGGTAATGACGAACTCATGAGGTAATAAAATAGACTAAACACAAATAAATGCATGAGGTAATAACATTAAGGTTTGACACATGGTGAGCTCTGATGTGCCGGTCCATAGCTTATTACTACCATTCACTACAGCAGATGGATGTTAGTAAAAAAAAAACCAAGTAAAATCGGACTAAAATACCGCTAAGACTTGTTTTCACATTGTAGAGTCTGAAAAAAGTTAAAACCCAGATGAAGAGCAAGAGCAAGTATTCGTCCTCACTAGTCAGTTTTTATCCTTATTGTATTTGTGGGGCGCCATTTTAATTTCTAAGGCTGATGCAGAATTTTGGGGGATTCTTATCAGCCGATATTTTTGGCCGATTTTTCCAAATGTTTTGGTCTATAATCCTGTACAAACATAAATAATGTACTTTGCCACTTTAGCAGAGGCCAATTTTATTGAATGTCTTCATGTGATCCCATCATAGTTTCTGTGATTAGCATTAGCATACTGTTGCTAGCCGCGGCATTTTAGTGATTGGATTCTCCAAGTTCTGTGCTTCAAAATGGCACGCAGCATGTCCATGTTCGCTGAGGTTTAGTGAAGCTAACTTTAGTCAAACTTGAAGCTAACCAGTTTTCATCGCAATGTTTCTCTGTTTCTCTGAGGCCGAGGGAGTTGTGAGAGGACTCATTTTAAAGCCCTGCGGTCTCACTTTTGCTGCCTTTAAAAAAAAAAGTATTTATTTAAATATTTATTAAAAGAAAAAACTATGCTGAATATTTTGTGTTTTCTGAATAGTCATAAAAGTACAAATGATTTCAAGTCTGCCTCGATTAAGGAGAGGTCTCTGTTTCACACCTGCCCCCTGCTGGCCAGCCCTCACACCTGCGCAAGTAAACTGAGCAGCACGGCCTGATGACATCATCACACAGCGCCGTTTGTTTTTATGTCAGGCAAAAGCATGAGCCATGGCACGTGAAATGCGAGGGGGAAAAAATCCCAGTGCCATGAAAAAATGCACGTCTGCAAGTTTCTTTTTTGACTATGCTAATTTTGTAATCGTTTAGTGTAATAATCGAAATTGTAATCAAATTTCGATTAATTACACAGCCCTACATTCGGGTACGTTTTTAACAAGGAAAGAGCACTGTTTCGTGGCTAAAGGATCAAAATAGCAAATTTTTACATGGTGCGCCCCCTTTTAAAAGCCTGCCTTGCTTGCCTGAAAGCAGCTCGTTCTAAAAGCATACTGTATAGTGAACTTGGGAACTTCAGAGGCGTCAAATTCAATCATACTCTGAGTGCTTTCTCATATACCAAGACTACAACCTTGCTAGATATTTTAAAGATAAATGCCCCATCTATTCAAAAGGGTTGCAGATGTTTTTTGCTCAATTTGAAAAAGATCAGGGTCTATGTTTGTGTAGTTTCTTTAAAATATTTGTTTAAAAATTATATGGAGCCAGTAGAGTAATACTTGATCTTGCCCTTCATCCTGGTTTTGGACATCAGATTTATAGAACGTAAAAACAAGCTAATATGGGGTAAAGGGGATGGTGTTAAAATAGCAGCTGCATTCATGTCGCTTGTTTTGTTTTCTTCTTAAAAAAAAAAAAAAAAAAGAATTCACCGCCGAGTTTGGATTTGACCAAAAAAAAAAAAAAAAGTAGTTTTTTCGGGGTAGGAGGTGGCGGTTTATTCGAGGGAACGGGACAGGACAGTGGTGGCGCTCAGGTGCTGGACTCTTTGGGAGGTAGGTCTTCGTTGGTGAGAGCCGTTACTATGGAGACGGGGCAGTCGTTGTTGATGACGGCGCTGATCGTCCTGGAGATCTGCCCGATGCGCTCCTCCACGCAGCCGGCCGACAATCGGGCTTCGGCGTCGTGGTCCCAGCACTCCTCGATGGTCTCGCACATCTGATTCAGGCCCTGGGACAAACAAACACCGGGTTAATCCAAGTTATTGCTCCTTCTACCACACGGAAAGTAAGTGCAGAGAATAATGAGGGATGAGTAGTAATTGTTTAAAGCAGTGCTCATGCCCCTAGAGGCCATAAGCGCCACTGCAGGTATTTGTAGCATGTTGCGTTTTTTTACTCATTAATTGTCCTTCACTCAAACTTGGCTGTAAATACTGTTTAAATAGCGCTAGCCCGCGGTTAGCTTTGCCCGTTAGCCTGCTAGCTTCTTCTTTGTGATTCCATTAGTGTGTATTGGTGACTCCAACCCGTAGGTAGCGAAGTGGCAATTGTGATTTTCTGGCCAGCGACACCAGGGGTAGATGAAAGACCCCCCAATCATCCCATTAACACTTGAATTACCCCCAGAGGGACTACGGAAAGGATTTATTAAGGTAAAGACGCTACATTGTACCGCTTCAAGACAATGGTTCCCAACTATGTGGGCACCTGAAATCTTGTCTGGATAGAGGGTCAGGTCATGAGAGATACATCTTCTGAGCAAATATGGTAAACATCATTAAAGCTGCCAGAAAAAAAGGACTATGTGCAGAAAACAATCACATTTATGTACATTTAAATCCTTATTGGTTATTATTTCATGCATTTGTGGACTGGAGGGGCTCGGCCTGACTTCCAACACACAGGGGGAAGAATCTTCAAGGAAAAAAGGCTGGGAATCACTGTTCTAAGGTGTAAAGTTATGTAAAAAACAAAGTGCTGTAGAAGAAGAAGCACGACCAAATGTGAATGCTACCCAAAATAATTGCCAATTTTTCACTTTTGTATGCTAAAAACCTTTCATTCTAATTCCATTCTTATACCCAGTGTGGTTTATGATGCAGTCACTACGACGGCTTTACTTATACATTATCCCACGTATCAAGAATTACACTCCTTAAAGCCTTGCATTGAGCAGTTTTTCCAGTCACCAAACACACTGAGAAGGTGGAAGGTGTCGGAGGTATCGGGAAAATTTTTAAAGCTTTTTAAAGCCCATCTTTAAAGCTACTAGAGTACATTCCACGCACGGCACTGAATGGTTTGCGCAAAAGCAGCCCTGAATCATGTAATTGAAATATCTATGCCACATATTCTTCTTTAGTACAAAATGCCTTTGTCATTTTTTTCCCCCACTCACCGGATGTTTGAGCCACACGTCCTTGATCGCTGGACGCATCTTTTTGTGCACCACCACGTCCTGCAAATCCTCCAGAGACGGATGCTGCCCTATTTCATCCTCGAACGGCAGCATGTACTCGCTCGCCGTACCTGCGCGAGGGAACACAGGAAGGACGGGAGATGGAAATTACATTAAGCAGCGGAAAGGAAGAAGAAGAAAAAAAAAAAAAAAAAGAACACGTCAACCGGGCGTTTAAACATACCTGACCTTTGAACTCCACCCGACAACACAAAACAAAACTAATCTCTGGTTTGTTTGATCAGCTTCGGGAGGCAGTGAACTTTAAACAGCGGAGCCTGAACTGCTCGTTTTTGCCTGTGAGCCGAGTAATCAGATTTGTTAAGCAGCTCCTGTTCAGATAAAAGGTTTTAAAATATGAAAATGTGTCAACTTTTCAGTGGGTCAATGGGATAATGCGGTTCATGAGGGGATGCAATTATAGCTCGATACTAGTGGCCGATAAACAAAAAGCAGCAGCTCTGAAGCAAAAATTTGAAGCTGACATTTATGAAACCCATTGAAAGATCATGTGTTTTGAAGGCTGCTTTTTTAAAAAGGTGCATTATGCAACTTTTAATGCGCACAAAAAGAAGGGCGTAAATGACCTTTTGTGACCCAATGGCTGCATAGGTGGTTATAATGGCGCCTTTACTTTCCACTACGGTGGCCTCTACAATGCTCCAGGATCAATTGCTTTGTAGGTTTTCTGGAGCAGTGAAAAAAAAACCCAGAAACCCTTAAAGGAATAGGCCACCGTTTTTAAATACTGAGATATGACCTTCACTTAGACGAGTTGATGCGTAGCCGTCTGGTCTTCATGTGTGCGCTCAGTCACGTAAACAGAGCACAGACGGCGTTAGCATTTAGCCTCTCTCCTTCCATCTATGGATCCAAACGGAGGTGAAGTTAGAAGCAACCAAGCTCTTCCATGTTTTCCCTTTTTAAATATGGTTACACAAGCCTGTACACAATCCAAGTAGTCACACAAAATCAAACATGTCGATCTTCTAAGCCAGGGGTCTCAAGGGCCAAAATTCAGCTCCCACAGCGGGTCGCGGGCTGCATATAATAGAGAACATTATATGCGATATGTATATATATAGATATATGTGTGATTTGGTCAAAGCCCCAACTTAACTGTAGCATCGTTAATAACAACAGCTTACACTTGTATTGCACTTTATAAGCCTGTGTCACAAGTTCCTCAAAGTACTACAAAGTAGTCAGTATTCATTCACTCCACACTCGGTGGTGGTAAGCTGTTATTGAAGCCACAACCGCCCTGGGGCAGACTGTCCATTTACGACGTGGCTATATAATGTGTTGTTCATATCCTGAGCTCTTTTCATGTCACTGCCCTCTGCTGGACACGTGTGGGACTCTTTCCTTTTTTTTAATTTAATGCCCCCTTGTGGCTAGAATGAACATTCTGGTTATTCTTTAAAAAATTATGACTCCGCACAGGAATGGCAAGAGACTTACTTTTTTTTTTTTTTACATACTCTGGAATTGATGCTCTACGGGGCAGGGGCCTGATTAAATCATCGCCGTATGTTGGCTAGGTGTAGCAATATTTCTACACCCATCTATTATAGAAAACGCTATCTCAATGGCCGCCGCCTGGGCGCCGCCATGTTTATTTCCCATACCGACTCTGAAGCTAAGCAGGGAAGTGCCTGGTTAGAACTGGGATGGGAGACCGTTCCTCGGATGCTAAGCAGGGAAGGGCCTGGTTAGGACTGGGATGGGAGACCGTTTGGGAACACCAGGAAGCCTGGCGACAGTACTGAGTGCGTGGTTGGTGGTGCTGCTGTCCGAGGACAACCCGCTGTCACAAAAACGCGAGTGCACGAGATCTGACTGCCGTGCGTGTGCGCGCATCCAAACAGGGCTATGTGTGCGTGTGTGTGCGTGTGTGTGCGTACGTGTGTATGTGTGCGTGTGCGCATCCAAACAGGGCGATGTGTGCGTGTGTGTGCGTGTGTGCGTGTGTGTATGTGTGTGCGTGCGTGCCCTAAACCTGCTTAAACACGAGCCTCTAATCAAACGCGATGCTCCGACTGATTTATCCTCCGTGTGAGTAAAAGCGAAAATGAAACTAAAACTTAACGAGCGCATGGCCTGCACTGCGTAGTTTTTTTTCTTTTTTTTTTTCCTTTGCTGCTGTACCATTTGTTTTCTATTTTGCTTTCACGTATTGTGAGCCCAGAGGTACATTTTATTCTAAAGCAGCTTTGAACGCATTGCCCATTTTACTGTAAGGTTATAAATACTGTCTAACAACGATCATTAGGCTATTTCACTTCAAAACCTACTCATTATTTATTTTTTTGTACACTACCGTGATGGACCAAACCACGGGTCCTGCACCGTGAACCAAACCGTTAAAGCTGAACCCCTAATATTTATCCATAATTATTCCACTGTCTCTTGAATCCTGTTCCCCGAGTTTAGCGAAAATATTGTCGTAGTTTATAAGAAAGGAGCACGGGTGCATCAAACAATTGTTTTTTGCCTTCATTCTTTTACACATTTGTAGTGGCCATAGTTTTTGGAATGGGTTGGGAACCACTGGTCTACAGCTGAACTGTGTGACGGGTTGGACATTTCTTTGTAATCACTCACAATCTCAGAATATCAAATGTGGAGACTAGCGAGGCCCGGCCGAAGGCCGGGTCTCAGCTAGTACTACTATATTGCAAGGCCAAGTAATATCACTATGCCTTGCAATATAGTACCCCTTTTATCCGCTTAGAAAGTCGACATGTTTAATTTTGTGTGACTATACTTGGATCGGGTAAACGTTCACATAACCATATTTAAATAGGGAAAACGTGGAAGAGCTTGGTCGCTTCTAACTTCATCTCCGTTTGGATCCATAGATGAGAAGAGGAGAGGCTAAATGCTAACGGCATCTGTGCTCTGTTTACGTGATAACAGCTACATATCAACTCGTCTAAGCTAAAGGTAAGAACATATCTCAGTATTTAAAAACGGTGACCTATTCCTTTAAAACAATCCATCCTGGAGCGTCATAGAGGCCACTGTGATGAAGGATAAAGGCGAATTAAAGGCCGCTGGGTCACTGAAGGGTCAAAAACTGCATAATGCACCTTTAACCTCTTAACCCCCGCCAGAACCAAGCAAATTTTCTCCAGTTCGGCTTCACCCAAATCCAAAAGCTTCTTGTAAAAAGCAACAAAAACGAGGATGAAAACGCAACAAAAATGTGACAAAAAAAAGCAATGATAATATAATAAAAGAGTGACTGAAGAGCGACAAGAATGTGACAAAAACCACTACAAAAACACAACAAAAAAGCAACGAAAACATGACAAAAACGCTTCAAAAATGTGACAAAAACGCCCGCGCTCTATGCCTTTGCTTTCAAATGAGGCGTTACACTGTTGCTCTACAGTTGAGAAGCTTTTAGATTTGGGTAAAGCTGGACTAGAGAAAATGCAAACTGTTAAGGCGTCGGGTAAGAGGCTAAACTATTTTGCCAAAATATCCTCATTCATGACGATGGCAATAAAAGCAATGAGGTCAGTTCAGTTCAGTTCTTTGCAGGAAGAAAGAAAAGTACATTTATCAGATCATGCTTTGCAAGAGGCTTTAAAATAATAGTATGACTCTGGCTTTGATCTCATTGTGGCCTGTCTGATGTTTTTCTTTTCATCATCTCTCTCTGCTGTATCTACATATTTCCAGTTATTTATTCAGAACTTCAAGGGCATTAGAATAGGCCATATTGCTTTACTGTGTCCATGATCTTTATGTGGCTCAAGAAAGTATTACTTCAGAAAAGTAACTTCTCAGTGCTAACTCCCAAGATCATTAGCTAATGTATATTAGCTCCATGTCCCCGTGTGCGGCGCTCTGTCATTGGCCTCACCGTCGCAGACCGTGCAGCGGGACACCAGCTCCCACAGCACCAGCCCCATGGCGTACATGTCGATCCTCAGGAACGAGTCCCGCTGGAAGTTTATCGCCCCCTCCAGGACCTCCGGCGCCATGTACCGCCGCGTCCCCACCTGAGCGAAAGAGAGCAGAGATTTGAAGACATTCTTTACATTTGGTTTGGTCGGTGATGCTCTCTACAGTGATTATTAGCAACTCTTGTTTTGGAAAAAGCCAGAAAAGCAGAACGGCTTTATTATTTCTTTAGAAAAATCACCATTAAATCTGTTGTTTTGAGCAAGTCTTTAAATGCCGCACGAGTTGTGTCTTTAATGCTTTTAGTGAACTTTTTACTTATTTTATTGTATTGTATATTGTATGAATTCAGTGAGTCACATGTCATGCATTTTAATGCCCAAATACTACATTATAATGCCACAAATACAGAAGAAATCGGCACATATTTATTTTTTTATTTTATTTTATTTATTATATTATATTTAAAGGCCCTATACCTACATTCAAATGTTAGTTGTGGTCCAAACTCATTAGTAACTTTCCTAATGTATTTGTAGCATCCAAATTCTTTACAGGGACAAGTTTATAGGCACACTTGCAGAGTCACTTTTCAGGGACACGTTCACAAAAATGTTATTATTTTAGTTAGGGGGTAGTGATGTGCGGGTCAGGGTTTTTTTCAACCCGCGGGTCCCGCATTTGGAGCAGGTTCTAACCCGACCCGGCCCGCCCCGCAACGTTGTTCTATTTTTACAGCCCGCCCCGCCCCGCCCCGCACCCGCACCCGCAACCATTAAAAATTACGCGTTACAACTATGATCCGTATGAACAGCACCGGCGTGTCAGCTCTCTCTCTCTCTCCCCCTCCGAAGAGCGCTGGGCAAGAGGGAGAGAGGAAGAGAGCAGAGGTCGGCCTAACGCGAAGTCACACACAGTCGCACATACGGTGGAAAATAGGACACATGAGCTCCACAAAAGCGTTCTCTGGATCACAAGCTGCAAAACGCTGCTTGTTTTATGAAAATCCAACGTATATTTACGCTAAAAACCTGCTGTAAAGGCGACGGAATAAGTTGTGAATGAATTCAATGAATGCGCGTACGGAGGCATAGAGTGCCCGCGACCGGCATTTTTTGACCCGCCCCAACCCGCCCCGCGATCGAAGGAGAATTTCACGACCCGACCCGACCCGAACCGCGGGCAGACCGCGGGGCCCGCGGTGGAACCCGCAACCCGCGCATCACTATTAGGGGGTGCTGAGGAAAAAAATCCCCCCCCCCAAAAAAAACAAACAACAACACTTTTTCTGCTTTTTCCTATTTATTAATATTGCTTGCTGCTTCCAAACTATCCACCAGGGGGTGCTGCAGCACCCTCAGCACCCTGGGTTCCCAAACTCCACACAGAAAGACCCCGTCCTGGTGGGAATCGAACCAGGGACCTTCTAGCTGTGAAACGCTAACTGCCACTGCGCTACTGTGCCACCAATATGCCGATACGTAATACCAGCTTGAATCCATTTCAATGCTTTTTAATGACATTTAAGGATTCATTTAATGACTTCATGCTTTTTAATTCACCGTGGAAACCCTGGAATTGTATTGTTTTCTTACTTTAATTGATTTCAAATGGACCGTTTTTTATTGTTTTTAATGATTTATTCTTTTAGAGTTAGAGTCAGCTCTCAGTTTATTGTCTCTTACCATCTTAATGACTGGCGGAGCCACATTGATACATTTTTGCTTTATGTTCATTTTTGTGCCACTTTGGAACCACCATGTTGTTTAAATGTGTTATAGAAATAAAGTGGATTGGATAGTTTGGTCATAGCATTAACTTAACCCAAACACTTAACTTAACACCTGACTTTAACCTGAACATCCACAAATGTCAAAGTGTGCCATAATTCAGTCATCAGGAAAACTGGGCTAAGCGACTGAATCTGCTTCTGTCCACACATTTATATCGAGTCAGAATTCATAACAATGCCATGTAGAGATACTTTGTTCATAAATATCAGGCTAAACATGTGTCCCCGTACCTGGCCGTGCGTGTCTCCCGGAGGTTTCCCCGGTTCAAACCGAACAGCCAGCCCAAAGTCCCCGATCACCGCCGTCAGATCATCGCGGAGCATCACGTTTTTGCTCTTGAAGTCCCTGCAGAAACGGCAGCGGTTTGGAACAGAGTCTTTACATTGGCTTTGTTATGGAGACATTTAGTCGCGCATGTAACACACCAGCTGCTGTTTTATTATTTATACGTATACATGCATAATCTGCAGGCTTCAAAGAGGGAGCCTTTGTTAGCAGTGTGATAAAATATGTGCACTGACAATACTTTCCACGCTGTAACTATTATTTGCATAACATTTTCCTAACGAGACGTGCCCGTTTTAATTTAATGCACGAAGAGCAGATGCACGGAGCGAAAGTGCGGCGTGTAGTTTTCCCACACAGATATGCAGAACATGCAGACTTTGACTTAAAGGAACAGGCCACCGTTTTCACACACTGAGATATGTTCTTACCTGAGCTTAGACGAGTTGATGCGTAACTGTCTGGTCTTTGTGTGTGCCCTCAGTCACGCAAATGTTGTTTTAGCATTTAGCCTCTACAACTGCCTCTAAAATCCTGCTCTGTCACTCAAAATGTTGTTACTTGGGTCCGAATTGCCGTCATGCACGAGCTTAATATAGAAGGTGCAGCTACATAAATGACCTGAGGTGGCAGTAGTGAGGATAAAATGACTTGCATCTAGCCCTTTTAAACTGAATCTGCAAACCAATCAGGTAACTCAAGTCACGCAAAAGGATAAAATTAAAGTGATTTCTTTCATTTTGTTGAAATATATTGACTGAATATACACACTCTCCAAGGTGAACTCCTTTTAAAAAGGTGCATTATGCATTTATAGCTGAAAAAAAAAAACACCTTTTTAATCATTGCGTATTTTACCTTTTCGTGACCTAGTGGTTAGCATTGCACCTTTAATTTCGATCACGGTGGCATCAATTGGTTTTAGAGTTTCTGGTAGGTTTTCACTGCTGAAAGCAAAACAACTGATCCTGGAGCATTTGTTGAGACCACCGTGATTGGAAGTAAGCCATTGAGTTACAAAAAGGTCAATTACGCACAACCAAAAGTTAGTTTGTTTCCATAAAAAGTAACATAATGCACCTTTAAGCTACATAATTGTCTTCGAAGCTTAAGTAGCTCTCCGATGGTTTTGTGATGTAAAAGTATCTCACCAGGTACAAAAGGTTGGAGACCCCTGCTTTACACGATCCAGGTCTAGTTACACAAATTTAAACATGTCGATTTTCTAAGCAGATAAAAAGGGGTGCTATATTGTGAGGCGTAATAACACAGGAGCACTTCGACGTCCTGCGTGGATTACTACACCTTACATATATATATCTTCCCTTTTTACCGGCTTAGAAAATCAACATGTTTAATTTTGTGTTACTAGACTTGGATCGTGTAAAGGCTCACATAACTATATTTTAATAAGATAAGGGAAAACGTGGAACGGCTTGGTTGCTTCTAACTTCATCCCAGTTCGGAGCTATACCTTTGCGGAGAGAGGCTAAATGCAAACGACATTTGCGTGACTGAGCGCACGCACAAAGACCAGAGAGTTACGCATCAACTCATCTAAACTCAGGTAAGAACATATCTCAGTATGGAAAAAAACACAGGTGGCCTGTTCCTTTACGGCGGCACAACTGATGAAACAATAAAGATTGATTGATTGATTGATTGATTGATTGATTGATTGATGACCATGGAATTAAAATGGCTACAAAACTAATTGAAATAGATGTAAAACTTCAATTATTTAGATCAGCGTCTCCGAAACTGTGGTGCTATGGCTTGTCTTCAGGTGGTTATCTCAAGTTCAAGAACCACAGATGTAGCTCAAATAATGTCTTCTGCAAACATGTTCTTGAATGCCTGGACTTTAGAGCACTTTATAATCCAGTCTTCTCTTAAGTGTTCAGAATGTGATATTTTCTAAAACTGCCGCTCTAATTTAACAGGGGAGGCTGGTGTGAGAGGGAAAGGACCTCGCTTGTTGTTACAGTCGTACAGTTCAATACAACATGAAATGAGAGCGAATCAACCTTGAAACGAAGATAATTATGACTGTAATATTTCATAGTGGCATTCCCTTCACACGCCCTTCATCCAAGAAATATTCCAATCATTTCTTTATTCATCAGCAGAAGCCACATACTTAGACAATGTGTCACTGATAGAGAAGCCTCGGAAGGTCAAATAATCCCTCAGTCAAAGGCACAGAAACACTTTATATCAGACAAATGGGATATTGAACACAGTGCTCCGCAGCGCCCCCTGGTTGTACCTGTGTGCGATGGTGGGTTTGGGGCCTTCTCCCTTGTAGCTGGGGATGTCCTCGTGCAGGTAAGCCAGGCCACAGGCCATGGTCTCCGCGATGTGACACAACTCGCTCCAGGAGATGGGGTTCCCCTTCAGGTGGTCCGTCAGAGAGCCCTGGAGCAGAAACGCACAGACAAAAGGTCATTAAAGGTCCTCGTCATGAGCTTTTTTACCCTCATTTAGAAGAAGCTGCTTTAAGAGTCTCACTACATTTTATCTTAGCAATTAAAGGCATGATGAGATACATTCCTGAATGTTTTTCTTGACACACTTAAATATAAGTGGCTTGTCTTAGGAGTATGGCTGAGTGCTATTCATGTTTTGTTTGCTTGATACCAGTACTTTAACGATTCTTTGTTTTCGATACCAATTCCTGGCCGATACTTTATTTGATACATACTGTATACTAAAATATTTGTCATATAGAACCACAAAACAGAACAATAATGTACTTTATTTGAGCTGAAACAACCAAGTAACTTCCTCTAATGCTGTTCCTGGATACAACAGCAACAAAACTCTGTCTCTAAAGATATTTTAAGGGAATTTACAGAAAATTGGGGGAAAAACATGTTGACAAAAGTGGAAAAATTGGGGGAAATTTTGGTGAAACAATTTTAAAAATATGGCAAATTTGGCGGGAAACTTGAAAAATGTGGGAAAATTTCTGGAAAATTTCTGGAAAATATGTCCAAAAAAAATGGGAAAAATTGGGGAAATTTTGGAAAAAAATCTTGGGAAGTATTTTTGCAGTTTTCTGGTTGTTTCACCTCAAACAAATGGTAATCCAAAATTTAAAAAAAGGAATAAATCAACATTATTAATATGTTATGGTTCCATATGACAGATAATTTAGCAAAGGCATCGATTTGAAATAAGTATCGAAAACCAAATATCTTTAAAGTACTGATATCTAAAAAATGTAACAGCACCCAGCCCTGCTGACAAAACCTTATGTCTTGTTACTAATCACCTTATTCCGGAGGCTGGCGTGGGCGCCGCCATGAATTGTGCCCGCCCCTTTTCTCCTATGTGTTAACATGGGACTGGAGTCCGCATAAAATCAGTCACTACACGAAAACAAAGCCGTTTTCAGGCCGCACAGAGAAACGCTGCAGTGTTGACATGTTGGTGCAAATGAACATTGGCCATTTTACACAAATCAACCGATTAAAAACATCAGATTTGAGCGGAGAATATTTTCCCTCGTTCTCCGTTAAAATGAACGGGCTTCGCGCTCGACCGGAAGTGTCTGGAAAACGAGGTGCCAAGACAACGCAAAAAGTGGCAAAAGCGGGCGGGGTGGAATAAGGTAAATAGATACCGGCGTCATAGAAGGGGGCGTGGCCTCACCGAGAGGGAAAACAGAATCCTTCGGGAAACACAATTTTTCACTCTTTTTAGCCGTTTCCTGGCAAATATAAGCTTATTTATCACAGACAAAAAAAGTCAAGTCTAAATCGGGTCCATATGGATGTTTATTCACAGCAGATTGTTCAGTAGAAGCGAAAAAACGGCAGTCGTAGCTAACGCTAGCTAGTCATTAGCATTAGCACGATGCTAACATAAAGCATCATGTTAGCATTCTCCGTTATTTATGTAATTATCGCATGTCTTTATATTTTTATTTAGAAGAAAACTACATCAATAATTCTGCATGTTTTACAGTAGTTATTGAATAATTAGAGAAAGTTTAGATTTTTCTCCAAACTGTTTTCAAACATGACCATATATGGGTGATTCCAGATTCCGTCTGTATCTATAAAGTTAGGTGTTGAAACATTTGACCGAATTATCCATCATAAATACCTCAATGACATAAATGGCCAATACAGTGTATTAACAATATTAAATCTTTTTACAACATTTACAAGCTTTTGTGTGAAATTTACTGGTTTACTTTGCATCTCTCGTCAAAATAAATGTTGAAAGCGCCACATTTGTCAACAGCCTGTCTGTCTAATTGCGCGAAGAGTATTACGGGCGTAAACAAAAAGCATTAATTTGACATTGATGACCCGTGCACCAGCAGTAAATATCCTCAAGTGTCAGTGGAACAGATAAGGTGGTGTCAGGGCAGGCTTCAAACTCATTACACATCCCCCCATTTCCCATTTGCGGTTTATGGCAATTACCGTTCAATCTTGTTTTAATGCGTTAATACCTTTGTTGACAAGGCGGATAAAACAAGACGGCCTTGTCGCGTAATTGCAAGTTTATCAAGACGCGAGAAAATTGTGCCGTTACTTCAAGCCGAGACGGAGAGCCGGCCGTAAATCTGCAGACGAGCTCATCTATACGTTACTGTTCAGCGTAGGCCGCGCGGTAATAAAAATCCCTTCTTTAATAAAGCGGTTGTCCTCTACGGTGAGGTAAATAAGAGACAGAGCGTTATTGGAACAACACGGGCGTTTCTGGACAACGCTAAAGCCCACATCATATAAAGGGGGTTATATGTTGGAGCCTATAGGAGTACACAAGCTTCACAGAGAGTTGTTGGAAAAGTACAGAAACATACTTACTCCTCTGTGCGGGGTTTGTATTTAGCTCTTAGTTCTGAAAAAAGGATAGTCGGAGTTTTATCCAAGTTAAGTTACAGTTAAATCCTGGTCTAGACCTTTTGGTTCTTTGGAAAGTCGATCTTTTCAGAGCCGTGTTTTGCAAGATTTCTGAAACTGCAAATCAGAAGGATTTTTACAACCAAAGAAACACTTCCATTAAAGTAGGATTCAGAAGTGTTTTGATCCTTTCACCCAAAATCTTTGAAATATGGCTTTGGCCAAAATGCCAGGAGGCTGAAAAAGTCATGAATTGAGCATGAGTTGAACATGAGTTTTTCTGTTTTTCTGAGATTTTAACCTTTGAATAAAATAATCCATTTTTATGACACTTGTAGGCCAGGTCAGGGTTTATACAGGCTGAAACGAGTCATAGTTAATGCTTTTAAATGCCATTTTAACCTCTTAACCCCTACCTGAACTGAGCATGTTTTCTCCTGTTTGGCTTTACCCAAATCTAAAACCTCCTTGAAAAGAAAAAAGCGTCAGAACAGTGATAAAAATGAAAAAAATGTGACGATCTTTGATCAATTTTGTAGCGTGTTACTCTGGCCTACAGGCATTAAGCTCCAGTCGAGATGCTTTTAGATTTGGGTAAAGCTGAACTGGAGATGTGGCAGTTAAAGCTAATGCTAAACACGAAGATGATAAAAAAAAAACAGCACACATTTCATTTCCTTCTGCCATTTACAGACGACATCTCTGGAATCGCCCATATATGGTCATGTTTGAAAAGAGTTAAGGGGGAAAACAATTTGGAGAAAAATCGAAACCTTCTTTAATTATTCAAAAACTACTTTAACAAATGATGAAATATGAATATAGTTTTCTACTGAATAAAGATACAAAGACATGGAGAGGAGCAAAGTGGTTCAACAGCCCATGAATACATAAATAACTGAGAATGCCAACTTGATGCTTCACATTAGCATCGGGATAGCGGTTAGCTAGCGCTAGCAACAACTGCCGTTTTTTCACTTATACTGAACAATCTGCTGTGAGAAAATATCCACATGGGATCGGTTTAAACTTGACTTTATTCATGTGTGATAAACAAATTCATGAGTGGAAAATTCATGAGTGGAAAATGGTGTTTCTCTAAAGATTCTATACTCCCCCCCCCCTCGCCGAAGCCACGCCCCCTTCTATGACGAGATGCCGCCTGTATCTATGTGTATAAACACATGAAACAGAACTAAACTTTATTGTTGTTCAGAATTCGGTGAGGATTGACACGATTCCCGTTTCCCTGCGCTGTAAAAGTAAAACTCACCCTCTCGTGAAACTCCGTGATCAGCCAGAGCTCAGACTCCAGGTTGCTGCCGTGTTTCTCCGCCGCGATGTAGCGAAGGATGTTTTCGTGTCGCATCCCCGGAGTTATGAAGATGTCGCGCTCGTTCTGCCACGACTGCTTGTCCTGAGAGTCAAAGACATTACGTTAAAGTCGTGCTATCATTTATCTTCTGGTGAGAGGCCTTGAAATAGTAGCAACTTATGAGAAAAAAAACAATGGTTTATAATCTTTACAAATCTCTGCAGCGCTTCGCGGGCGAAATCGGAGATGTAAATCAGTAAAAGGTACCTGAACAGGAAAGATCTTGACAGCCACGTATTCGCTCATGAGCTGGGCCTTCCACACACACCCGAAGCGCCCCCTGGCTTTGATCTCCAGCAGCTGCAGGGGTTTCAGGCCGACAAGGGGAGAGGGAGGAGTCGGCCCGGGGTCCTAGAAAACAGAAACCACTTGTAGCTGAAGCAGAAGGTGGGACGATTGAAACACACAGATAAATTAGGTGAATTACTGAAATTGTAAATGTTTCCTGACATCGCATTTATTTGATCATAAATCCATGCATACATTGCTTGCACCCATTTTAGTCTCATGCAGATTTTGGAATTTGACACCAGTTTTTCAGAAGGAGGGAAGGCAGATGCCAAAATAAAAAGTACAAACAAGAGGCAGAAAAAAATCCATCCAACTTTATAAGAGCAGTTATATCATTCTAGTTGAGTAATATTCCAATTAAGTATCTTTACTCTTTAGTTTCTAAGTAACAAAAGCTTCAAGTTGACCTAAAATAAACGTAGTTCGTGTTTCTTGCAGTGTTAAAGCAGAACTATGTAACTCATCGCCCTAGAGGCCATAGGCGCCACTGCAGGTGTCGTAGCATGTTACGGTTTTTTACTCATTAATTGTGCGTGAGAGTAAATACTACACTGACAGGAAAAAAAAAGGGAGAGAGGGATATTGTTCATCCAATTACACAATTGAATTCACTCAAACTTGGCTGTAAATACTGTTTAAGTGGCGCTACACCCAGCTAGCTTTGCCCATTTAGAGATGAAAAAAACCCCAATCATCCCACTAACACTTGTATTAATATAGTCATAATTTTAGACAAAGATACTTTTTTGCCAACTAAAATTTGACTAAAACGTTTATTTTTTTAGGAGACTAAAACTTTGCCTAAAAAGTCCAGATAGTTTCATCAACTAAAATATGACTAAATCAAAATGAAAAGGAGACTAAAATCAGCAGTTTGAAAGAGCCTCGTATGATTTAAATTCACTGTCAAAGGAGCAGCTCAGAGTTTTGTTCATGTGGGAGAAGAAACATGAAGCAGAGGACCTTGACTGAGCATGATTAGAATAAAATTATAAATGTAAAGTTGAACAAATTAGTCTTAAATTTACATGCAACTTTAGTCCACTAAAACTAGACTAAAATTGGAGAGAATTACTGGACAAAGTACTTGAGGCTTATTCATACTTCACAAGATGCAAGAACTTCTAGTCCTTGCACCCTGAGTTGCAAGAACAAAATGAAGGCACTTTTGCTTTTTAGTCATGGAAACATTTAGTAACTGAGGACAGCTCCATGGCGACAAGGCAAAACGTATAAGTGATGACGTCACAGCTCTACTTCCGGGTCCGCAGATGAGCAAGAAACTACAAAAAACTCTTTAATACAAGAATCAATATTTCTGAAACTCAACAGAGAGTTACTGAACATACTTATTTATCAGGCCCATTAGCCAAAAATGCTGTACCTACTGCTATAAAAGTAATATTTACCAAAATCGGTACATCCTGGTTAGCGGAGATAAATGCTAACGGCACAGCAGCTACGCTAACCCTAAGTAGTATTATTTACCAAGTAGTGACTTAAGTAAATAATACTGTTTAAGCAGTAGGTGCGGCATTTTGGGCTAATGAGTCTGAGAAATAAGTAGGTTCAGTAGCTCCCCGCTGAGTTTCAGAAATATTGATGGTTGTTTTTTAGAGTTTTTTAGTTTTTTTTCTGGCATGTTTGCCTGTCTGCTGGGACCCGGAAGCGGAAGTCGTGACGTCACACTTCACATAAAGTGACTTCATTTTGTTCTTGCATCTTGTGAAGCATGAATGAGCCTTAAGACTAAAACTAGATTAAATTATATTTTCTCCCAAGTACTTTTTTTACTTTTGCCATACCTATTTATTTGGGTGACAACTTTTTTTTAAGTAACATTACTCTTACTTGTCTTCTATAACCACCTTTGCGTTTTCGGCTTCATTTGATCTCTTTTTGACAATTTGATGAAGAAAAATAATTCTGCTGATCTTTATATATACACAGTAGGAGACATACTGTGTTGAAACGGTTTGGCAAAATTCCACAAACTCTCCGTTATTCAAGACGTTACTGACAATTTTCCTCACACCGCGCAGCCCCCGTACTGAACATCAAGGACCTATAAAATCTTGTCATGAAATCCAGCCAACAGCGAGGGGGAAAAAAATGCGCACTGCCCTTTGAATAAAACATGCATTGCCGGTGTGTGTCTCTCCCCCTCACCTCGCTGAGATCGACGTGGCCGTACGGAGGCTTGCGGTGGCGGTACATCCACAAGGCCAGCACCAGGGCCAAGGACAGGACGCACAGCGGCAGCAGCGAGTAGACCAGCACGTTCAGCAGCGAGGGCACGCGAGGCGGAGGACGAATTTTCACTGAGAGAGGCGGAGAGAGGGGGGGGGGAGGGGAGGGGAAGGGAAAGCATATTTACAACATGACAGGACTTTATGATGCACAGCTCAGTCAGAGAAGCTTCACGCGTGACCAAGGACATTGTTTGCAAAAGAGTTACGAGCCGCGAAATTAATTAGCGGGTCAAACGGCACTAAGCGGTACAAATAAAACATAAAAAAAGGGAACTAAATCGACAGCAAAACATGTTAAGGCTTTTACAGGAGGAGAAAGTTGATTATTGAACAAAGTATTCTAGTAGAAGTATGAGGACGACCATATTTATGAGACACAAGTCATTGAAAAGCTCCACGCGTGAACCGAGGACCTTGATTTCTAGGAATTATGAGCAGCAGATTAAGCGTTTTGATTGCAAACCGAAGGATCAAAGGATTTGCAATCAAAACAAGGGCATTCAATAGATGTGATGAATAGGCAACGTGCGAAGAAGAATTTGTTTTCTTTTTAGTTTGGAGCTCCAAACTAAAAAGAAAACACAAATCTTCTTCACTGAATCAGGGTTTGACACTCCCACTCACCTTGAAAACGTGTTTACATGTATCATTTATATTTCCCATAGATTAAATCAACAAAAGGTAAATATTAAGAGTTTAAAGGCAGTGGAGGCTAATCAACGGTGAAGTAACTCGTATCAGATTAGAGATGCACCGATCGAGTGTTTTTGCTTCTGATACCGAGGTTTGAGTATCTGCCGATATCTGATATTTACCGATACCAAGAGACTTTCTGTGTGTCTCTGAAAAATGTCGTCTTTTCTCCATTTAAAATGAAAGTCATACTTTATTGTCACGGGACAGATAATTTATCAATTACATCTATAGAAACTAATGGATAAACATTTAACAAGGATCCCTGGATGTTTGTACTAAACATCCTTGGTTACATTAATATAAACAACTCACATGAAGTGATCTGATCATTACAAATATGTTAGATCAGTTATATCTTAAATTAAAATACAACCACTTGGCCACAACAGCAGTGGTTATTTATTGTATTTGGCTACTTTAGGTATTTGTATCATAGTTTCTGTGCCAGCTATGGGTAAACTTCATTGATGCTTGAGTGGAGTGGGTTTCGAGGTGGCTGGGCATAATAATCTGGCAAACTTTTATTCCCACATTTTTGTCACTTTTCTTTGGCTTCTGTGTCACTTTTTGGGCACATTTGTGTCACCCTTTTGTTGCATTTTCATCCTTGTTTTCGTCTCATTTATGTCGCCATTTTGACACTTTTTCAAGAAGCTTTAAGATTTGGGAAAAGCCAAACTGGAGTAAATGCACTCGGTTAAAGGGGCTGGAAGCAAGTTCGCCATTTTATACTCACTACTGCCACCTCAGGCCATATGTGTAACTGCACCTTCTATATTAAGCTCGTGCATGACGGCAATTCGGGCCGAAGTGACACATTTTTGAGTGCCGTACAGGATTTTAGAGGCAGTTGTGGTGAACAGGTCTGAGCTCATTCTACACATTAGGACATGGCTGGAACATGTAGGGGAGGAAAATACTTAATTTTAACATTTTTAAACTCCTTATAGTCCCTTTAAGGCAGGGGTGAAGAGGTTATGGGTTGTTTTCATTGAAACCCAATTCTCTTTATTATTATTAACCATCTCGAAAGGAAGCAAAATGGTGGAAATGTTTGCAGAAGATATTCTCTTAGATATCCCGTCTCTGATCTGCGCCTCATGAATTCACTATCATTATTCATGACTCCCATGCGCTCGAACAGTTTCACTTCACCGCTAGATAACAGCTGCTTATAGTTCTTTTGGGACTCTTCCTTTGACAACGTTATGCAATTATCTGGTGGAAATGGATATGAGATGCTCTCTGCACATTGGATTATTGAACCTGCTGCTGACTTCATGCGTTTCGAGGTGGATTTAACTCCGGACGCCATTTCTTCAGACACATTCAGATAAATAAATGATCAAAGTATAGTAAGAAGTAATAAGAAGCTGCTCATGGCGTCAGTTAAATCGTTTGTTGCCACCTGAATGATAACACCTAGAACAGAAATTACCCAGGATGGTGTGTACAGTTTGCTATACTGTAGTAAATAATCAAATTGCATCTAACTGGACCCTGACTTGCTGATATAATGTGTACTGACCTCGGTTGCCATTGCCGATCAGGTCCGGGAGGTGGGTGAAGCGCTCGTTGCAGAAGTTTCCCTCACAGCAGCAGAAGAAGACCTGGGGATTCTCCTCCATGGAGACACACTCCTGCCTAAAAACACCAGACAGAATAACATCAGTGATATCAAACATGTGAGGAAGTCAGAACTAGGCCTGTCACAATAACAACATCTGCAGTTGGATATATTGAGGCAGGAAAACAGTGATAAACGACAAACATACTTTTAATCACCATGGAATCCAACTCTAGTCTAGTACAACTGGTCACAACACAAATAACATTTGAATTAGCTATATGTAATGTCAGATAGTGTATTTTCCCACAAATGAATGTTGATGAGCTAATGATACTATAAATTGTGTAATCGTGGCCAAAGCGCCTTTACTATGCCCGCTCCGGTCAGACGTCGGAAGCTAAGCAGGGAAGGGCCAGGTCGGTACTTGGATGGGAGACAACAGTAAGCCTGGCGAATGGAGTAGGGAAAGAGCCGAGACAAGAACCACCGTGAGAGTGCGCTCTCTGCTGGATAAGGCGGATCAACGGTTGATTGATATGCTGATCTACTTCACGCACGTGAGGAGTTAATAGGCTGAATTATTTCAATTTTTCCTTCAAAACAAAACAAATCAAAAGTCTTGAACAAATTTGGTAAGAGGGCGCACTATCACGGCGGATCCGCCTCACCGTCGTGGATCTGTCTTGGCTCCGGGTCTGCAGCTTTCTATTATTGGCCGAATGTAGCGTGTGAGTGAGTGGTTGGTGGTGGTCAGATGGTGCAAACTGGTTGCCTCGCTTCTGTCAGTCCACCCCAGGGCAGCTGTGGCTACAATAGTAGCTAACCACCACATAGTATGGTGTGAATGAATAATGCACAAAATTATAAAGCAACTTTGAGCGACTGGAAAAGAGCTATACAATACTAATGCAGCATGATGATTATGATTATCAATATTATTTCAACAGACAAATGGAGAGGCTTTAGAAGAACTAAAATGACAGTAAGCCTTTGTTCAAAAAGTACTTAAAAATAAATGATGAAAGTCGATATAGTAATTAATTATCATGACAGTCATAGAACCATCAATTCACCTTACATCAGTACTATCTGTTGAGCGAAATGGCAAATGAAATGGCAAAATACTTCCTGTCTCCATGTGATGCCATTTCTGATGTTTATTATGAAATTCTAAAATTTGGGTGATTCTGATACAAAGTCTCGCAGTTCATTTTCAGATTTGCCGCAAATATTTGATCCCAATATCTGAGAACACAGAACGCCTGGACTCATTCTATTCTGCTGCTACAAATACAAAATAAAGTTTACAAATGACTGTTCAGTATGTTAGCTGGACAAGCGTTGGAGTCAATTCAAGCACTGACATGATCAGAGTGTGTTAAGTGACTAAAGAGTAGCACCACCTCATGACATCACCAGCTGGGGGAGAGTGTTTTTGAGAAGTATGCAGAATGAATACTCAACCAAATCAATGAAGAAACAAAAAAATGAATGTTTTTGTCAAGTATAAAAGAGTCTTTTAACATAGTTGAAACTTCACAGGTCACTTTTTTCTGTAAATTGGCGCTTTGAAAGGCCGGATTCAATGCCTACATTAAATAATTCTCTTATAAAACTGTCCGTGGTATGCCGTTTCATTGTATTTACAGATAACTCTCCAAGAATGCGACACTTTTGACGACTTTCACAATGCTTTTATGAAGTCAGAAAATGCTGGCTACAAAGTTGTATAAATGTCCTTGTTAAACCATCTTCATTTCGTTAAGACAAGAATTTATCCAATGTTGGTTTGTTCTTGAGAAGAGAATAAAAACTGTTAGAAAAAGATATAATTACCAAGAATGTCACTACCAAGAATGTGTTAATTGGAAGGGCTTTCAGGGCAGATTTTTGAAACTAGTTTTGCGCATGTACGGGACAATGCAACAAGCTATGAGCAAAGAGACAAAGTCAAGATGTACTTTAGTAACTCAAGGCTGAAACACTATAGGGAAAAAACAGCTCAATTTCCCCTTACAGATACATTAGAGTTGGTTTTGCAGCCTTTTATTACACTGAGATTCAGTTTACTGTGCACATTTACACGGCCCCATACATGTAAATGATGCTCTTTTTAAATAGATTTAGTTAATTTATTTGGGTTTTATCCTTTGTTTGCCTGGTTATATCTATTACCTGTTTAGTAAAAGGTTCCAAAAAGAGAGGAAGGAAATACAAACTGCGAAACTGCACCATTGACAAGCCTCTCCCGGCAGCATGTTTTTCAGCTCTCACTTGCGAACTCATTCCTCTCATTGTGGCCATTTAGCTTCTAGCCTGTGATTAGCTACTTTTGTTTTCTTCATTGCAGTAAGAGTAACCTCCACTTTTCACCAGTCCCTCACAAGTTTTTCGCTCACTCCAAACTTTCTTTCTGCTGCTCGATTACTGTTTTTTTTTAAATCTTCAGTGGTACATGAGGAGCGGATAGGTCGCACTTTTTTTCTTATACTCCGGAGCAACTAATGAGATTTTAGTTTTTTCATTCAAACATACAATTTCTCATGCCGCTAGAGGGCACTACTGGCTAATCGAGCAGCAGTAAGAAAGTTGGAGAGAAAAACTGAGAGAAACTTGTGAAGGACCGTCGAAAAGCGGAGGTTACTCTTATCGCAATGAAGAAAACAAAAAAGCTAAAAAGCTCGATGGCCACAGCTAGAGGAATGAGTTTGCAAATGAGAGCTTGAAAAACGTGCTGCCGGGAGAGGCTTGTCAACGGTGCAGTTGCGCCTCCGTGCTCAGGTCGTTGCCATGGCGATTGTTCAGAATTAACACCGAGGATGAAGATTTCAATGTATTTAGTGATTTGGAGTGAGATCGAGAGTTTGGTGTGTTCTTTATGGTCTAGATATCTGAACTGTTTATGTGACGTTAACATACCAGACACCTATTTAGTTTGTTATTTAGGCTTGATGTAGCTAACGTAGCTACGTTAGCATACCGTACGCCTATTCAGCCTGTTTTTTTTTTTTCAAAAGGCAATTTTTGGCTGCTGCGTCTTATACTCCGGAGTGACGTATAGTCCGGAAAATACGGTACACAAGCCTAGGGCGCCCTCTAGCGGCTGTTGGTGTGAAAATACATGTGAAATTACATATTTTGATACACAAGTCACACCCCCAGCCAAAGTTTAAAAAAAAAAAACCTAATAAAAATCAATATAAGAAAGATTTCTTCGTCGAGTGTATTATATTATCTACATAACTGCAGCCTTTGTGTTAAACTAATTGCAACCAATCAACAATTGCTATTAATTTTGCACTGTTTCCCATTGTTCTCTGTGGCGGACTCATCCTTCATTACGGGTCAGGACTGGAGCCGCAGCAGATCAAAGAAAAGCACCCGGGACTCGTGTAAACCCCGGCCTCGAAAGTCCCCGCATTGTTCCACAATCTAACCTCTGACCTACTTGTTTTGTGTTGTTGCATGCCACCGAGCAAAGCAATCACACTAAAAGAAAGAAATGTGTAGATTTTTTAGTTGAGCAAAGCGGCAAATACAAAACATCTTTATCTTGCAAATATTTACCTCATATGGACTATAATCAGTCGATAGGACTTTAGATTACAGCCCACGAGTTCTATGTGTAGGTACAGGTAAGAAGAAAGTAATTACACATTAAAGCGCAAGGTGTTAATCTCTTAACCCCCACATGAACTGGGCACATTTTCTCCAGTTTACCCAAATCTAAAAGCAAGAAAGTGTCAAACGAGCGACAAAAGCTTGATGGGTAGTGAATCAACAACAACACAATAAAAAAGAGCTAAACAGTGACGAAAACGCAACAAAAAAGCCACAAAAAGGGGACAAAAATTTTAAAAAATTAGAAGAAAAAAAAACACATGACAAAATGTGACAAATACACATTAAAAGAACAACAAAAAGGTGCTGGAAAAGCAACAATGCCACACAAAAAGCAACAAAAACACAACTAAAGATGGATGAAAAAGCCATAAAAAAAACAAACAAGACAGCCACGAAAGAGACGAGACGAAGAAGACATTCTTCCAAGATTTTCTTATTAGCATTTGTAACTTTTTTTTTTTTAAATTCCCCCCCTAAAAATTTCCCATTTTTTAAAACTTTTTCCAGTTTTTCTTTTCTTTTTCTTTTTTTTTTAATTTACCCCAAATTTTAAATTTTTCTCCATGTTCTTTCCCTTTTATTTTTTATTTTTTTAATTCATGATTTTTTCCCCAAATTTAACCCAATTTTTCCACTTGTTTTATCCACTTTTTCATTTTTTTAGTATCATTTAACGGTACCCAGACCTGATTAAATCTTTTTTTTTTTTAATCTCTTTTCACCATAAGAGTTTATCAAAAATTATAAAATTATGGACTAAAACTTAAAAATTGTACTTAAACATGCGCTGATTCTTTTTTTCTGAGTCTGTGGCATTAAAATATAGTATTAATTAGAATTTAGTTTCAATTTATAAAACGATGTGGACGGCCAAAACACTACACATATGCCTTTGACACATTTAAAGTGCTCCCTATACCTACGCATGGAATCTACAGTCAGTCTACTTGTTAAAACCCCTCACGTTCAGCCGCGTTTTTCCCCTTAACAAAACACTAAACTGAACGTCCTTGTGTTATGGATGAACACTGTATTCCACTATAGAATGTTTAGTCAATAACAGACTCCCGCCGTCAGGAAAAGCCCCTCTGCCGCTCAGTATCTGTGCCGTTTGTATCTACAACAGCCTCGGGGCAACTGCACTGACCATGCTATATTTACACCCAGCTCAGATGCACAAGTTCCCGGACACGGCGTTTAAACGGATACTCGAAATATTACATTATGTCATCCTTCACAAGTATAAATAAAAGAAAAAAAGTATAAAGCGTGCACAAAGTTTCAAGATCAATGTAATAGATACAGACGGCGTCTCATCATAGAAGGGGGCGTGGCTTCGCCGAGGGGGAAAATAGAATCTTTTGGGAAACACAATTTTTCACTCTTCTTAGCCATTAGGTTAGGTTAAATAAAGGTCAAAAAAATAAAATAAAATTTCCGGTGGAATATAAACTTATTTATCACATACAAAAAGTCAAGTGTAAATCGGGCCCATATGGATATTTTCTCAAAAAAGCAGTCGAAGCTATTGCGAGCTAACCGTTAGCATTAGCCGGATGCTAACATGTAGCATCAAGTTAGCATTCTCAGTTATTTATGTATGTATGGGCTGTTGAACCACTTTGCTCCTCTCCATGTCTTTGTATCTTTATTTAGTAGAACACTATATTCATATTTCATATTTTGGTACAGTTGTCTGCTCTAAATGTTGTTGTGTGTTTGTTTTTGTTTTGTTTTTGTTTTTAACTGGATCTCGAGTCTGCAATAAAGGTTGATGATGATGATGATTTAATGCCAGTTTTAATCCAATTTAATGCTTTTTGATGACATTTCATGCCGTGATTTTGGCACAATAACTGGATAAATGACCCCCTAAGAGTGCAGACCTGCTCGGAGCCAATTTTGGATGAGGAGCTTTACAAAAGTGGAGGGCAGTTTTGGGTTTACCTGCGACGCAATATAACCAAAGAAGTTCTGATCGGAGTGCTTCAACACTAGAAGAAGAAACACTCAAAATGAACAAGATCGCCCAAAGACTCCTCAAAACTGCGTGGTTGAAGTAAACTACTCCTCCAGGTACGTTTTATAACGAAGGAACAACGCTACACCCTGATTTGAAGCTCAAAACCCTTCATTTTTCCACACAACAAAAGCAACTTGCGGATAACGACTGTGTCAAAGTACATGATGTGGGTGGTTCTGTGCGGCCTGACCTGTCATAGCAGTTGAAGTCGTCGAGCCAGCAGCCTTTCTTCACCAGTTTGATGGTCCCTGAGGAGTTGAGCCACGAGGCGTAGCAGTGCAGCCGCTTGTCCTTCTCGCCCTCGCACCTTTCGAAGCCGCTCTGGTTCGTCCGCTCCGTTCGCCAGTTATCATTGTAGTACACGCACTCCCGCGTCTCCACCTCTCCCAGACTGTAGCCTGCGGAACACGGACGTGAGGACAAATGTTAGAGTGGGCCTTTTGCGGAGTTTAGAGTAGACCTTGAACACCATTGCAGAGTGGTTTTCACCCGAGCAAACAAGTGTGTGTGATTTTTATTATGCTGCGTTTCTCTGAGTGTCATGGGTCTCTGAGTAGCTTCAGCATCGTCTTTGACATCAGCCACATGTTTGGGTGATTTTCTCAATCAAAGCTTGCCCTAGGCATAGGCGACCAAGGCAGCCACCTAGGGCAACATCTGCTGGAGGGGGCACCGAATTGCGCTTTCAGTTTTGAACGCAATACTCCCTCCATCTACAACACCGCCGATTTTCAGACATAACTTTGGAACAGAAAGTGATAGTGTGTGATATTGTGTTGGAAATGTTTCAACCCCGGGGAGCCCTGTAAGATCGCGTTGAATTTTTTTTTTTTAATGAATAGATAATCATTATAAAATATAACAATGAAATCATAAAAAATAAAAGTAAAACAAGCATTGTTCATGTCCCCCAAAAACCATAACATGCTGCTTGGATCAAGAAACACACAGAAATATAAACAAAATAATAATATTAATAATATATATAATTCAATCTTAACTAGAGCCGGCCCAATTAGCAATACAGTAAAGTTGGTTTCGGGTGGATTCTACCCAGGGTTAGGGTCGAGCCTTTTGTTCCCAAATGTATAACTTTCCATTAATTTTGGAGCAGTTTCATAAGGCCCCCTGATGATGCTTTTCTTTCACTTTGTTAGACATGACACATTATAAAATAAACACTAGAAATAGAACACTACTTCAAATGTGTCATGTATTGTTTTGATATATTTTGATGACAAGTACTTTTTATCAGGTGTATGATCTCGGGTAAATCACCCAACGTTAGTGATGGTGTTTTGAATTGGAGCGATAGTATTCCAGGGTTAAGCGCTCTAATTATAAAGCCTTTTAATTGATTTTGAAGTGTTGTGCCTAGTAAAGCAGTGACACATGCTTTCCTCAGAGTGAACTCAACCTTGTGAAGAAAGGGGATGTTAATGGATTAGGAAAAGACAGGGATGTTTTTTTGGCCACAATAACCGCACCCTCTTTCATCACGTTTCTAAAAGAAGAGGAAAATATAATAATGTCAGTTGATTTACAGCTACAACCTCGGTTTAAGACACGTCCCCTGGCTTATTCTGTCAATACGTATGGTACTTAACCCTCGAATAAATTACTAACATTGAGACGAGAGGCAAAAAAACAACGCGTTATTCACCAACTTGCTGAAGAGCGCACATTTCAAGCTCGGGTAGTCAATTATCGTCTTGTAGTAGAGTGAATTTCTTTAGTTATCATGAAGTACAGCATGTTGCAGAAATTCATGGGGGACGAACATCAGACAGCAGCATCTAATTATAGGACTTTTTTTTACTGATTGAAGTGCAAATCATTGCATTTGTTTCTATGGCGGTCATACGCTCAAAAAAATCTGCACATTATTAATCAGGATGGACGGATAGTGGGAGAGAGAGACCCAAGTTGGGGCAGCAGCTTTAACAGTTAACACACAACTACCTCTGACTTCCACGGCTCGAAAACAAAGAAAATGTTTTGCAAATTGCTCAAACCAACCGTTTAAACGTTTACAGGGCACAGTATTTTTGGATACTTGATCTCCGCAGTTCAATCTATCAAGTTATTATTATTATTAGGACTACGCTCGGTCTGTGTTCTCCTCATTTTTTAAATAAATCACAACTAAGAGGAAGAAAACCGGCAGAACCCGCTGCCATATGGAGCAAAAGTCTGCTCCGAGCCACGAGAAACACAGACTTCATCAGCGTTTGGGCGCGGAGCCAAGATCGGGAGCTCTTGTAGTAACGCAGGAAACTCCTCCAGGGTTAGAAATCCTTCATAATGGTAGTTTGGCACAATCCCATTCACACCATATCTTTTCAAATGTTGCAACAGGCGGGATTTAATTAACTAGAAAACAATGATAGGGTGCAGCGGCAGCAGACCCTTATGGGAATGCCACGGCTGCGAGATAAGGACGTCTTGAATTCAACTCTTAATGACATATGGGGAGATAGATAAGGCCCGTTTTCTTTCACATTTTACTTGAAATTCCAAGACAAGTGCTAATGAATGGGTAGAAAAAAAGAAAGCTATGTCTCTGAGAATGCTGACTGAATACAATGCGGAGGTTATACATAACAATCTAAAAGAGAGGAGAAAGAAAAATTCTCATGAAACTGTACAATCGTGATCACGTTCAAGATTCAATGAAACCGTTTTATAATCCTCCTCTTCTCTTTACACAACACATGTCCTCTTTCATTGCGTCTAGAAGTTTGGTCTTCCTGTGGTGAAGTGATTCGCAAACTTTTCACACCAAGTATCACCCCATAAAGTATTGTTCTGCACCATAAAGCCAGAGTTCTGAGTAACATCACACTCTCAAGCTAGATCGCCCCCTCTCCTCAAAGTCTACAGCCGCAAATCTCACGTCCAACTACAAAAACAGAATCCTCCGCTTTCTTAAACCTAGATTCCACCAAATTTGTTTTAAAGACACTTTGACATGATTGGTTGAATGGGCCTGTCACTCCCTCAGACCATGATCGAGGCCAATAGAAAGAGTGTGTTTGAGAACATGAGAACTGCATTAAACAGAAAATACCTGAATCCCTGTAGAAAGAACCGTCTCTGGATACTCATCAACACAGAGTCATATCACAATCTAATGTTGCTAGACTATCCACCAGGTGAAGACAGAGATGGAATCATCATTTTTCATTTCCAAACGCTCTTCCGCAATGTCAAAAGATCCATTGCTGCATCCATTTTTCACCAAGATCTTGTATTGATGATGAAAGAGTGTGACCACTGCTCAAAGCCTTCTCCAGCACATCCCAAAGATTCTCAATGGGGTTCAGATCGGGATTCTGTGGTGCCCAATCCCTGTGTGAAAACGATGTCTCATGGTCCCTGAAATCTACACAACGTGAACCCAATGAATCCTGACATTGCCATCTTGGACTAACCTGGTCATTTAGGATGTTCAGGTCGTCGGCTGATCTAATGGTTTGGGTGCATAGTGATGCTGAACCAAGACCTGACCAACTGCAGCGACCCCACATCATAAAAGTTAGATATATCCAGACTGTGTACCCAAATCTCTGCCCTCATCAAACCCTGGTGGTCAGACGTGGCCATGAAAAAAGATATAATTGACAAAAGTGTGTCCAAAGCATGTCTAAACACTTGGCATAAATGCATTACTAAACCATGAATGAAATGGTCTAATAAAATGGACACGGTCTACAATTGCAGATGATCCTCAGTGATTACCGCTTGATATCACTGCATCCAAGCCTCCAGATTCCAGAGAGCTCCAACCTCAACATCACTGTGCTCCATATAATCGATGATGAATTAAACTTTATTATCCCTCATGGGGATTGTTCTGGGCACATAGTGCGGATGCAGCTGACAACATGCAAGAAGAGATGGACAAAACAACATATCCCTCCTCTCTCTCTACAAACCATCTGTATATCAAGAAAATATGAGCAGTCCACAGCGTCCTGTTAATTTCATGTTTAGAGCCGGTTACGAGGGCGACGTGATATGATCATCGTTGAACATTTGCAACATTTTAGCAATTTGTTTTTCCCATCAAATTGTGCCAAAACAAGACTTGAACCTAGGCCAGTCACGATAACAAATTTGAATTTCGATATATTGAGGCGGGAAAGTATCGCGATAAACGATCATTTTGACTCTAACGATACTCAATACTGTCAACTCTCAGGCATAAAAATGACAGTAAAACTTTGATCTAAAAGTACATAATCATATCCTAAAATACACACAAGCGGCAATAAACATGAAATATAGTGTAACTCAATTTGCTTCAGTTAGTAATCAAAGTTTTACAAAGAAAAAATTGTGGGAAATGCCAATAAATGGGTTGACGATAAATATTGAGCCCAAAAATATATCTTAACTGTTATTTATGGAACGATAAGTCGATACAGTAATCATCATGACAGCCCTACTTAAAACAATTACAAATCAGGACCAAAACAGAGCTACAATGAAAATAAATGTAAATAATCATAACTTTTGCACAATATTCAGTTTCCATGCTAATTCCCGGGCTGTTAAAGGAAATGTGTCTCAATCATATTGACTTTTGACCCCTTTCCTGAGTAAAATTATAGTTAATAGCAGCTTTCATGAATAGATCATGTAAGAAAACGGCTTGAAAATATAATAATTCGCTTGGACATTTAATTCATGTTCAAGGAGAGAAAAGGAAAGGCCATTTCTAAAAAAAAAAGACCCTTTTGTGCAGCCAATTGCAACGTTTCAAAGACATTTTTAAATAGTTGCCTTTCATTTAAAGTCAAAATGTGTAAAAGAGACTTTTAGTGAAAGGTAAAGTTCAAGAATTTGACATATCAAAAAAGAATGTGTACAATGTGCGGTAGTTTTAAGCCATGCATTGTGGAGCTTGATTATACACATAACTTACAATTTCAGCAGCTTCTTACGCTGTAATTAATATACAGGAAAGCAGCGACGAGCCAATAGGTTATGAATTAACTTTATTATGTAAAGGCCGTTCTTTGAAGACAGCGAACGGTTTCATTCACAAAATCTCTTTAATCGGAAACTTCATGAAAATGAACTGGATCATCCCTACATAATTTCCATTTGAGGAGTCTCATGTATAAAAGCATTTTGTAAGCTATATTCAAAAGATTTTACTCAACGACCAAGGTCATGGGCTCCGCGATGTGTAACTAAAATGTACTTTAAGTGAATGGCAGGTGTCATGAGTACACTTTAGCGAAAAAAAAAAAAAAAAGATTCTACAAAGTCGTTAACTTTATCGCTCAGAAATGTACACATTTGTTCACACAGCTCTAGGAAGTTGCTATTCAATGGTTAAAAAAAGGCAACTGGAAGCTAAATGATAAAAGGTGTCAAATATGTCAGAGTTACTGATCATCCAAAGCCCAAGTACATAACTGTGAAAGGTTTTAGGAACACGGAGATTGTATGGTAAAGGTCTTTATTAAAAGGACACAATTGACAAACCATCTTTCCAGAAACTGACCGGCAGGTGTGTCGTTTACACTATAATAGTTTTGCCCCACCTAATAACAGTGAAATTCATAATTGCAATTTTGTGAGCAATGCACGAAGCTACTGAAGAGCCACCTATAGTAAAACGCCATTCACAATATCCTCTGGACACTCGAGCTTAATCTTTGTTCACGGGGCCTGAAAAAACAGCGTCTGTCTCTTTAAATCCCTGCCTATAGGAGCTGCTGCTGCTGCCCATCCCCCCTGTGTAACCCCCACCAACCCATTACACACAAGAGCGAGAGAAAGAGCCAGAGAGGCGCACGTATACATTCAGTTGTCCGGCAGCACTATAATGGTCTTCATTATTGCACACAGGTATGCGAGCAATGAACAAACACCACGGCCACCATTACGCACGAGAAAGGGGGCTCAATATATGGAGAGACAAGCGCACATTTTACGCACGAGAGCCGTGGCCAGTGGGAGAAGGGAGAGAGAGGGGGGGGGAGGCGTGTGTGCCCGTGCGTTTGTGTGTGTGCGTGTGTGTGTGTGTGTGTGTGTGTGTGGGGGGGGGGGGGGGGTGCGTATTGCTCCATTGAGTCGCGATGGCATTTCTGATATCTGTGCTTTTGGCCACGTGACGCGGGGAGGACTTTTACTACAAGATCATCCACCCAACCCCCTTCGCCGTGTCACTTAGCGAGAGCTTTACACCACAACAACGCGAATTCAAAGGGAAGCGGCTTATATGCGACTATGTGGGACTAGAGGAGGCTACGGGGCCCTAATCTATAAACCATAAAGGCATTAGGCCAGGCCATGCACAGCGAGATTTGGCACACAGCGCATAGCTCTGGGCAGCCTCCTGTGTGACAATGTTATCACAAAAAAGAAAAGAAAGAAAGATCGGAGTCAAAAGTAAATAACAATTGAGCAACACAATCTGGCAGCCTGTGTAATTAACTTTGAGAGCAACCCCCCCGTGTATGATACAATGTGGATCCAATGGAAATCCAAACAATAAAGGTCAAAAGACGTGCGAAATAACAGCAACCCTCAGCTGTACTTTGAAGATACTGATGTTTTTTTTTTCTTTTTTCTAGCAGATTGCAAAATACAAAAGGACTGCCAGAATCCTGGTTTCAAACACGATAAGCACATGCAAAACATTTCCATAGTTTTTGCAACATTTTGCAAAAATACAAAGGGCAGCCACATTCTGGATATTCAAAAATGATAGCCCACATGAATGCCAAACATAAACACATTGCCATATCTCAACCTAATGTCATGTGGAATGGCACCGCTTTCAATATTACACCTTTTAAGGACAGCTAAATCTCAAAATCTATAGCAATGTCAATATATCACAATATATCAAACAGGAAAGGCGAGCATAAATGCACTCAAAGAGCTTGAGTGAGTACCTTTTAACACGCTTTGTTCAAAATAACCAAACACTAAGTAAAATATAATGTCAATGTTAGGATACAGGATTAACCCCAGCTGATTGTACTGACGTCTAAAGGGCAAAAAAACCAAACAATAATCTTCATTGGTCTCGTGCGTTTTCAAATTGTTGTTTTGGAAATGCACAAAACAAGTCCCACACGAGGATAGTCCACCAAATAGAAGATTGAGGTGGGTATCAGAGCTTGCCTGCTATTGCAATATCTGCTCAAATATTTCGCCATTTTTTATCGATTTATGTTAAAAAAAAAAAAAAAAACGTCGAGAGGAAGGATGTTTTCGCAAGCCCCCTTGTTCTTAACCACAAACAAGAGTCCACGGGGCTATGTAAGAGGGTAGCCTATAATGTTTCAGGATGTTGGTGCAGCTGTTGTCATCTATTCCTGCCACAATTTGGGAAAGAAAGGAAGGCGAAAGGGGGCAACGCAACAGTTTCGCGGCTGGTGTGTGGTTAAATTTAATGAAATGATCGTGTCCCGCTTTCACAGCCAAAGTGATAAAAGTTACTAATGTGGCTTGCGGTCTGGCTTTGGAAGAGGAAATATGTAGAAGAGGGAAGCTAAGAGGAGGAAGAAGAAGAAGAAGAAGCGAAAGGGGGAAACACACAAATGGCTGGTCCCGAACGACAGGTTTTTTTTGTCCAGGCAAAGTTGGAAGCGTGCGTAAAAACTCCCTCGCGAGCGCACGATTCCGAATGGGGTTAAAACGCAGCGACTTTGCTTTCGTTTAACCTTCGCGTTTTACTTGTGGCTATAGAGCGTGAGTGCAAGTAAGAGGCTTACCTGCGCATAAAGTTCCCAGCAGAAGTGAACAAGTTAGCCATGAGAGAGACATGTTCCGTGCTAAAAAACAGGACAAAGCTTCCCCCTGCTTTCCTTGGCGCACATCAAAACTCAGGTAGTCCGAAACATTTGGAGATATCGGATCCGAACAAGTACAAAAAATAATACAGAAGTCAGCGCTAGGGCCTGTGTGTAGCCGACTAGCTTTTCCTTCTCCACCGCCACACAACAGCAGCGAGCCACAGCGCACACAGAGAGCAACCAACGCGTGTCAATAGCTGCAACAATGTTAGGAGCAGAGGAAGGGGGGGGGGGAGAAAGAAGATACGAGGCGATAAATTGACTCCCCGGGCTCGCTACTCCGTGGATATTGGCGACATTGCGCGTCGGAAGTGGTTGCAAATGCCCATAAAGCGAAGTGGCTTTGGATCATCCGAGGGGAGAGGCGGCGAGCGCTCTTCGCGAGGCGGTAGTCACTCGGTTAGTAGAATAGCACCACTGCGTCGGGAGGTCGGTCGGGTTTACATGCATGTTACTGATCTATGTCCAAAATGGCTTCTTCTAAATGGGGGGGGGGAATGGGCTTGCGAGAGGAGGAGGAGGGACCCGGATGTATAAACACAAAGAGGGGAATTCAGGCAGCAGCCAGCGGAGTGACCTTACCGCGACACCGCACATGAACGCTCCCCCTCCAAAAAAACAGTCATTTTTTACATGTAATTATTATTAGGAGGTGTCACGAGAGAGATGCGCGGCGACATGGGGCACACGCGCTCGTGCTCGTTCTTTGCTTGTTTGATCCTGGTCTGGGATGGGGTGATTCTTGCACTTTCTTAGACGAATACTTGTATTTTATGAAATCATTTGTGCTTGTTCTAATTTATCACTGCTTTTTCATTTATTTATTTATTTATTTTAAAAGGGTAATTTAAGGTGAAGCGACTCGTTCGACCGCATGATTCCACTTCAAATGCGCTTTTACGCATGACACGTCGATATTGTTACATAAAGAGAAAATCAATCAACGCTGCCCCGCGTTTTGAATAAAATTGAGCTTGAGCCCATTGTGTCATCAAACGTGAGTTTTCAAAAAAAGCCAGTTGGCCAACCATGTGAAAGCTGCAGCAGTGGTCTGTTAATCTGGCCAATCTGCATATCTTTTAAATGCAAAAGTGGCAGAGCTAAAAATAGATGACCTAATTTGAAGTAACAGGATACAATAACTCCCATTTAAAATTTATTCACACTAATTAAGCCTGTCTCACTGTACGTAGCTGCAGTATCAAGTGGCAATTATACATCAGAATGAAAAATATATTTCAATAAAATGTACGGAGAAAGTTGTATTCATTGTAAACAAATACTATCATGCTTGGAAAAAATATAGCGGAGACCGGGGCTATTTGTCACTTTTTATCTAGAGTTCACTGCTCATCAACAGAGAATTCCACAAGAGTCAGAGCTGCATTAAATGAAAGCTTGAACCCTTGACTTGAAGTAGACCTCGCTCTCGATTTTCTATCTTATTGCGCTAAATAGTTATTAACCGTCAAACACAACAAAATCGACTGACAATGTGCCCCATGTGCGGGGTCAGGTTGTCACAATGTTTGGGGTTGGTTGTCACTATTGTTTTTAATGTTAACTTGAGATTTGATAAACCTCTGTTACTTTTTTGCTTTTTGAGATAAAAGGACAAAATATGCTTTAAAACAGTCGCAATGCCAGATGAGTTCATGTCACTCATTTGAACAACACTAACAGTTCTATGAGGTGTAAAATGTACAAATTCACTAAAATGACCCAAACATACGGCCTCTATTTATAGCTAATGTTAAAATAAAGTGATCCAGAAAACACAAAAGAGAAAAATGTCCCACCATGTTATACCCCATGTGACAAATGACCCCTCATTTTTGTGACAAATAACCCAGTGTCCACTTATACAACAATGTAAGCTAGCTAACGAACGGCTTTAGCATGCTAGCTAACAAACGGCTTTAGCATGCTAGCTAACAAGCGGCTTTGGCATGTTCTAAAACGGCTCAAATCTAAGCTAACATCTCTGTCTCTCAGATCTTTTAATAATAATAATAATGCATCGGTTTTATATAGCGCTTTTCTGGACACTCAAAGACGCTTTACATTGCACTATTCATTCACTCCATACTCGGTGGTGGTAAGCTACTATTGTAGCCACAGCTGCCCTGGGGTAGACTGAGAGAAGCGAGGCAACCAGTCTGCGCCATCGGCCCTTCCGACCACCACCAACCACTCACTCACTTTTGTTTAAGTCACTAACTTAAAGGGGCTAGATGCAAGTTTATGCTCACTACTGCCACCTCAGGTTATACATGTAACTGCACCTTCTATATCAAGCTTGTGCATGACAGCACTTCGCACCCGAATTAACTCCTTTTTGAGTGACAGTGCAGGATTTTAGAGGCAGTTGTGGTGAACAGGTCTGACCTCATTCTACATATTAGGACATGGCTGGAACATGTAGGGGGAGGAAAATACATAATTAACATTTTTAAATCTCGTATAGTCCTTTTAAGTTTGGGAAAAGGCATAAACACAATTCAAATGTGTCCTGTCCTCATGTCTTCAGTCCAAATGAGAAATTATTATTGGAAGAGAAGAAGAATACCAATACACATATTATATATCAGTACCAGTGTACAGCGCCCTCTAGTGTGGCAATAAAAAGCAACAATGACAAATAGCCCCGGTCTCCCCAATATTTTAGATAAATGGTCACATTTATATAGCACCTTTCTACCTGCTTTAGACACTCAAAGCGCTTCACAGCAAGGAACAAATCACCCATTCACACTCTCCTTCATACACCAGTGTACGCAAAGTGGGTGAAGTGTCTTGCCCAAGGACACGACGACAGAACCACCGATCCTCCAATCACAAGATGACCCGCTCTACTCTCTGTGCCACCGCCGCCACAAATTCTATATTATAATAATATTTTACTCTTGTATTTATTTAGTTATTTGTTCGAATCCCAGGGTTATGAGTGAATTCATGTATAATTTTATTTAAGTCATCATGGTCAGACAGAAGAACCTGAAATGACAAATAATCAGCTCCCAATATTGCACAGTAACAAAGGTTGAAATAGAGGGAATTTGTCATCCATACTTGACCCATCCTGGAGTGGAAGAAGAAGAAGAAGAAGAAGAAGAAGAAGAAGAAGAAGAAGAAGAAGAAGAAGAAGAAGAAGAAGAAGAAGAAGAAGAAGAAGAAGAAGAAGAAGAAGAAGAAGAAGAAGAAGAAGAAGAAGAAGAAGACACGAGGAGAACATCCAATACAAGGTTGTACAGTTGAATGGTTGCGAATTACAGGTCACTTTTTTGTTAAACTTATACATTATAGACGTACATTAGCACATTTTCACCCATAGCCTGGTAAATTGCTGCGTTTCTTCACATTTTTGACAACACACTTCCAGTTCGGTGCATGGATTTCTCCGCTCTTCTGCCTGACCCAAGACTGAACTTGCTTTGTCCTTTTTAATTGGCCATTCATGTTCACTTGTTATCATTTCCTTTTCGAAAGTTGAAGTTAATGACCCGATCTCCTATAGCAGGCTTTCTTAGGTTGGAATACCATCTTTCAAAAGAACCAATTTATCGTTCAAGAGAGAGAGAAAAAAATCCCTTGTCCAAATGCCATTTAGTCTTAGCTCAGTAGCTCGGCTAATGGGTTGCTGGTGACACCGGGACAATTGAAGCAGCAAATGGCTCGAGAATAAGGTTTGCAAACAGGTAATAGTCTCTAAACTAGTGGCGCTGCGCGTAACCCAAGACCCAGCATTTCCTCATTAGGCCATGTCCTGTATTGACCCATGTAATGTGACCACAGAGCCGAGAGAAACCTAGGAAAGATAAATGCAGAGTTGTCAAATAGCCTCAAGAGAAAGGAAATTATGTCTGTGTTCACATATTATTGGCACTTTCGGAGAGATGAGAGAGAAGTGTTCATAAAATAATAGGGTGCACTAGACGGTGATGTGCAAAACAAAATGTTCAAGAGTCGTCGTATCAAACGATAGTAGTACAGCACTTTTTACCTCGACTTAATGATTATTGAAGTGTAAAAACAGAATGTTATTTATATATTAACTTCGTACCCCTCGCCAGAACCAAGCGCATTCTCTCTATAGTTCAGCTTTACCCTTCGCCACTAGAGTTTAGACTAGATACAGACGGCATATATGGTCATGTTTGAAAACAGTTAAGGGGGAAAACAATTTGGTGAAAAATGTGATAAATAATTTCATATCCCAACAGAAAATGGCTGAAAAGAGTGGAAAATGTGTTGTGTTTCTCTAAAGATTCTATTTTCCCTCTCGGCGAAGCCACGCCCCTTCTATGCCGTCTGTATCTGTAGGCCAGTGCAACGCCTAGTTTGAAAGCTAAGACTGACCAAAGATTATGACTATTTCTTTCCGTTGTCGTCACATTTTTGTCCAATTTTTGTCTTTTTTTCTGAGTTTTTTTTTTTAGTTCTTTGTGTCCTGTTTCTGTCACTGTTCTGTTCTGTGTACTACTGTATGTCTGTGTTTCTCTTCTGTCAATAAATGTTTCTTTACCTGCCTTTGGACAACGGATGCAATTTTGCTATTATGCTTATTCTGGTGCATTAGGCTTTCTGCTGACGTGTTGATTAATACGCACTGACCTAATTCAAAAACAGAACGTTATTTAATCATATTAATAACACTTTTATGTTATTCTGACAGAAGCGAGTCTATCTATTTGCGGAATCCAACCATCATCAACCACACACGCTGCATTCATACCTGCACCTGTCCTGCAGTAGCCGTGATTTGGAGCGCTATCCTCTTAATTATGGGTCGACCCGCTACCATCTGAGCCACTGTCTACACAACTGTGAGTAAATATCAGAAAAAATCTTCAGAAATATTACTATTTGTATCTATAGATGCCAAATTATGAATCAGACTTTTATGCTCAAGCCGTTACTTCGTTCCAAAACTACAGGTAGAAAAAATTTGAATATTGTAAAAAAGTTAATTGCCCGAACATATATTGCAATTGGGGCTAATTTTGCCAGTTTGTGATTCATTTCTTTGCGTTTGACTTTTGGAATCGTCGTCAAAGTTGGTCAGATACATTTCGTAAAATAAAGTTGTTTCTGAATTGGGTTAAATGTAATGTACATACCCTCAATGGGAGCTTGGGGGCGCTGTTTTAGTAGACGTCTTATATGGTCATAATTCAGGGATAAGACAAACGACCACTTGTGTCGTATGGATTTGGAGGACTTGTTGGCTATGATATAGACTCAAGACATGCAAAGTAACATATGTCAAGCCTTTGTTGATTTTGCCTTACAGTTTGTAAAATCCCCAAATTCAAAATCTCAGGAGATTAGAATATTTCATTAAATCAATTAAAATGTATATTTAAACAGAGAACTGTGGTCCCTCTGAAAAGTGTAAGCATGTACAGTATATGTACTTTGTACTTGGTTTGAGCCCTTTTTACTAGAATTACTGCAAAAATGCGGTGTCGCATGGATGCTCTCAGCCTGTGGCACTGCTGAGGTGTTATGGACTCCAGCCTCAGCCCACTCCTTCAGGTCGCCCACACTTTTGAATGGCCTTTTCCTGACAATCATCTCCAGACTGTGGTCATCCTGAGATATTATTTAAATATTTTTTTTGGGATGTTCCCAAAGATAAAGGTGCATGAGCCTCAGGGATGACCACAGTCTGGAGAGGACTGTCAGGAAAAGGCCATTGCAAAAGTGTGGGGGGACCTTCACAAGGAGTGGACTGAGGCTGGAGTCAGTGCATCAAGAGCCTTAAGAGCCGCCACACACAGACGGATCCTGGACATGGGCTTCAAATGTCAGATTCTTCTGGTTGAAGCATCCTGGTCTTCCATAACACCTCAGCAGTGCCACAGGCTGATCCATCCATGCCACGCAACCGCATTAAGTCAGTCATTCAAGTAAAAGGGCCCAAACCAAGTACTAAATACATATGCGTGATCACAGTTTTCAGAGGGCCCACATTTCTCTGTTTAAAATATTTTTTACATTTATTTCATATAATATTCTAATCTTCTGAGATTTTGAGCAGTAAGCCAAAATCATCAAAATTAAAACAAACAAAGGTTTGACATATGTCACTTTGCATGTCATGAGTCTATATCATATATTAGTTTCTCTTTTTAAATTAACTTTTTGAAATAAATTAACCTTTTCACAATATTCTAATTTTCTGTGTTTCTCCACCTTTTAAAAACAAATATTTTTTGTTTTTTGTCAACTATAGAGCCTGGCAGAATATAAGTGCTCTTGAATGCTAATGAAATAATGACCTGAATGTTCTACACCATAATATTGACCCCTGCATTCTGTTCATCATATTCTTTTGTCTTCCAAAGCTGCTTGAACAAACTTTTTGAAAAGCTTTTTCAAATATACAGTCACGCTTCAAAGTTTTATGATGTGATTTTATTCCAAGTGCCCACACATTTTTTACATTTGTCATATTTCGTTGCTTTGTCTTTGAGTGCTGTGGGCCAGGATGTCATTCTTTTAAATTGAAAATACCTGTCACAAACATTTTTTTCGCAGCATCTTGAGATACGTCTTATGTGTCTGCTCTTGGCCTTGAAAACCAGGACAAAGCAGAGGTGGAATGTAATGAAAAGCACTTTTTTTTAGGTATTTTTACTTTCATGAAGCATACTTTATATGAATAGTTTTTTTTTTTTTTTACCTTACTAGCCAACGTTTTCGAGCAAATACCTGAACTTTCTTCTCGGCGACCTTATTGAACCGGATTAACATTTTCAATTTAGATTTATTTGCATTGATGTTTGTCGTGACCTCTGATTAGATAAACAATATTAATGCACATTACACTTTTGCAAGAGTCCAAAAAGTACACATTTCTGATCCATTTCTTGTTCACTTCAGCAAAGAAATTGATTACACTGCAAAAAAAATCCGTAAAATGTACAATAAGACACTGGCAGCTGTGGTTTCCAGTGTTTTACTGTAAAATTTACAGAATATTTTTTTTTCTAAACCACATTGTTTTTTTTATTTTATTTTCAAGGTTTTAATTGTAAATTTTGCTGAGATGTACAGTTAAAATGACAGCAACAAACTGTGAGAAAAAACAGCTGCGACAATGCTAAGCTGTAATTTCAATTACAAGGATCTTGCATGTTTTACAATTTTGCGGTAAAAACTGGCAACCACAGCTGCCAGTTTTTACCATAAATTGTTTATCTAACTGTGGCATTTACATTCTTAATTGTAAATAATATTACAGAATTGATCAGCAAAAAGTACAGTTTACTAAATATTAACAGGGTAAACCAGTAATATTTGCAGAATAAAATAAATGTATGTAAAATGTACAACAGTGTTGTCACAGTTTTCAAAAAATAGTTATACACTGTAAAATGGTAACGGTAAATTACAGTTTTTTTTTAGTGTATAATTTACTTTTTTTTTTTTACAGTGTACTTATCTATTTCTTCTTCTTATCTTCAATCTTTAGTTCCACTTGATTTCAGAATGTCTTTTTCCAGGGAGTCGTGGCCCTCTTGTACATGTTTTCCAGAGGTTGGGGAAACCGCGACCCCACTGTGCCACAAACTTCTTCCACCGCTGCCGTAATGTGAGTTTGAAGAAAGCCCTGGGGTGAACCTTGCTGTAAAGCTGATAAATGACAGAAGGTGGCAGTAGCGCGCCCCGGGGCAGGGGGCAGATAGACTGTGTGCACGGTGCTATATCTCACCTTCAGTTTTGATTAATACTCCACTGTAGATTGTACCTGGAGATATTGGTCTATTGTTCACAGCCACATGTGCAGCTGTGTGCACTGGGCAGATCACTTGAGCCCAACGATAAGTACAGAATGAAAACCTCTCGTTTTTGTTCCTGTTTTGGAAGTCTGATGCTGAAAATATGAAGATTAGTCATTTCTAGGGCTGGGTACCGTTAAACGATACTAGTCTGGTATCGAAATAGAAGGTTTAGGTACTGCCGGTATCGAAAAAATACGAAAGTATCGAAAGCAGGTACCCAAAAGAAAATATAAAATCTTTATATTCCAGTTTTGAGGCTGTTGGTCATTCAAATTTAAAAGAAGAGAAAAAGTGAAAGACATGTAAAAAAAAAAAAAAAAAAATGAAAAAAGTGGGAAAAACAAGTGGAAAAATTGGGGGAAAAGATTGTGAATTAAAAAAATAACAATAATGAGAAAAAAACATTGAAAAAAAAAGGAAAATTTAGGGGGGAAAAAACGCTACAAATGGGGACAAACAATAAGAAAATCTTGGAAAGTTTTTTTCCCCAGACCTTTTGTCGTTAAAATGTATTTATTTTATTTTATTTTATTTTATTTTATTTTATTTTATTTTATTTTATTTTATTTTATTTTATTTTATTTTATTTTATTTTATTTTATTTTATTTTATTTTATTTTATTTTATTTTATTTTATTTTATTTTATTTTATTTCAGTCATGTTAGTTACATGTTTTCACATTTCAACAACTATACATGATTTATTTTTTATTTTTTATATACATGATTGAAAATTAAATGTAAGGAGAAGGAATAAATTGACATTATTAATCTGTATTATGGTTCTTAATGACAAATATGTTAAAAAAAATATCGTTCAGGTATCGGCATCGAAAACCAAGTATCGTTAAAGTACTTGTATTGAAAAAAATGTAACAGTACCCAGCCCTAGTCATAAATGTGTGGGAAAAGATGTAAACTTCGTATAGGGTCTGTACACTGTTCACATTATGAAATTTGGTGACACACCTGATCATTTAAATTCAAGTCAATTTCTTTTCTTAATCAATGCAGATTATTTACAAAAAGAAAATATCCTGGCATGACATTAGGACCGCCACAAAATCAAATAATGAAGAGAAGTCTGAAAACAACAAAGAGAATATGCAAAAAGAACCCCCTCATGCAGGTAATTTCCATCCATTTTCCCCACTGTTTGTCTCCAGCGGCACAAAATGATCTTGTTCGTATTCGAGGACCCTTTTGTCTCAGAGCCTACGTCTCCTTTATGCAGAGCTTTTATTGATTGACACTTATGCTGATAACATGCATGTGGCCTCTACACCGAAGCCTCCACTGTGAAATTATGCATCGTCCACTTCGGAATTCACCTCCCTCTTAACTTTGCTTTTACATATTCCTTATTATAGATATGCAGATTTACAATGACAAGGTGTAATTTTCCCCTTTGGTAAATAAAATGTCCCCCGTTCTGATTTGCGATCTGCTTTTGAACGTCTCTTGGTAATGGCCCCATTAGGACTGAGCATTAGCTTTGCACTTACCGTTTGGTATTTATGGCACGTAATAGAAAGCAATTACTCCGATCAGCGTGTAATCATTTCTGCTGTCACGTGTGTTTCACTGCTTCAACCAATAAAAGGAAAAAAATAAAATAAAATGAAAAAGTATTGAAGGATCACTATTTTATTTGGACCTTTTCAATTATTCAGTACAAAAATACAACAACAACGGACAATTTCGGGAGCGTTTATTCGTTTACAAGCCCACAGAGATTAGTGGTGAATTGGTGCCATCGATCACTCACAAAGGCGGCGATGGAGTTAAAAGTAGTTTGCCACTCTGCGCAGAGACTGGATGGTCGGGTTCTCCGACTGCCAGTCCTTTGGAGAGCTGAAGTTTCCCCTCTCCACGATGTACAGGCGCCCGCGGTAGTTTGGCTCCTCGTACAGAACCCAACTGGGGGGAAAAACAAGGAAATATGATCAAGTATTCCAAGTAACAAACACATGGAAGGAAATCAAAGGAAAAAAGTCCTGGTCCCCCATACTGAAGTTCATGTCCTTCTTACAAAAAGCCTTTGCGGAGAAAAATGACATTGTCAATAATATATAATTTCCCCATCTGACATTATAATGTCTCAAGTTTTTATTGCACTTTAAATGTTTCATAAGCTTCTCAAAGTAGTAGGCTATAATTCATAGCTGGTGATTGAAAATAGGCCACTTGCCTACACTGCAACAGCACTTAGATCTAGTATAGCAGGAAGGCCAGTATAATGTGGTTAATGTAAGGATAGGTTAGTAGCTGAGATTGAGAATAAATGTGTTTCTTCTTAATACATTGCTACAAATACACACATATTTGCAGATTCAGAAATGGTCATAAGAAAAAGAAAATGTGTCTCAAATGCGCCTCCTCAAACTCAATAGAAATGTAGAAGGTCTTTGGAGAGATACCTGGAAAGGAGGTCTACATGCAGTAACGGAACACATGTATTTAGAATACTCATTTACAGTAACTGTATTCAGTATTGTAAGCTCTCAGTCGTACAGGAGTGGTCCATCTAAGATAAGTAGTTACTCATTTGAGTAATACTTCACAGTACTCAATCATTACATTGCAGCTTCATTTTGCACAACATTATAAAACAGGAACTTTTAATGTTGGCCTGTTCTTCCTCCTAACATAAAATAAATATTTGGTAACACTTTATTTTATATACAGTACCCTTGATACATTGTACCTAGCTAAATTTAGTACAATGTAATATGCTCTGTAACAATCTGTATTAACTTGTACCTATGGGTTAGATACACAATGGAATAACTTGTATTAGGAGTTTGTTGGTACATAATGTATTAAGACATAACTCTAACAGTAAGGGTCTTGTGTCCTATTACATCATGTAACTACAAAGTACTAATACAAGTTATTACATTGTGTATCTAACCCACAGGTACAAGTTGTTACAGATTGTTACAGAGCACATTACTTTGTACTAAATTTAGTTGGGTACAATGTATCAAGGTAGTGTAAAATAAAGTGATACCAAAGAGGGTAAACGCCTTGTGCCATAGTTCATGCAAACAGTGCGTCACATGAGCATTTGCCAAGAGCGTTATTGAGTTCCTAATTATAATTAATGATAAATAAGTTTATAACAGGCGTTCCAACAAGCCAGCATTTCATATAATTTCATATTTCACATACTTTCATATTGATATAATGCAAATCAATGTGAAACTATTCAGAAAACAATACTATGATTGGACAAAGTGACAAAATTCATTTGAAGACCAGTATTCAGTATTCTGATACTAAATACGATTTCAAAGCATTCTCCCCAACACTGACTGCATGCGGCTGGTTGAAGATATATGAAGTACATCGATGATAATGCAGGATTGCAACAGTGTAATTTACAGCATGTACTGGATGTTTCTGTTAGAAGAGCTGTTGTTCATTGTGCAGCTTCACAGACCACAAAGGACCACTGATATTTTCCTCACATTTTTCTCCAATCTCAAGACATTTTTTTTTTTTTACCACAATGTGCATTTTATTAATGTTTTGGATTCCAACATGCTCAATCAGGGCCCTTGTTCGAAAAGTCATTCAAGTGGCATACATCAACAATCCACTTGTAGCTTTTAAATGCAACCGTGCCAAAAAAATATATAGCTTTAATGGCCAGCTCATTGCGCCTTAATCAAAGCTTATCCTTGTGTAACTCTGTCAATCAGGGAAGGGCTCTTGACGGCTGACATTACCCTCTCTCCGCTGATTGCGTTTAGTGGGTCATATAGTCCTTGTGCTTCAGAAAACAGTGTTTTTTACATCTCTGTCAAGTGTCGTTCAAAATTCCAACTCCAGTGAAACTTTTATATTGTACCACGTGTATTATGTGGACAAGACAAAACACAAGACAGATGAGGTAAAGGATGGTTGCTCTGAGAGGCTCCTAAGTTGAAGTGAAGGACAATAAGAAAGCGACAAAGAAATGCTAACGATTTCAAATGCATGAAACAGTTACTTAACATATCAACATAAAACATCTTGTCAGCACAGCATACCCAAGGCAAATGTACTGTATATATTTCCGTCTTAAGTTCCAAGTTGTTTAAAAAACCTTTTTCTATTATTGCTTTATGCTCTCATATCTCCACTGGAGTTCAACCAGGAAACTATAGCTCCATCTTTAAAGGTGATTGAATGGACAATAAAGCTAGCTGAACTGAACAAATGTAGAGATTGTCATGTGTTACTCAAGGGGTTGCTATATTCTGTGCCGCATAGCAAGTGGTTGTAGTTTTCCCTCTTGCCCCATCGGAAATTAAAGCTGTGAATACCTCTCTCCACCATCGGCCCAGGATGACAAGCTGTGACCCAAATACGCATTTTATTTGTAATATATAAAGTAAAATGCTGTATTTTCCCTCCACAAATGATTGTTGAATAAGCAGAACTAAGTAACTCATGCCCCTAGAGGCCATTAGCGCCACTGCAGGTGTCGTAGCATGTTATGTTTTTTTACTCATGAATTGTCTGTGAGAGTAAATACTACACTGACAGAAAAGACAAAGGGCGAGAGGGATATTGTACATCCAATTACACAATGGAGATAATTTTTTTCACTCAAACTTGGCTGTAAATACTGTTTAAGTGGTGCTAGCCCGCAGTTAGCTTTGCCTGTTAGCCTGTTAGCTTCTTCTTCGTGATTCCACTAGTGTGTATTGTGCCTCCGAACCAGATGCAGGGAAGTTGCAAGGGTGGTTTTCTGGCCGGGGGAGGTAAAAAAACAAAACAACAAGCATCCCATTAACGCTTCTATTACCCCCGGGGGAAACAAAAAGGATTTATTAAGGTAAACAAGTTGCTGAGTACTGCTTTAAAGGCGCTATACCTGATTTTTTTTTATAGCAAACAATGAAAGAAGTCAAAATTAAAATGTCAGTTGTGATTCAAACTTATTCCTAACTTTCCTAACATATTTGCACATCCCAATTCTTCACAGGGACGAGTTTATAGGCGCATTTCACAACTTGCAGGATGACTTTTCAGGGTCGCTTTCACAGAAATGCCAGATTACAAGCACTGAATTGTTCAAAATGCATTTAACATAAATGCTTTATGCTAAATGTCTGACTTTACAATATACTAAAACAGGACAAAGGAAATTTCATTCCTTTACTGGAAAACAAAACAGGTATACTGCCTTTAAAGGAACAGGCCCCCGTTTTTCCATACTCAGATATGTTATTCCCTGAGCTTAGACGAGTTGATGCGTACCTGTCCGGTCTTTGTGCGTGCGCTCAGTCATGCACACAGACCGAAGATGTTGTTAGCATTTAGCCTCTCCCAGCATATTCCTATAGCTCCAAGCTGGGGTGAAGTTAGAAGTGACCAAGCTCTTCCACATTTAAATACAGTTACGTGAAAAATTGCACGATCCAAGTATAGTCACACAAAATTAAACAGGTCGATTTTCTAAGCGGATAAAAAGGGGAACTATATTGTAAGGCGTAATAACACCTTAGAAGCACTGCGACTTTACTGCGCGGACGTCGATATGGGTCCATAGGAATATGCTGAGAGGCTAAATGCTAACAATGGCTTTGGTCTATTTGCGTGACTGAGCGCTAAAGAAGCCAACAGGCTAACAGGCACAAAGACCAGACAGGTATGCATCCACTCATCTAAGCTCAGGTAAGAACATATCTCAGTATGGAAAAAAATGGTGGCCTACTCCTTTAAGCCTTAAAAGCTGAAAGTGTGATAAAAAACAACAACCTCTCCAGCAGTCGTTCCATACTTTCTCAGTCCAAAAATATTTAAAGAAATGTATTCTGACACTAAAATGAATCTGTGACAAGTGTGACAATTCTTTGTTCACATCACAAATCCAATATGGCGGAGACTGCGGAATCTATGGGTCAGTTCCAGTCGACTGAAGACCAGTTTCATACACAAGGCCATCGGGAAGCTGAACTCCCTATCGCGCTTTTCCACCAACATTAGGCGATATTCACACTCCAATGTAGGCAGACACTGGAGGCAAGGAGGGAGAAGAGTCTTGCCCAAGGACACAAGGCGGGATTCGAACCCCCAAACGTCCGACCATGAGCATTACCATCACTACAAACGCCAATAATGTGGTGGAAGATTAAGATTCGACATATTCTGTTATGAAACGTCTTTTTACAAATAGTGCTTGAGTCATTCATTATCCTGCTGTTTGTAATGGGCGATAAAGAAACTAAATAAAACCCTATATATCCTACTAATCCATGCATGTGTGCCCTTTTGAACTCGTTAATAATTGCAAAGCGCCCCCATCCTCATTCAGCTCACAGATGTCACAGAGTTCGTCAGTGAAGTGTTCTTAGAGAGACACACACAGCACAGTCAGCCTCTCCCCCCCCTCCCTCCCTCGCTCGACTCTCTCCGTCTGATTGCATTAGCGAGCCTGGCGTGCCGCTCCCGTCGAGAGATATATACGTACGCTCCGTCTCCGTAGACTTTAATAGAGTTGATGCAGTTCTTGGTCAGGCCGCGCGCTTGCAGAAACGGACAGTCCTCGCACAGCTCCACGCACTCTCCCTCGAAGTTCTCCCCCTCGAACAGCTCCAGCCGATAGTGCTCTCCGTGCTGGGGAAACAAGAACAGAACCATGTTTAGTCAGCAGAATCACACCCAGGGAATAAACCTGACATTTAAACCCACGTGGCAGAAACACAATGGGTTTTTTATGAAGGAAGAAACCATTTAGAAGAGGACCTGATGCATTTAGGGGGACCACCTTATATGGTAGTACTGTAGCAGTACCTAGTGGGACATGGAGGGACGGGCATGGGAAAGCATTGAAGCGTTTCCTTTGCCATTTTGGCCCAGAATCACTCACATAGGTATTTTTTTCATGCCTCAAATGTGACAAATCTATACATTTATCATTTAAAAAAACAATTGTAGACATTAGATTAAGCAGAGGAATAGATACAGACGGCATCTCGTCATAGGAGGGGGCGTGGCCTCGACGAGGGGGAAATAGAATCTTTTGGGAAACACAATTTTCCACTCTTTTTAGCCATTTTCTGGTGGAATATGAACTTATTTATCACATACAAATATAGTCCAGTGTAAATGTCCATACGGATATTTTCCCACAGCAGATTGTTCTGTAGAAGTGAAAAAACGGCAGTCATAGCTAGCGTTAGCATTAGCATGGTGCTAACATATCGCATCATGTTAGCATTCTCCTTTTTTTTATGTATTCATGGGCTGTTGAACCCATAGAAATATATACACATTGAACCACATTGCTCCTCTCTCCTTAGAGATACAGACGGCATCTCTGGAATCGGCCATATGTGGTCATGTTTGAAAACAGTTAAGGGAGAAAATCTAAACTTTCTCTAATTATCCAAAAACTACTGTAACAAATGCTGAATTACGAATATAGTTTTCTACTAAATAAAGATACAAAGACATGGAGAGGAGCAAAGTGGTTCAACAGCCCATAAATACATAAATAACGGAGAATGCTAACTTGATGCTTCATGTTAGCATCGGGCTAATGCTAGCGGTTTAGCTAGCGCTAGCTACGACTGCCGTTTTTTCACTTCTACTGAACAATCTGCTGCGAGAAAATATCCATATGGACCCGATTTACACTTGACTTTATGTATGTGTGATAAATAAGTTCATATTCCACCAGAAAATGGCAAAAAACTGTGGAAAATTGTGTTTCTCTAAAGATTCTTTTTTCCCCCTCAGCAAAGCCACGCCCCCTTCTATGACGAGATGCCGTATCTGTGGAGTCAATTTTGGACATTGATCAAATAAATACTGAAAATTTCATCAAAACATGCAGTTGAATGTGCTTTGGACCATACTTGTATTTTTTTTTGTGTGTGTGAATTTGTGCCGAAAAGATCAAGAAATGTAGATTTAACGTCTACTTGAAACAACGGTAATGCTTTTCTGTGACATTTAATGCTTTAATTTTGGCACAGTTCCTTTAATGACTCAGAAAACTCGAAACACTGCGGGGTAATTTGTCATTCTCTATGTAAATCTGACTTGATTTAAAAAGCGGAACATTGTCTATGTCGGTGGGACGAGGGGATAAAGGTCTAAATGGCTGCAATGAGACGAAAACAGGGACAGGTGGTCACCCCAGACGAGAGTCGTGAGGCAATGTGGTGCAATGTGATTTGGGCAGCTCCTGCAGCTGCCCCCACGACCCGACAACGGACAAGTGGAAGAAAATGAATGAATGAATGTATCCTTTTAATCTCTTAATTCCCCGCCTTGACACATCTCGTTTTCTCTAGTTCAGCTGTACCCAAATTGAAACGCTTCTTGACTGGAGTTCACAGCCTACAGGCCAGAGTAACACCGCATTTGAAAGCTAAGACCTGTTTTTGTCTCTTTTTAGACGCTTTTTTTGTTGCGTTCTCGTCGCTTTTTCGTGTTTTTATTGTTTTCATCTCTTCTTTGTTGCTTTTATATTGTGTTATTGTTGCTTTTCAGTTTTGTCGCTCTTTTGATGCTTTATTGTAACTTTTTTAACCTTTCTGACACATTTTTGAGGCGTTTCCGACACTTTTTTTGACACTTTTTTCACACTCTTTTGACACTTTTCTTGACACACTTCACGCTCTTTTGACACTTTTTTGATGCTTTCTTCACACTCTTTTGACACTCTTTTGGTGCTCTGTCCTCACTTTTTTGATGCTTTTTTGATGATTTATTGTCACTTCTTTGAACCTTTTTTGGCACCTTTTTGATTCTTTTTTGGTGCTTTTTTTTTTTTTACAGTCTTTTGATGCTTTATTGTAACTTTACAGACACTTCTTTTGTTGTCTTTTCATCCTCGGTTTCGTCATGCTTTTGAGTCTTTCCAGAAGCTTTTAGATTTGGGTGAAGCCAAACTGGAGAAAATGTGCTCGGTTCAGGTCGGGGTAAAGAGGTGTTTTAATGCAACCATCCTTTGGCTTTTCCATCTTTGAAAAACACAGCATAGACGTGAAACTGAAAAGGCTTTGTTGATGTAAAAAAATCATCTCTTTTTCCAAGTACAAGTGGTATATGACCCACTTAATGCAATCAGGGGAGAGAGGCTAATGCCAGGCGTCAAGAGCACTTCTCTGGTTTACTAAGTTACACGACGATAGGCTTTGATTAAGGCGGAGGCTGACCGATTGAGGATAACATAATATGCTGGTTGATCTAGCCATGTGCCTCGATTCTCAAAAATGATTCTATATCTGTCTAATTTATTACATGGTTTGCAAATGGAGGCTGAAACCAGGACCAAACGAGACCTATATACTGAGTTAAAAAGCATATCATATAGTTCAATAGCATAAAAATAATAAGCTCCTGTTGCTCATATGAATATAAATGAGACTTAGAATATCTGAAGTCCTCTCCAGGCTGTCCTGATCATGGAAAATATGTACTTTGTATATATCTTGCTGAGTCACCGCGTTGCTTTTATGTTTTCACAGAAGCTCGGCGTTCAGAATGTACAGGTGAAGTGTGGAGGAGGAGAGAACGGAGTTTTTTTTGAAAGCGAGATCTATAGAAACGCTGAACTGTCACTCGCACCCTGTGAACTGGCAAATTCAAAATGTCTTTTTTAAAAATGTCTAAAGCTTTCTGCTGAATCGCTGCAAGGCCACAGCGGCAGATGCGGCTCGCACAAATCTCTGTCGGGCGATTGATTTGAAAAAAGGGATGATCTTATACAGGCTCTTTAACGCAAACATTCACACAAGTGACACGATTCAGATGTAAATAGATGCAAGTGTGAAGCACTCTGTTTGAATGTTTCCTGTGCAATTTAGTGAGAGAAGATTCTTGGGTCAGAGGGTGTTTTACTATACTATACATTCTATAACTTCCATATAGGCTACTGTATACATTCTAAGGATGCTTTATTTTGATATTGTGGCAGTGAGCAGCTAAGAAGTCTGTGCTGTATTGTATCTGGACCACTTGAAGTGAAAGCGGTCAATGTCTCTTTCCGCACAAATGAACCAGAGTCAAATCATTTTCTCATAACGGTGTTTGAAAGTGGTGACGTTGTTAAGAAGCATAAGCTTAATGTGGGTCAGGAGAAGGACTTTAACCTCTTACCACTGGCCTCAATTAAAGCACATTTTCCCTTGTTCAGCTTTACCCAAATCTAAAAGCTTCTGGACTGGAGTGTTTACAGCCAATAGGCCAGAGTACGACCACATTTGAAAGCTAAGGCCTGAGCTCTTTCCCCATTGTTCACAAAGTGCGCTCATCATTTTGTCCCATGGATAAAATTCCTCCAGGTCTCCTCAAGGAGGTTTTTGAATCTATTGGTCCGTGCATAGTTGATATGATCAATTCTTCCTTAAAATCTGGTTGTGTCCCAGTTGATTTTAAGCATGCTGTGGTGCAGCCTCTTTTAAAAAAGCCTAATCTGGACCCCACTACTTTGGCTAACTTCAGGCCTATATCTAAGCTGCTCTTCCTATCCAAAGTTCTTGAGAAGGCTGTTTATGAGCAGCTACAATCTTACATTGATCAAAACACCATTGCAGAAAAGTTCCAATCTGGTTTTAAACCCTGTCATAGCACAGAGACTGCCCTTTTAAGAGTTTTTAATGATTTGTTTTTAACTGCTGACAGTGGAGTCCACTCTGTCCTTGTGCTCTTGGACTTAACTGCTGCATTTGATACAGTGGATCATGGCATTCTTTTATCACGCCTTGAGCTGTCTGTGGGACTCAAAGGCACTGTTCTGCAATGGTTTGATTCATATTTAAAAGATAGAAGTTTTTCAGTTAATGTTGGCTCATGCTTCTCTTCTGTGTCACCTATTCATTGTGGAGTGCCTCAAGGGTCCATTTTAGGCCCTTTGTTATTTTCTCTGTATCTTCTACCCCTTGGTCTGATTCTGGAGAAACACAAAGTTAGTTATCATTTTTATGCTGATGATTTGCAGATATATATGCCACTAAAGTCTAGTTCTGAGGGATCATTGAATCCTTTGTTGGATTGCATTCAAGAAGTTAAGACATGGATGGAGGCCAACTTTTTAAGTCTAAACAAAGATAAGACAGAAATTGTAATATTTGGAAATTCTTCTAATGTTCTCGACACTTGTGACAGCGCCATTGGCCCTGTAGCTTCCTTCTGTCACCCTTTTGCAAGGAATCTTGGTGTGTTTGTTGACAATGAATTTAAATTTGAGAAACATATAAATCATGTTGTCAAATCAAGCTTTTTCCATCTTAAAACTCTAAGCAAGGTAAAAAACTATCTACCTGCCTGTGACTTTGAGAAAGCCATTCATGCTTTTATAACTTCGCGACTTGATTATTGTAATTCTGTGTACACTGGTCTTGGTCAGCGTTCAATTCGTCGCCTTCAGGGGGTACAAAATGCAGCTGCTCGTCTCCTTACAGGGACCAGAAAGAGACAGCACATCACCCCTGTGTTAGCTGCTCTACACTGGCTCCCTGTGTATTATAGGATAAGGTTTAAGCTTTTACTTGTTGTCTTTAAATGTCTCCATGGCGCTGCTCCTCTGTATTTGTCTGAGCTTCTGGTACGTCACGCCCCTGCTCGGGCTCTGAGATCTGCTGATCAGCTGCTTTTAGAGGTCCCTCGCTCCAAATATGTGACTAAAGGGGACAGGGCTTTCTCTGTTGCAGCTCCAAAACTGTGGAATGACCTTCCTCTCCACATCAGAGCTGCACAGACACTTGAATATTTTAAATCGTTGCTTAAAACACATTTTTATGCAAAAGCTTTTAACACTGTCTAGCACATATCTGGCCAAATCTAAGCTGTTAGTGCTTTGCTGTTTTGTATATTGTGTTTTGTTTTTTATTATTATATTTATATGTTGTTGTTTTTCTCTCTGTACTGTAGACCTTTTGTGAAGCACTTTGGTCAACAGCAGTTGTTTTAAATGTGCTATATAAATAAATTTGATTTGATTTGATTTGATTTTTGTAAATTGAGGGGTTTTTTATCACGTTATTGTTGCGTTTTTTTTCACTATTTTGTTGCATTTTTGCCACACTTTATGCATAAACTAATGTATCTATTTCTTGTGTTAAATGTATCTTATTAATGTATCTATTTGCAGTGTATAAATGGCATCACGTCATAGAAGGTGTGTGGCCTCGCCCAGGGGGAAAACAAAATCTTATGGGAAACACAGTTTTTCACAGTTTTTAGCCATTTTCTGGTGAAATATCAACTTATTTATCAGATACAAATAAAATAAAGTCTAAATCGGGTCCATATGGATGTTCATTCACCGCAGATTGTTCAGTAGAAGTGAAAAAAAGGGCAGTCGTAGCTAGCGTTAGCATTAGCACGATGCTAACATGTAGCATCATGTTAGCATTCTCCGCTTGCTCCTCTCCATGTCTTTGTATCTTTATTTAGTAGGGGGAAAAAAAATCATATTTCAGCATTTGTTAAAGCAGTTTTTGTATAATTAGAGAAAGTTTAGATTTTTCTCCAAATTGTTTTCCCCTTTAACTGTTTTCAAACATGACCAGATACTTTGGGCGATACAGAGATACCATCTGTATCTATCTGCTGGAATGGCGCTGCCTTTAGACACAGCTGATAATTAGCTTTTGAGGTCCGGTCGAGATTAATGGCTTGTATGAAAATCAGTGAATCATTGAATAAAGATCGTATTATAACGTTCATGGTTGAGAAAACACACTCACTTTGATAAAGTTGTTATTTAAGAACTCCAGTCGCAGATGTCTGAGTGATGTACATTTAGATCTGTCCTCTGTTTTAGGAGTTTATAGACAACAGACAGTGCCATGTCGCTCATTGACTGACTCTCCATGACAGAATACATTTTTTATACCTTTGGCATCCGGAATTTAATTTTTCTGACCTTTTGATTCAACGTTTGAGAACCTCTGCTGTATGCCATGCAAGAGGAGCAGCTAAATGGTCATGAAACGCCTCTCAATAATAATGCATGAAAACCTCATGTTCGTATGACTATAGTCAAAGCTGAGTAACAACATCTCCATGGAGACAGGAGGTGAGCTCGGCAAGAGTAAACATGTTATAATAATTTTAAAAAGCTTCATTTTATGTATTTGATGAAATTTTTTTGCGGTATAGCTTTAAGAAAGTGTGGCTAAGCTCAGACTCGTGTTGAAACGCACCATCCTGATTGGCCGACAGGAGCCCATGTGATCGTTGAGGGCGTTCCAGCGTTGGTACTCCGGGTACTCCCCGTGCTCCAGGATGTACTGCTGCCCCTTGTAGTCCGGGTGGTCAAAGCACACGAAGGCGCCGCTCTCCACGCGGATCGAGTTGACTCTGTTCAGGAAACCGCGGTCCTGGAAGTTATCGCAGTCTGTGCACAGCTCCAACTTTCTCCCCGTGAAGCATTTGCCCTCGTAGAAGACGATCTGCAAGAAGAAAAAGACAAGGTTAAGGCGAGACATGGCAAGCGAATAAGATAAGTCTTTATTGATCTCACAGTAGAGGAATTCACTTGTTACATTCAGCTCTAAAGAAACACTCGGGTTGTGCAGGAAAGACAGGAAATGTGCAAATAGAAATATTCTGGTCTACAATGAAAATCAGAAACTTCAAGGGGGCACAAAGAAGAAAAAGTACATAGAGTGAAATACAGACTACAGTAAGGGGGGTAAAAAGTATATAAACAAAAAAAAGCATATACTGTAAAAATAAGCTAAACATACTATAGTAAAAACACTGACATTTAGAGATATCAGTTTGAAACGTTTGCTGTATTACTGGCATAAATGTGAGGAAAATAAAAGTGTTGCAGGTTTTCTGTCATCTAATGTGTTCATATAAAAATTATGCCTTTTATGCCTCAAAATGCCCCCAAATTTTCGGTGACGAAATCTGAATAACGGATCGAAAAATTGATGTTTTTTTGACATATTAGTTACCAGACCTTTTCTTGTTTGGTTTTAAAATAAGCTGTTTATAAGTGGAAAAATACCAAACCGCCTTTGCTATGCCCAACCCCGCAGATCTCGGAAGCTAAGCAGGGAACGGCCTGGGCGGTCCTTGGATGGGAGACCGTTTGGAACACCAGGAAGCCTGGGGTGAATGTGGTGCGTGAGTGAGTGGTTGTTGATGGTCGGAGGGGCCGATGGCACAGACTTGTTGCCTTGCTTCTACCCCAGGGCAGCTGTGGCTACAACAGTAGCTTATCACCACCGATTATGGAGTGAATGAATAATGCTGACAGTGTAGCACTTTGAGAAACTTCATAAAACAGGCTTGTAAAGCGCATGACAAATAAGGCATAATTATTTATCAAAATTTGTAAGAATTAAAATTTAGTCACATTGTTAGAAATTCAAAACTCAATAAATCAAGCTATAAATTAGATATTAAAAAATATTGTTCATTCGAAGTCTGCAGGTGCTACTGTGGAGATACTAATGTGAGAAAAATGCATTTGGAGAAAATGGCCCTACAGTTTCCCACATAATCAATAGCAAAACATTGAATCAGTGCAATAGTTAAACACGTTAATGTGAAGATTAGGCTTTGTTGTTTTTCTCCTGGTGAAAGCTGATTTGTTAAGAGACCAAATTGGCCCAAAACCTTAGAAACAAGAAGAGTTTTGCCTCATCCTGTAATGCGACCGTACATTTCATATATAGTGTCTATTAATGTGTCCTTTGATTTGGCTGTGATTATCCTCACTGACGCGAATGGCATTTGTCCAGGCTTGAATTTGGCTCGCACTGTGCTCTAACTCAGTGCTTTCCAACCTTTTTCTTTGAAGTCCCCACGCCCCCAACGCCACTCCCCCCCACGCCACACCCCCTTTCCTGCTCGTCGTGGAGCCAGGCCCCCTCCTGCAGTTAAAAATCCACAGCTCCTGCAAATAATACACATACACTGTAATGTTTTCTGCACCTGTGCTCTTCCCACAGTCCTAAGTGTTCCAGTTCTACCTTTAAATTTGCTCAAATAAAACAGGGTTTGTTCTGACCCACCCCCAGGTTGGGAGCCACTACCATAAGACTCATGCACCTGTGTTGCCAGAACAGGCTGGATAACACAATATGATGCATGCACGGTGCAGAGTTTCATAATGGCTAAATATTATCATTGCATAGATCAATTTAGGCCACCAAAAATTACAAAATGTGCACAAACATCACTTAAGATGCAATAAATGACCAATTAGAAAGTAAGTCACAATCACCCTGACAAAATCTATCAAAATCTGCTCATTAAACATTAAATATGACCTCATTACAGTTGTTTATTTGTGCATACTTTAACTACTATTATTACTATTATTACGATGATGAATCCTTGATGAATGGAATGCACTCACCTTTCCTGAGTAGCGGGACATTTTCCTCTCCTGCTCTCCCCGGGTTGCTCCCCGAAACTATTATTTACCCAGCGGCCTTTGGGAGTGTAGGAATTTGGACAGGCGGATTTATACGGTGCACTGTGAGAGTCGGGGTGTCGCGAGGCCGAGCTAACAAAGCCCGCACAAAGCAGGGTTTAGACATTTCGCCACATGGACAGATTCCCCCCTCACATACTATGCCATTGCTGATATCGGAGTTTGCGGCAAAACAAAAAGTGAGGAGACGGACTTTGCTTTGATTGAGTCGTTTTATGGATGCGGTCCAGGTCGCAGGCCGGTGTTTGGATGCATTGAAGGCAAAATAAATACAGATATAAACCTGTGTGCTAATGTTATGGTGTGCTTTATCGTTCCAGGAGTTGAGGGGTCGTCCATCTTGGCAAGTTTCCACCACAGTATTAGTGGTATGCATAATTATTATTGCTGCTATGGGTTTCTACCATAATTTTATGACCACATAAGATAATAAAAGCCTTTATTGATCTCACAATGGAGAAATGCACTTGATGCGTCAGAAGAATAAAAAGAAAACTTAAAGGGGCATAATAAATAATGAATTAGAACAGAATATAAAATGTAGAATATCAGACTTTACAGTCATAGTGATCGATAAAATGGGTCTGATTCAGAGATTATTGCACGTGGTTTTGACTCTGTGCATAACTTCAAATCATAACAATGAACTTCCTGTTTTGATCCAGCACGCCAAAATAAACCATCTTATTCATTGGTGCAGCAGTTCATTAGTTCAACTTTCTTTGTGCCGAACTATAATCAGACATAACACTTACAAAGTGTGTATTTAATTATATTCTTGTAATGTTGCAAGTACCTGTTGATCTAATCAAGGAGACGAGCTGTGTGCTTTTTTTTTTGCCATGCTGGATTGAAACAGGAAGTCACTTCTTGGGCGGCGTTGTTTTGATTTGAAGTTTGATTTGAGTCAATTAGCATTAGAATTCTCACTGACCATGGTATATTATGCGTTAACATTAATAGTCCAATTTCGTCACCATTACTTTAAGAAACGCTGAATTATCAATATATTTTTGTAATCAATGAAAACACAGAGGCATGGAGGGGAGCAAAGTGGTTGGCTTGATTTTATTAGTGTGTGATAAATACGTTTATAAAACGGCTAAAAAAGAGTGAAAAATTGACGAAGTGACTTCCTGTTTTCGATCCAGCACGCCAAAATAAAAGCACCATGTTATTCATTGGTTCAGCAGTTCATTAGTTCAACTTTCTTTCTGCCTAACTATTAACAGACAAAACATTATATTCTTGCAATGTTGCACCTCTACCTGCTGTGTGCTTTTATTTTGGCGTGCTGGATCGAAACAGGAAGTTACTTCTTTGGTGGCGTTGTTGTGATCTTAAGTTATGCATGGAGTCAATTGCATAGAAGTTATTGCACATGAGTTACTTCTCTGGTATTTGATCTTTGTTGTTCTCATTTCTCAGAATCATCACGGGGCCAGAGGATCTCTGCTGTGGGTCCAGATTTGGTCCGTGAGCCTGACGTTGCCTCCCACTGCCATAGGGATATTTGTTCTCTGCATTCTCTGCGAGGGAAGTCAGAACATCCATCTACACAAAGGGAGAACATGCACCTCGCCGTCCAGGAGTCAAACAAGCAGAAATAGTGATAATAATCGAGTGAAGTGGTTGCAGCAGGTTGGTTTGATATAGTCGTAGGTGCCACTTGTTTTTTTAATCTGTTAACCCCACCAGTTTGGCTTTACCCAAATCTAAAAGAAAAAACTCGGATGAAAATACAACAAAAAAGTGACAAAAATGTATGACAAAAAAGTGACGAAAACATAACAGAAAAGTAACAGAAAAGTAACAAAAAGCGACAGGAAAAAAAGTGACAGAAAATGCGGCAACAATGTGATAAAAAGGTTACGATCACTTTGGTAGGTCTTAGCTTTCGAATGAGGCCTTACACTGTTGCTCTCCAGTTAAGAAGCGTCTAGATTTGGGTAAAGCTGAACTTGAGTAAATGGGCTCGGTTTAGGGTGAAAAGAAAGCTAGATTTACAACCTGTGTACTTTTGTATAACTATAGAAATAGTACAGCACAATACTATACTTTGCAGTGGTAAGTGCACAAAAAGTAGAATTCCATACGAACATTCAAAATGATGAGTATTGTAGTTGTGCTCTGGATCACTGCAGGAAAGGACCAGTGCCTCGGGGTCTAAAACGTTCCCAGTGGTTTATTTTTTCACCCTACATTGTATTCTGGGATATTTCTTTTCAGACCTCCATATGGCTGCAGCCCAAGATATATATATGTAAGTGCTCTTCTTATCTGTACCTATAGATTTAGAGGCTTTAAGTGCTAAGTCCAGTATTGCACACAGGAAACTTGCAAATCTATTTTAGGTTCGTTAAGGATTTTCTGTCCTCCCGTGTGAAATATTAGGTGTTTAAAGCAAGCCAGCAGATTTAAAGGGATAGTGTGGCTTTGGGAATAGGGTTATTTAAGGTGGACTAACTGCATGTATGAATAATTAATGCAGGACCATTATCAAAGCACCTCTTGGTGAGGTAAGCACTCAGCACATCGACATGAAGCACGTGGTTCAAAACCTGCCACGACATCCTTGTATAATAAGGCTTGAATAATATTGACTTTATTTTATCTTGATTTGACATTTTGGCTTTGATTTAGTTCAGGGATTGGCTTGTAAATGACAAACTGGTAGCCGCCCGTACTGTAAACACCTCGTAAAAGTGACATTATGAAATATCGTCCCCTGGATAAAAAAATAGGGCTTTGAGATTTCAGAAATAGAAACTAATGCTAAAGAGCTTGCAGTTTAAAATTGAGGTGGAGCAGCTGAAAACTCCATGGTGGTGCTACTGTGCTAATATTTGTAATTCCTGGGTCAATTCACATGAAACAAAAACTGTCACAAAGTTCAAAGTCATCTCTCCCAGCACTGAACTACGGTCTAATTATTTCCTCATAAAAGCGTCCAAAAGTGGAGACAATATTCAAAAACATGTGATGTTGGCCTGTAGGAAGGACTTTCAGCCATAAGAATAATATGACAGGTTTGTGAATCCAGTCACTGTCAAATAATGATAAGGGGAAACATTTGGACCTTTTATTTTTGGAACACATAAACATATTTAATCACATTAACATGAGATGAAGCTGAGGCACTCTTAATTTGCAATTAAAGCGTTTACTGATGACACCAATGCGTTTCGAATAGGTAGTTTTCATCAGGGCAAGGGAACAATCGCAGGCGCGAGCTCCTTTAACCTGTTACTCGCCGTCTCCCTCATCAGGTGGTTAGGGTTAGGTTTAGGGTCAGGGGTTAGGATTAGGGTCGGGGTTTGGGGTTAGGATTAGGGTTAGGGTCAGGGGTTAGGGTTAGGTTTAGGATCAGGGATTAGGTTTAGAGTCAGGGATTATGGCTATGATTAGGGCCAGAAGTTAGGGTTAGGTTTAGGGTCGGGTTTAGGATTAGGTTTAGGCTCAGGGATAAGGTTTAGGGGCAGGTTTAGGATTAGGTTTAGGCTCAGGGATTAGGTTTAGGGTCAGGGATTATGGTTATGATTATGGCCAGGGGTTAGGTTTAGGTTTAGGGTCAGGGATTATGGCTATGATTAGGGCCAGAAGTTAGGGTTAGGTTTAGGGTCGGGGTTAGGATTAGGTTTAGGGGCGGGTTTAGGATTAGGTTTAGGCTCAGGGATTAGGTTTAGGGGCGGGTTTAGGATTAGGTTTAGGCTCAGGGATTAGGTTGAGGGTCAGGGATTATAGTTATTATTAGGGCCAGGGGTTAGGTTTAGGTTTAGGGTCGGGGTTAGAATTAGGGGTTAGGGTCTAGGGTTAGGGGTTAAGTTTAGGCATAGGAACAGCAAGTGTGACGTAAATTGTTTCACTGACACAGAACTTACACTTAGTTTTAGAAACTATACAGTCTTGGCTTTCAAATGAGGCATCACACTGGTATATGGGCTGTAAAATCTTCTGTTAATTTTGTTCTTTGGGATTTGGATATGAAGACTTACTAACTCTAACCCTAAGAAAATAACTGGCTAAAAAGAAGAGGGTACTCATGTGACCATCATTACATGACACTAAATACCCAAAGTCAAACGCTTCAAATGCATAGATACAATTAGCACAATTTCTTGTTCCTTTGGCAGTGAATTTAAATGAAATGAGACTCTTTCATGTTTTTAATCCTTGTCCACAGAAATATCTTGAGAATTTAGTCAGCCAAAGTGTTATTTAATTTGCGATTTCGATTCGATTAAATGTGGAGCTTGTAAATCCTATCTCCGCAGTACCTTAAATTATGAAATACATTCTGACCCTTTTCTAACCCCACGAGCTCCACCTTTAGCTGATTGGCACTGGCAATGGTACAAATCCTCGGGTCTATTTAAACCCCTGACATGTGAAATGTGAAATGTTTGCAGAGGTCCCATTAATTTTATATGGCAGTGGACCGAGGGTGGACACTTGTTGCATAATGCAGGATTCATGCGTTAGGAAACTGAGACCGAGCGTATTGACTTAGCAGAGAAACTCCCCTTTTAAAGTGAGATTAACCAGGCTGGACAAAGTGTATTTAAGTGGACTGAAAGGCAAAAGGCAGCAGCTCGTGAGGTAACTCTGTCTGGTACGTATGCTCATTTTGACTTCATTTGCTTTGATATAGAAGCACTTTAGGCATTGAAAACTGTAATCATACTGTAATGTGGGGGTAGTGTTGAATCAAGTAGGAGCAGTAGTTGTAGTTTTAACCTCTTACCACCCAAATTAACCAACTGCATTTTCTCCAGTTCGGCATTTCCCAAATCTAAAAGTTTCTTGGAGAGTTAAGCCTTGTCACTTGCTCTTTTGTGGGAGTTATAAGCTTCGGTGTTGCATTTATTGTCGCTTTTTTGACACTTTCTTTTCAAGAAGAATTTAGATTTGGGTAAGGCCAAACTGGAGAAAATGTACTCGGTTCAGGTAGGGGTTAAGGGGTTAATTGTAGATGACTAAAATGAAGGGAATTACCTTAATGAGTTTTAAATATGATTAAAAAAAATAAAAAATTAGATCAAAATTTTCGCCAATTTTGTTTTATTTATTGATTTGAACAGGGACAATGCACATGAATCAACGTTTCTGTAAATTGGCCAGTTTTAATTCAAAAGCAGCCGTATAAAGGGCAAGATGACGTGTCCTTAAGACAGAGGTGTAGAGAGTATAGCCAAAAATATTTACTCCAGTGACATTACTTTAGAAATAAATTGAAGAAAAATTCCCAATAGCAATCTCAGGTCACATTGTAACATTTCCCAATTAAAAGTACTCCTCTTAATTGCAAAGAAAAATAATTACAATCTCTTGGCTCAAGCCTCAGCCCCCCCTCCATTACCCAATGGAAAAATAAACATGGAGCAAGATTGCAAATGAAACTAACCACCTGTTTATGGACGACTTGGTCTTCATTTGCAAATATATCTTAAGTTGATCTTTGTTACATCCATTTATGCATCTTTATTGCTTTGTTGAAAATTCTAAATAAAAAGTAGTGGCCCAAATCTTTACTCAAGTAAGGGTAAATAAAGTACTTGGGAAAAAATCTTACTTGAGTATTGTGAGTACTGAATAACAGTAGTGTAAAGGTCTGATTCAGTAGTGACATAAATGGTGAGAAGCCAATGTGAAAATGCCATAAAAACATAAAAATAAATCCTTAAATGTTAAAACTAAGTATTTTCCTCCCCCTACATGTTCCAGCCATGTCCTCTTAATATAGAAGGTGCAGTTACACGTATGACCTGAGGTGGCAGCAGTGAGTATAAAATGGCCAACTTGCATCTAGCCCCTTTAAGTAACAAAACACCAGATACATCTATTTTAAGTGTCTGAATGAAGATTTGCACTTAAAGGTTGACTCACAGTGGCACGAGTTGCTCTTTTTCTACAGTGCAGATACTTTATTTTAATATTATTCAAGTAGAAGTAAGTAGTAGGCTACTGTATGAAAAAAAGACTTACAAAACTGCAGTTACTTCAAAAAGCTACTTAAGCACATTTAACTGAGTACGACCCGCCTCTGTCTAAAGAAGATCCTCAAGACGGTCCCGGGTTTGATTCCAAGGCTGGAATTATTATTGTTACAGTAAATTACTCCGGCACTCAATTCAAAACCTGTTCAGATTCATCGTCAATTTTAAAATAGGCAAAAAAAAAACGGAACAAATATGTAAAGTTCAAAGTTGAGCCAACAAAAACAAAACAACAACCTGTAAGTCAATCAGTTCATGAGTTGGGCGTGGCCTTGTAACCACGGTGATGACCTGATGACATCGCCCTTTGTCTCCGCAGAGGCTGAAGATGAAGCTGTTAGCATTAGCGCTGGCCGTGGCCCTGCTGTTTGCAGTCGGTGAGTCTGTCAGTCATTTTCCACTGAGCAAACTGTAACTCGGCAACACAAGCCTGTATATGTGAGAAAAGAGGAGGGGGGGGGGGGGGGAGGAGACAGGGAGGGGGGGCAGAGAGAGAGAGAGAGAGGGCGAGAGACGGCTGGCAAACTGCAATAAAGATCGTGAAGGTAATTGCATTGGTATATGTTGAGGTGGAGAGAAGCTTTGAAAACTATATTGTACATTCTTTGGAGTTATTGAAAAAAAGAAAACTAGAAAAACTTTAGCTGTAGTGTCAATTCTACAACATGTAAACCTAGCATATTTATGTGTTTGTTCATGCCGTGCCATTGCATAAGCATTTTCTTTTCGCACATGAACAAAAAGGAACAGAGAGAACATAAATCTTAGCATTATCTGCTCCGAATAACATGAAAAATTAAAAATAAGTAAATTGAATCCCGCAAGTTTCAACCCCAACTCCTTATTTTGTAAATATTTAAATTCCTCATTCAAAGATCAAGACTATTTACATTGTAGATTCTCACTGAAGACATTAATATATAAATGAACACATATGGAATCATGTTTTTTTTTGCTTTGTGTTTTTGACTTTTTGACTTTTTGACTTCACAGACTGTTAAACTATTTCAAGTGTTTCAAGCCTTATTAAATGAAGATCATTGAAAAAATGTAGAGAATAAAGGGTGGCAGTTTTGAAGAATTTAATATATAAAACACATTTTGAGTTATTTCACCGTTTTTTGTTTCCTACATAATCCACGGTGTTCGTTCATAGTTAAAATGTGACAGAAAAAGTGAGAAAAATGAGTGACAAAAACGTGACAGAAAGTGATGAAAATTTGTGATGAAATCCCAACAAAAAAGAAATGAAAAAGTGACAACAATTGGACGGAAATATGTGACGAAAAAGTGACAATAAAGTGAAAAAATGTGACAAAAACGTGACTGGAATGTGTGACGAAAAAGCGATAGAAAAGTGACAAAAATGTGACAAAAACTCAACAAAAACGTGACAAAAAGTGATGAAAAAGTGGAAAACATGTGATGAAAACCCAACAAAAAAGTGATGAAAAAATGGCGATAAGGCGACAAAAAACTGACGGAAATATGTGACGAAATGCAACCAAAGGGCGACAAAAACGTGACAAAAAGCAATGACAAAGTGGAAAATATGTGATGAAAACCCAGCAACAAACTATGAAAAAGTGCAGAAAATGTGAGACGAAACCAATGGCCGCTGGCTGCTCTGCTTTATGCCCACAACACTGGAGGCCGCCATTGCTCCGCCATTGCTGTAGTACCTCCATATCGCCGCTAGTCTCCCATTGAAAAGCATTGGACTTTAGACAAAACCACCTAAAGCCTGGTCCCAATTTTTTTGGAACTATCTAGAGCTAGATATTCCTCCTGTGATAACGCAGCGTTAGCTACAATTAAGGGGACCAGGCTGGTTTTCGTAAGAAGAATTTTAGAAATCTCGTACTTAATGAGGACCGGAGTATAAGGGCCCCTTCCAAAAACAAGCAGATTGGTAAGAGGTCTAACGCCAAACCGGATGTGCATCAACGTCTGCCATGATAAGAAGCCTCCGAATTGGGCTGTCAGACTGTTAGCATTGGAGCTGCGCGAGCTACACGTCACGCAAGGGCCGAGTCTACAGTGAAAATTCCGCCCGTATGCCCTTTTTAGGAACATGCTTCATCAGAGGTTCACTTGCCCTCGTTACTTCCAGTTTCATATTTGCTTTGATTTTACATGAATTAAAAACGTTCTCCCTGTCGTGCTTGTTCAGGTGAATGCCTCGACTGTCACAGATGTGTGTCGAGACGCCCGGGAGAGAACTGCGAGCTCACCAAGGAGACGTGTAAACCTGGGAAAGATGGCTGCGCGGCCGTCAAGTTCACCTTAGCCCCATGTGAGTGTAAAATCAGAACGTTCATACAGAAGCAGTCGACAGTTTTGCTCTCTGTAAACTCCAACCAACTGCGAGCATCCCACGGTGGCAGTTCTTTTAGATCTGACCCATTCCAGGTTTTCTTTCATTGCAGACGGCCAGTACCAGAAATGCATGGCTCTTGCAGACTGTGAGCTGCTGAAGCTGAACGCCTACATCAAAATCAAATGCTGCGGCGACGACTTGTGCAACACCTATGAGGAAGAGTAATGTAAAAGTCCAAATCGTCATGAAGCGTTGGAGCTGATCCAGCAGGCAGGAGCAACCAGAACGGCGCTGTTCAGTTCACTACCAACAAATAAAAGAGTCATGAGAAATAAAGCTGGAAAATAATACTCATATGTTCATTATTTCACAGACAAGACTAATGGGTATGAATGAGGATAGTCGAGGTTAAATATTGAGCAAGTTCTAGTTTAGATGGTGGTACTTGGAAAAGCCAAATCATTTCTGCAAGCGGCTCCATTATTGATCCAAAGATGCCATGCGGGCCACCCAATAATAATAATCCACTCTATTCAAAAAGGCTCTACTGCTTAAAATGAAGATTCATCAATTTCTTTAGGCTGAACACGGACGTAAACTAATACATTTAAACAATTAAATGCACCTTTCAAACTTAACCCTTTTTGGTAACACTTAACATTACGGGCCGGTAAGTCCTTGGTACTTACAATGGTAATTATGGTGGTAATTACAGTGGTAATTCTAGGTACTTATTGTGGTACTTAAAGGATACTATAGTGAGAATTACAAGTTATGTACTTCTAGATGCAGTGGTAGCTCCTAGTAATGAAGGTTGTACTTCGTGTTTTCCCTAATGCTGTTTTATGTTGTTTTATAGTCACACAATCCTAAAAATTACGTCTGTATGTAGAAGTACCACATTTACTACTTATGAATTGCTGCTGTAGTATTCTTGAATTACCAATAAGTACCATAGATGTATCACTGAAACTACTAGAAACTATCATTTAAAGTACCAAAGTACATAGAAGTAGGACCTTCATTACTAAGAGTTACCACTGTATCTCTTAGTAATGAGAGATACAGTGGTAACTCTGTGTCTCCCTAACCCCTAACCCTGATGACTAGTAATTATGACTTTTAGTACCACAATAATAACAACCTAGAAATTATCCTGTAATTACCACTGTAAGTACCACTGTCATTACTAGTAATTACCACTATAAGTACCACGGACTTACCGGCCCGTAAGGTAAAGTGTTACCCTTTATCTAATGTACTTGCTTTGAGGAACTGCTGTAGTCCCTCTGAGGACCTCCAGGGGGCCCGAACCCAAGTGGAAACCACTGCACTAGGTTATTGAATGCTTTATGATTTCAAGCATGTTGTGTTGCATCGTCATCTAGCTCTAAAACATATATATATATATATAAATGATACTATGAAACATACTTTTGTTTTCCTAGTTGTACTGACACTTCTGGTCAAAAAAAGTTTGGAGACACTTTTCATGTATCAGCTTTTCTTTATTTCCAACACTATCGACATGGTGTGATTCTCATTGAAGGCTTTAAACTATGAATGAACACAGGGGATTATGTAGGAAACAAAAAAGGTTTAATAACTCAAAATGGGACATAGGGACCCCCTATGAGCCATCCCATAAGCCACTGCGCCGCAAATCCCCCCACCCCCCTCGGCCCCACCCTCGAGTGACTCATGCGCAACCACTGTTGATTGACAGGAGCACATTTAATAAAAAATAAAAAAATGGAATAAGATTCTGCACGAGCCAAACTTTATAAAAGGGACAAAATACATGCTAGAGTCTCCACAGTCACATGTCAGTGTGTTAAATAGCCGCCTCAGTAAATGGCTTAAAAAAAAAAAGGCAGTTTGTGCTTTTGTGCATTTGCTTTCATTTAGTCAAAACTTAAACCTCATGGCTAATTTGCAAACTGTAGCTTTATGTAACAGCTGTTGAGACAAAATAAGGCTAAAGGGAAATGTGACGGCTCATCTGATCTGGATTTTTCTTTTTTTATCTCCTTAAGTGTCTTTATTTGGACACAATGTTGTTGTCTATGCAATACAATAGGTGGCGGCATGCGTTTTTTTTTGCCTGCAGTCTGCCAATAACCTTAAAGAAGAAGAACAGCAGCTGTTGGTGATGTCACTTCCCCTTCCCCTGGGTAAGGACGGTCCAATTGGGAAAATGCTGCTGAAGCAAAAGTTCACTAACTGCAATAGAGATCTAACAGTTGACCCCATGAAAGGTTTAGAGTCAGGAGCTCGGGTTAGGACGTACAGGCTATAATTTGATGGTTTTGGACGGAGCCAAGCTCTCATTTGCAAACTCGTTCCTCCAGCTGTGGCCCTCTAGCTCTTAGCCCGTGATTAACTTTGATTTGTTTTCTTCTTTGTGGTAAGAATAACCTCTGCTTTCTTGCTCACTCCAAACTTTCTTTCTGCTGCTCGATTAGAGTGCAGTGCCCTCTAGCGGCATGTGAAATTATATATTTGAATCACATTCCCAGTCGCTCCGGATTCTAAGACGGCATTTTAAAGAATTAATTTCAACTTTTTTTTTAAAAACATAATTCAACATGTGTTCATTAAAAAAATAGGAATCCCTTCAGTGACAATCTACAATGTAAATAGTCTTGAAATCAAACAAAAATTGACATTTAACACAAGCTTCCTTTTTTCTTTCTTACTGAGGACCAGAGGTTTGGAGTAGCCAAAACATTTACTCAAGTAAGTGTAATGTTACTTTAAAGTAGAAGTAAGAGTAAAAAAGTGAGAAAATGTTACCTAAATACTGTGAATAATAAACAATAAAATAAACAATTATGAAGAATTAAGAAAGAAAAAAAAAGCACAATATATATATTTACTCATAGTTTTTACTCAAGTAGAGTTCAGATACTTCAATTTAATATTACTCAAGTAGTGAAAGTACTGTGTGAAAAAAACTACTTGTAAAGTACTTCAAAAAGTCACTTAAGCACATGTACTTGAGTAAATGCAACGGAGTACTACCCACCTCTGCTGGTGACAAAGTAGTCGCACAAATAAAGATACAAGTAAAAAAGGAGGTAGCTTGAGGGTGTACTGGTAAAACTTTATACAGTATGTGCATTTTCTCTTATTTGTAGATGTAAATCATATGTTTAGATTATTAATTTGAATACTTCTGATTTTGGTAACTACAGGCTGACTTCTGACTTTGGTAACTACAGGCATACAATATTTCTGTGAACATTAAAAATCCAAGACCAGGCCATTTTTACATAACCACTTTTCGCTTTAATGATTACAATCAAAAACATTTGTACAACATTTTCAACAATAGAAAATGGATGCAGAGTCTTTTGGCTGACGGCAACCGCTTCGAACCGGGAAACGCGGACCGGTAAATGAGCTTGAAAGTAGTAGAAAAAAGATGTGGGACGGGCCAGTGTTTTGCAAAAGTGGGTCTAATAGAAACAGATAGTTCAGTGCAGGCGCGAGTTCGGAGTATTACACGGGAGCAAACTACAGATACCAGACGAATTCAAATAGGGACAGGCAAAGTAAAGTATTAGAGAAAGCCACAGTATTTTAGATCATCAATTTCAGCAAACTCGTTTCTTTCTTTTTTTTTAAAGCTACATCCCAAGAGCAACTAAACTGTCGCTTCTTAAATATGGGTGAAAGGTCACGCAGTAATGTTACGGCTATAATCCATTTTAGGATTTCAGTAACCCTACTGGGAGCCACTTGAAGAAAATTCTAACAATAATGCACTTAAAACTACTCCTTTGAGTATAAATAATATAATAGATACATTAAAGTCTATTGTACTTAACTATTGAAAAATAATGCAGTCATTTCAAATACAGTAGAAGTGGCAAGGGGTAGGCACTTACAAGTAACTTCTTTTACTGCTTTTGAGCCTTGGTATGATTAATCTTTTTTTTATGTACTTTTGGTTGTTTATTACACAAATTGTTCAAATAGACAAAATTGAAAAAGAAATACTAGACACTTAAAAGTGTTAGGATAAAGCTATGTTTTAACAAATTACTTGAAGCAAATGATAATAAATAAAGGCCTGAAACCTGATTTTTCTAAATTACAAACAGTGAAATAAAAATGGCATTAATAGTGGCATCCCAATTCTTCACAGGGAAGATTTTATAGGCACGTTTCACAACTTGCGGGGTCACTTTTCAGCAGTGGTGGAAGTACTCAATATTCTTACTTAAGTAAAAGTGCAGATACAGGACCAAAATGTACTTAAGTAAATGTATCCGATAATAAATAAAAGTATAAAAGTATGCATTATAAAATGTGCTTAATAAGTTAAAAAGTAAAAGTATTTAAGAGGTTAATGTGCAAGTTTTTATTTTAAATCATTTGAATCAAACCAGGTCTAAAAAAGTAAACCATTAACTCAGGTCAAAAACAGGAACTAAACCGGGTCTAAACAAGGTCTAAAGGAGTAAACCACTAAACCAAGTCTAAACTGGGACTAAACCAGTTCATCGTAGAGGTCACAGTTGTACTTTTAACCGAATTTAAAAATGAAGTGGAGTAGAAAGAACAGATACAGGCTCTAAAATGTAGTGAAGTAAAAAGTATTCATCATAAAATGTACTTTAGTAAAGAAAAAGTACATATAATTTGTACTTTTTACTTGTACTTTCCACCACTGCTTTTCAGGGTTACTGTCACATGAATTCTGTCACAGATTCTTTATAGTTAGATGCACAAATGTCTAGTTTTACAATATACTGAAAAAGGACAAAACGTTTTTTCATTCCACTACTAGAAAATAATCCGGTATAGTGCCTTTAAGTATAAAAAAAAAAAATGTGGATAACCTTTGTTGACTATACACAACAGAAAACTTAAGCTTGCTCCTGAACGATCCCCCGAATTTGGACTGCACTGATTTGAAAGTAAATGAACTACTGACCACTTTTGACAAAATCCTGCTCTGTCCTTTTAGCCCGACCAGCCGTGTATGTATCAGGAAAACAAAACCAGAAAAACATGTACAAACGCATCCATTTCCAGGGCCTATACAGTATCATAATGATGGACATGACATTTTCTCTTATCTGCAGTAGAGGCGCTTGTAGCCGACTATATGGGAATGAGAAGCGAGGGTGCATCGAGCCATTGCTGCTGCTGCTGCTGCTATCATCTCGGGTCTCCGTAAGGACGTCGTCTATCTTTACCGAAACAGCGCGAGAAGAGTAAATTCAAGGAAGAAAAAAAAATTATTTGAAATTGTTTGTTCGGGTCCACGCAGAAGAATTGAACCTCCCCATGTTTAGCGTCACTTAGCATCCGCGCGAATCGCAGGTTCATTATCACACGCACAATGGAAAACGAGGATGACGAAGGAAGGGGGATACTGGTAAATAAGAGAGGAGTCGAAGAGCCCTGAACGCAGTCAGTACGTCACACACTGAGGGTGTTGGTAGTTCATTCTTATAACTTGATCAATCCAGACAACCGAGCTTTTCGCTTTGCTTTCGCACGTGCAAAAGGCATCAAGCTATTGCGCCTGCAGCGTTTCAACTTAGATCAATGCTGCATGTTTCACTTTTCTTAAGCAATAATTGATTAACTTTTCCCCAGGAATTTTGAAACAGTGGCAAATCACAAAAAGGGTTAGCCAGGCCTTGCTTTCAACGCTGGAATGCTTTAAAATTTGTCTAGTTCTTGCCTAAAGCGCGAGAATGTGTTGTGCAAGAACTGAAAAGAAAATTATTTTGACTATTTTGACTATGGCTATATTCAGACAATGTCTTTCTTAAAATAAAGACATTGGGCCTCATTCACACCACGTCGTACACATTTGTTCTTAAAGCAGCACTAAGTAACTTGTTTACCTTAATAAATCCTTTCCGTAGTCCCTCTGGGGGTGATACAAGCGTTAATGGGATGACTGGAGGGTCTTTCATCTCCCCCTGGTGTCTCTGGCCAGAAAACCACAATTGCCACTTAAATGCCACCGGACCGGAGCAACCAATACACACTAATGGAATCACGAAGAAGAAGCTAACAGGCTAACGGGCAAAGCTAACTGCGGGCTAGCGCCACTTTAAACAGTTTTTACAGCCAAGTTTCAGTGAAAATAATTATTTCCATTGTGTCATTGGATGTACAATGTCCCTCTCTCCCTTTGTCTTTTCTGTCAGCGTAGTATTTACTCTCCAAGACAATTAATACGTTTAAAAATCGCAACATGCTACAACACCTGTAGTTACGCTTATGGCCTCTAGGAGCAAGAGTTACTTAGTACTGCTTTAAGGCCTTCTTAGGAAGATTTTTGGCATTCACAAAACTTGTTCTTCTGTAAGACCAAATGTTAAGGACAGTCTGGAGGACTCTTATGCTCTAAAAATTCTCCAGTTCTGTTCACGATCTGCTCCTGATGGGACCCTTTATACAGAAACAAGTTGGTAATATCACTTGTAGTCTACTTTTATTCATGTGCCAATGTATTACTGCTAAAAAATGCGCTGCATAAACGTTATTTGATAAAGACGATGGTGGGTCTTGATCCTGCGACCTTGTGTTCCCGAGTGTGTTAACTCGGTGAGCTAATTGAGCAGAGTGGTACCGCCGCATCGATTTAAAGGACTGACCTGCGGCAGAGAAGGAAAACCCTTTTGCGATGTACATGTTATATCTATTTCAACATTTTGTAATGAGAGCTAATTCGCGTTCCCAAAGGCTTTGGAGGGTCCTTGACCATGTGAGGCGCCTATGGCTGAGTCTTTTTCTTTGGGGGTTTTGTTGGTTTCTAGGTTTGGATTCGTGTTTGGTCATTCATTTCCTGCTTTACTGCCTTTTGCACTCGGCACTTTTTTGTCCTTATATTTGTTTGTTTGTATACTTATATGGTGAATCAGAGGCGGTGACATATGCTAAATAGTCCTCACATGCACGCGCTTCCAAGTTCACGAAACTCAGAACACAGGTGTGAAGTATTTTCCCTTCTTAAGAACATGTCGTGAATCTGGTGCAGTTTCCTGACACACAGATTTTAAGAAGATGTTCATGAGTGAGGCCCAATGTCTGTGTCCAGCGTAAGAATTTATTGACTTTTTAAGGCCAACCGTGCCATGAAATTAAGAAAATATCAATAGCAAAGGAGAGATTCTTTCACTTTGAGTAATAACTCTGAAACTATGTGACTTAGGTAGAGAACATCCTGGACATTAGGCAGCACAAAGGTATTTAGTTTCCTATAAACACAAGACAATATTTACCAAAATGTTTGCAGATTATATGTGGATATATGTTCATAACTCAATCATTGGAGTGAAAATCAAATCTATAAATGTGACTTGTTTTGGGTGGCTGATCATATTTCAATTCCAGGTTATCGGTCTAAACATACAGCAAAAGTCCAAGAAAACATGCTTAATCCTGTCAGTTCGCTAAACCAGTAGAAATGACAACCCATCAATAAGAGTTAAGGTGTTTATATACAGTATAGAACTCTGTGGCATTGATTCCTCTTGTGGCGTGTGAACGTACTGACTGCGTTCGGGGCTTTTCGGGCCATGCGTTGAGGGTGGAGTCAGCTGAGGTGGAGGACTGGCAGCGAGCCTTCAAGTATCGGGATATCCCAGTGCAGTGTCCTGTGTGGAGTTGCTTGTAGCTGATTGGGTCGGCTCTACATCACGGAGCAGGAGGTCTTCCCGGGCTGAACTCCTCCGTCCATTTTCTCCGCCTCCAGAATCATCCTCCGGAAAACCTCCACAGCCGTCTACAGGGGAGGGGGAGAAGCAAAACGTAAAATTAGACACATAAATACGTGTCTGTGTTCGGTAGAAAAAAAATTATATTTGGTTTTGGATATTAGATAACTTCAAGTGATGGTAAAAAAAAGTTGTCAGTTTTATAAGCCTTAGTTTTCAAATGAGGCATTACACTGTCGCTCTGCAGTCGAGAAGCCTTTAGATTTGGGTAAAGACAATGCACTTGGTTAAGGTGGAGGTCAAGAGGGTTAATGTTTTACAAAGTGAATAGATTGCGTATGATTGACCACAGTTTAAAAAGTCCCTCCCTTTACTGAGCTCAATCAGGATTTCCAGTGCCATAGAAACAGCAACGTGTCATACAAGGGGGCGTGGCCTAGTTGAGGGGGACGAAAGCCTCTCTTTTTAGCCATTTTCTGGTGGACAATAAACATATCTATCACACACCAATAAAGTCAAGGCAAAAATAGGTCCATATGGATGTTTTTTTCACAGAAAATGTTTCAGTAGAAGCAAAAAATATAAATAAAAAACACAGCACTCGTTAGCTAATGTAACGTTAGCTTTGCTGGCTTCCTGGTTAGTTTTTTTTTAAGTATTTGTGGGCTGTTGAAACATTTTGCTCCTGCCATGTCTGTATATTCTTATTTTGTAGAAAAAGTAGTTAAAGTAATAGTGAAGAAATTCTCGTCTTAAAGGAACAGGCCACTGTTTTTTCCATACTGAGATATGTTCTTACCTGAGCTTAGACGAGTTGATGCGACCTGTCTGGTGTTTGTGTGTTTGCTCAGTCAAGCACAAAGACCAGGCCTCTCCCAGCATATTCCTATAGCTCCAAACGGGGGTGAAGTTAGAAGCGACCAAGCTCTTCCACGGGCACAAAGACCAGACAGGTACGTATCAACTCGTCTAAGCTCAGGTAAGAACATTTCTCAGTATGGAAAAACGGTGGCCTGTTCCTTTAAAACCCACTTTTATTCTGCCTGTCAGGTCCAACCAGGACATTTCTCTCTTTCTCTCTTTATTTTGCAAACCAGGAGTGGCTTTTAGGTCCGATCATGGCCGTGAGTTTGAGTGGGGACCAATGTTTCAGATTGTTCAAGTTGTCCCCATCAACCTCATGTAGAGACCTTCTCATTGTGCGAATTTTCACAAAGGCTTTACTCAGATGGGAGCACTTTAGGCTTGGAGAATGTATTGTCAGCATAACAGGAGTTTTCGTTTTGTGTTGAATAAATACATAAATAAATAGAATTGATAGCATTTCAAAAGCATGTATGTAGAAGTATAAAACGTAGAGGACAATAATACTGTATTACTCATAATCATTGTGTTTAGGATTTTCTATAACATGACCTTCTTTCAAATTGTAATTTCAGTTCTTATTGCTGCTTCGTCCCTAGTTCCAAAGGTTTTGTTTCTTCAGCATAACTAGTTCATTCTTCTGATTTAATTTCTTCCCAAGCTTCCTGGAAATCTTGAGGAATCGTTTTAAAAGTGAAGACAAAAATAAATAAATTTACTGAATTTAGTCACATGCCTTGGTCACACACTGCTTTGAATTTTCCTGCCACATGCAATACATCGACAAAACCACAGAGGCAGTTAGCAACAAAGGCCGTGTTGTCACATCTAAAGACCTTCGGGAAATCTAGTTTACCAATGTGCTTTTGAACCAAACCAAATGGATAATCAGGAAACATCCATGCAAAGTTGGGGAATTCATTTGTAAAGAAACAGTTACCTACTGTATACTGTATATATGGTTCAAAAACAAAAACAAAAATAGATATGACTGATCACACAATGTAATGCAACCTGGTTATCTGAAATCCAACAGGTGCTTTTATATCAGTCCTTACGGTGCCTCTTACCTGGTTTTCTTTAGCTGAGGACTCCATGAAGGCAGCGTTCCAGGAATCAGCTAACGCCTTTCCCTCCTCACAACTGATTACTCTGAAAAAAGCACACCCGGGAGAATAGTTACTCAGGTTACAAAGACATAAATATTTCACTGAACGGTGGCATTGTCAGCCTAAAGGGCCTAGCTCACCGGCCTAGAGACCATGCGGGGACTCCACTGGAATTGAGCCTGTTTGTTTTCACAGAGACTACCTGGAGACTCGCCTTATCTAAAGGGGATGTCTCGGAGACATCTCCGTGACCAGCAGCAACTCTAGTCTCCAACTAGTCTCTAGGTGAGATAGGCCCTTCAATTCTGAATACAAATACTGCTTTAGTCTGTGTTTATTACAAGAGTAGTCCCAGTTCTTCTGACAACCAATAAAATGCTGGTTTAGTTCTAGTTTAGTCCCAGAGTAGTATCCATGGATCTTCTTCAGTCGAGAATTCAATTTAGTTCTGATTCAACCCTACTTTAGACCTGCTCTATTAACTATTTTGTCTTATAGTTAACCCCTGGTTAAGGCCTAGTTTAGTTCCTTGTTGTCCTTCATTTCTGTCTCTCGAAGTTGACATTTGTATGGCAAAAAGATCTGGATTTATATTAGGGGGGAAAATAGCGTCCTTAAATTCCCTTCTATGACGCACATGGTAAGATGTGCAGTGATGCAGCAAAATCGTGGTAAAAACAACAACAACTTTGTTCCGTGCCATCGTCTGTGTCCATTAAATTGTTCAAAGCTTTGTACATATCGCTCCATGTTTACGTCGAAGACTGGTACAGACTGTGTTTAGTTCAGTGTAGTAATGGTTTATAGGGGTTTGATGACATTAGCATTAGTCTTTACTTCCCTTGATCTAGTCCTGGTTTTTACCTCACCCTTTTTGTTTAAATATAAGACTTTTAGACTGGTTTAGTATAGGTTTCGTCCACCTGATTTAGTAATGGTTAAAGGGGCTAGATGCAAGTTTGCCATTTTATACTCACTACTGCCACCTCAGGTCATACGTGTAACTGCACCTTCTATATTTAGCTCGTGCATGACGGCACTTCGGACCCAAATTAACACCTTTTTGAGTGACAGTGCAGGATTTTAGAGGCAGTTGTGGTGAACAGGTCTAAACTCATTCTAGACCTTAGGACATTGTTGAAACATGTAGGGGGAGGAAAATAATTAATTTTAACATTTTTAAACTCCATATAGTCCCTTTAAGTGAGAGTATTAGCAGTTTTTTTTTGTTGATGAATTTGTGTTTGTTTAGTAGTTAGTCCCAATTCAGACTCAATACCGGTTATGGTTTGGATTTGATGACATATCTTGCAACTTAAGACCTGCATGGTTTATTCATAGTTTAGTGTTGCTTTCATCTTAGTTTAAAGGGACAATATGGAGTTTGAAAATGTTAAAATTAAGTATTTTCCTCCCCCTACATGTTTCAACAATGTCCTAAAGTGTAGAATGATCCTGCACTGTCACTCAAAAATGTGTCAATTCGTGTTCGAAGTGCCGTCATGCACGAGCTTAATATAGAAGGTGCCGTTACACGTATGACCTGAGGTGGCAGTAGTGAGTATAAATGGCTAACTTGCATCTAGGCCATTTAATTGTTCTACAGATCTGTAAGTTGCGTTCACAACGTATTACAATTGTATGTCATCATTTATATAAAGACGAATGAAAAAAGAAATCTCACACATGTTTAAACGCCACCCACTTGCCATATTAATTTTGCTGTCTAACGCACTAATTTTCTCCAGTTCAGTTCTATCCAAATCTAAAGGCTTCTCGACTGCAGCTTACAGTCTATAGGGCAGGGATCTCCAACCAGTAGCTCGCCAGGCCTTCCCAGGCAGCTCGCCAAGACTTTCTACATCTCTACACGCTTGATAACTCAAATTTTAGATGCATTTTCTGTTTGTTCTGAACATGCTGAACACAATCTGCAAACAGCTTGGTCAATATTGTAAAGTATAAGGACTAAACTCAAGTCATTTTCTTTGAAATACTAATTCTCCAGGGTGAAGTCCACCTAAGTCGCTTTTTACACAAGTGTTTTTGAAGCATAAGTAGCTCTTCTTGTTGTGTAAAAGTAGCTCGCCGGGTAAAAAAGACCCCTGCTATAGGGTGACTCCTCATTTGAACGCTAAGACCAACAAAGTGGATCTAACATGTTTCCTCGCGGTCTGATTTTTTGTCACGTTTATGTTGCTTTTGTTGTCGGCCCATTTTCGACAAAGTATTTAAGCGCTTTCTTATTGTTGGTAAATGGTTCACTGTAAATAACAGTATTTATTAATCTTTTCGCTAAATTAAACACTGCCTTTTTATAATTGAAACCGGAAGCGCGTCCATCACGTGACCTGTTTATTCTAGTTTAAAAGAGCTAGGCCCACAGCCTCAGGGCAGAAGCTGTGGCGCAGTAGTCGGGCTGTGGCCTAAGCCTTGTTACATCTGGGACGTGTAAGTGTCGTTTTATCTGTTTGTCCATTTTAACTTAATCCATAGTACGCTAAACTATTTTATCCTTTATTCACAGGGGACCTATGTTTACCCTTTTCTTTTCTGTACTATTTGAGCTCAAAATAAACTCTGAAAAGCCAACTGATTCTCCCTGGTGATTTCGAGGGGGCAACAAAATCTTGGTGTTTCTGCCCGGTCGGATTAAGTTTGTGGATGACCTGGACCGCTACCGTGGATTGTGGCTACCGGAGCGCGTGTGTGGACTATATTCGTGAGTGGAATACGCTACGAGAGACGCCAACACGAAGCTATCACGGAGCTAATGCTAACGGAAGCGAGGTCAAGGAAGACGACACAACCCACCGCAAGTCACGATCAAAGCCAAGGTAAAAGACTTTCCAATCATGCCAGACTTTAACGAACAAGTGTCTGAATGGGAAAATATTCTGGAAGAAATCGAGGAAAAGCTAATTGCCTTACCTGCTTCGGAACTTCTTAAAATATGCACTACACTTGAAATCAATGTTGAAGATGAAGAAAAAAACTCACCTCGCAAATTGAGAAGGCTAATTCTGCAGCATTTGGAGTGTGAGGATGTCACGTCGCTTGAAGATGGAGGAATGTCATTGTTATTGAAAATAAATGACAGAATTGATGAACTGAGAAAAACGCTGTCTACGTCTGGTCCCACGTCGCCATGCCGCCCTCTGGCGGACACAGCTGGTACTGCGCCCAGCAACACGGAACCTGTGGTAAGACCACGCACCTCTGCCACCACGCTTACTGCCGCTAATAATTTGTCTGAAAGAACTCAAACTGTTGTTCACCCAATGTATAGAAAAGACTTGAAAATTAATGGACAAATTGGTGAACATAATCAAACGGATAAGCTGGGATATGCAAGTTTAGAAAGACAAATTACAAAAGCATTAAAGAAGGGATATGATGAATGCGAAATTATTGATGCAGTCCTTCAAGCTATGATTCCAGGAACAAAACTGCGAAGTTATCTGGAAAGTAGAGATGATTTGTCATTGAAAGCTCTGAAACAAATATTGCGGACTCATTTTGTTGAAAAAGATGCTAATGAGCTGTACCACTCCTTAACTCGTGCTGCACAAGATCACGGAGAGACTCCAGTCCAGTTTTTAGTTCGAGCTATGGACTTGAGACAACAGGTACTCTTTGCTTCAGAAAGAGCAGACACTGGCTTGAAGTACAGCCCAGAGCTCATCCAAAATCAGTTTTTGCAAACCATACTTACCGGACTCCAAGATAACACCATCCGTATTGACTTAAAGCCATATTTGCAAAATCCAAGAATAACTGATGAAGTTCTGCTGGAGAAAATGACCGCCGCCTACAACCTGGAGATGGAGAGGAAGGGCAAGCTGTCAAGCAAATCCAGAGCCAAGGTGTTAGCGGTGAGTAATGATCCACATTTCACTGATTCAGAGAGCAGCAGTTATGACAGTAACTCTACCAGTTGTAACAAGCAAAAGTTTGAAAAACGTGACACATTGATGGAGAAAGTAGACCAGGGGAACAAAGCAATCTGTGAAGCCATTCAGAATCTCACCACTCAGCTGTCAAGCCTGCACCAGCCACCCGGACAACCACCACCATGGGGACAAGCCAGCCACAGCTACAACAGACCACCACCAAGGACACGCCCCAACCGGCAGTGTCACCAGTGCCAGCGGACCAATCCAGGGGGGAAATGCGACCACTGCTACAAGTGTGGGAGCATAGACCACTGGGCCATTGGTTGCCGCAGAGCGGCTAGGAACACCACAGCCTCCACCAACAAGATCGAAACCAGCGTACATCTTGGTAAGAACACAGACATATTCTGCACCACAGCGCCCCTCACTGGTAAACAACATCAAACTGCTAAGCTGGTGGGAAGGAGGTGCCTTGTTCGAGCCACAATGAACAATGTTGACACCAAAGTGCTGTGGGACACTGGTTCACAAGTGTCCATTATTGGAGATGAGTGGAAGCAGAGACACTTACCCCATGTTACTGTGAGGCCTGTGGAAGAGTTACTGGAAGAAGGAGGGCTGGATCTGTCCGCAGCAAATGGGACAAAGATTCCATACCAGGGCTGGATTGAAGTGAAGTTTGCACTGTCACAAGATGCTGTTGCTGGGATGAGTGATGAACCAGTAGTTGTTCCCATCTTAGTTGCCTCTACAGATCTGGAACGTCCTATTATTGGATTTAATGTAATTGAGGAGCTGGCTTTGGCAAATGAGGGTCTTGGAAGCTGTTTTCCTTCTGGTCACATGGTAAGGAGATTTTGTTCAGCACTTGATGTGGGTCAGGAAACTGCGAGGGCTGTTCTAACTGTTTTACAGAAGCCGTCACCTGAAAACAACCCCCACATTGCTCGTCTGGGAAGAATGCCAGTTACTGTCCCAAAGAGGAACGCCATCCAAGTGCAATGCAACTACCTACAGCAAGGTTTGCTCTGTGGAACTCACGTCGTGTTGGAGCCTAACCCGGAGACACCGTGGCCCACAGGACTCAAAGTAAGAGAGCAGCTCATTCAACATCAAGAGAATACAAGGATTAAGGTAACTGTTGAAAACACAACAGACTGTGATATTACTCTTTGTGGCCGCACAACGCTTGGCTGGTTACACAGTGTTGATGCTGTTTATCCACTAGAGCCCAAGTCACCAGAGGGCAGTGCCACATCCTCACCGGAGCAGCCCAGTCAAGCACCACAGAGGGAGCCCTGGGTCCCGCCTGTAGATCTGAGTCACCTCTCGGCAGAGCAGCAGCACAGAGTTCGTCAGATGCTGGTGGAGGAGGGTGACGTGTTTGCCAGAGATGAGTGGGATGCTGGTTGTGTCACTGGTTTGCAAATGGACATTAATTTGAAAGACTCTGTCCCTGTCCAGAGAACATACAATGCCATACCCAGACACCTGTATCAGGAAGTCAAGGCTCACATTCAGGATTTGTTGAGTAGAGGTTGGGTTCAAAAGTCCTATTCCTCTTACTCTTCACCGGTAGTCTGTGTCAGGAAAAAGGACGGCACTCTCCGGTTATGCATTGATTACAGGCTGCTGAATGAGAAGACCTGGCCAGACCGTCATCCCATCCCCAGGATCCAAGAAATCCTGGAAAACTTGGGTGGAAACTCCTGGTTCACCGTCCTGGACCAGGGCAAAGCATACCACCAAGGCTTCATGAGCGAGAAGAGCAGACCATACACAGCCTTTATTACACCATGGGGACTCTATGAGTGGACCAGGATCCCTTTTGGCCTCTCAAATGCCCCGGCTGCTTTTCAACGCCACATGGAGGGATGCCTGGGAGATCTGAGGGATGAAGTCTGTGTGCCCTATCTGGATGATGTCCTTGTTTTCAGCCGCACATTTGACCAACATGTGGAAAACGTCAGACAAGTCCTGCGGCGACAGAGAGCCTGTGGGATGAAGCTGAGAGCCGAAAAATGTGAGTTGTTTAAGCCACAAGTAACGTATGTTGGTCGTGTGATCTCTGCAGAAGGATACAGGATGAACCCAAGAGAGGTGGAGGCAGTAAAGGCGCTCACGTACCAGACCCCAGCTACAGTGAGAGAGGTGAGGAAGCTCCTGGGATTCTTGAGCTACTACAGAGCTTACATCCAGGACTTCTCCAGGACTGCAAAGCCACTGTATGAGCTGCTGGCAAAGCCCAAAGGTGAGCCAAAACACTGCCACAAAAAGGGGACAAAACATTCAGGTGCTCAGCTCCCACCCTCCTCTCCGGTTCAGTGGACAGAAATACACAGAGCAGTTTTAGAGACGCTTGTGAACCAACTTACAAATCCACCTGTTATGGCATATCCAGACCTCGAGCAGCCTTTCATTCTCCATGTTGACGCCTCAGAGCAAGGGCTCGGTGCTGTGCTGTACCAGCGACAAGATGGCGCACTGAGAGTGATTGGCTACGGATCCCGAACCCTGACGCCTGCAGAGAAGAACTACAAGCTGCACTCAGGAAAACTGGAATTCCTCGCACTGAAATGGGCCATCACAGAGCGTTTCCGTGACTACCTGTTCCACGCGCCACACTTCACAGTCTACAGTGACAATAACCCACTCACTTACGTTACCAAGTCGGCAAAACTCAACGCCACGGGTCACCGCTGGGTTGCAGAGCTGGCAGACTATAGATTTACACTCAAGTACAGACCTGGAACAGCTAACACAGATGCTGACTTTCTCTCTCGCAGACCTAAGCCCATCAGAACCATCATGCAGGAGTGCACGGAAGAGTGTGAGCCGGAGGTCATGGACAGCATCTGTAAAGCAGTCAAAAGCAGCCAAACAGGTGAGATCAACTGGATTTCTGCTGTCACCTGTAATGTGGATGTCCTACCACCAGATGGCAGTGCTGTACCACCCCTTCAGCCCTTCTCCATCCAAGACATCCAGGCCCAGCAGAATGCAGATCCAGCCATCCAGAGGGTCTCTAACCTGAAAAGAGAAAACACTTACCTGAAGTACAGAGACAAAGCTGCAGAGAGTGAGCAAGTCCGGGTTCTCCTGAGAGAATGGCCAAAGCTGCAGCTGGGTGAAGATGGACTCCTGTGGAGGAAGACTAACAACAGGCTGCAACTGGTGGTGCCAGAGCCCTTGAAGCCCCTGGTGTACAAGTACCTCCATGAGGAGATGGGACACTTGGGTGCTGACCGGATGGTGGCCCTGGCCCGAGAGCGCTTCTTTTGGCCAAAAATGAGGCAGGAGATGGAGCACTATGTCACACGTGTCTGCAGCTGCATCAAAAACAAAAGGCCCAACAGAGTCACAAGGACACCACTTCAAAGCATTGAAACTTCTGCACCATTTGAGATGGTCTCAATAGACTTTTTACATCTGGAGAAAAGCAACGGAGGGGAAGAGTATATCCTGGTTTTAGTGGACCATTTCACTAAATACGCTCAGGCCTACGCAACCAAAGACAAGGCTGGGAAAACTGCTGCCAGAAAGCTGTTTGACGAATTTATCCCACGCTTTGGGTTTCCATCCAGGATCCACCACGACCAAGGAAGAGAGTTTGAGAACCAGCTGTTTCGGAAGCTCCAGGAATATGGTGGTATTCAACACTCTCGCACTACACCTTACCACCCCCAAGCTAACCCTGCCGAACGTTTTAACAGGACTCTGTTGAGTATGCTGCGGACACTGGAGGAGACACAAAAGGCCAGATGGAAGGAGCACCTCAACAAAGTAGTTCATGCCTACAACTCCACCATCCACGAGGCGACAGGGTACTCCCCTTTCTTCTTGCTTTTTGGACGTGAACCAACCCTCCCAGTTGACCTCTTGTTTCCCAAGAAGCTCGGTGACGCAGAGAAACAGACCCCTGCTGGTTATGCGGAGAAGTGGAGAGAGGCAATGCAGGAAGCCTATTCCATTGCCCTGACGAACATGAGGAAGTCTGCAAAAAAGGGCCAAGATTATTACAATCAGCGCGCCTGGAGCTCCACGCTGAACCCGGGTGACCATGTATTGGTGAGAAATCTCACGCCTCGAGGTGGTCCGGGGAAGCTCCGCAGTCACTGGGAGGACACTGTCCATGTGGTGAGGGAGAGCAAAGGCCCTGGAAGCCCTGTCTATGTGGTTGAGCCTCTGAATGCTGTAGGGAGAAGACGTGTGCTGCACAGAAACTTACTCTTACCTTGTCCTTACCTGGTTGAACCAGCGCCTGTCGTCCCCAACCCTAAAAGGAGAAGCAGGAGAACCAGAACGTCGCCAGGAAGAGGGACAAGTGTTAAGTGCAACATCCAGCCTGCAGGTACAGAGAGCTCTAGTGAGGAAGACTACCATCTCGTCCTGCCACCCCAACCCGCTCTTCAGCCGCTCAACCCAACTGCCAGAGAGTTCCAACCGAGAGTCCCCACTCCAAGACAGCCGGAACAGGGAGCTGCACCTGCTGAGGAGAGAGCTGAAGTGGTGATCCTGATCCCAGAGGTTGACCCTGAGCCGGAGCCAGAGCCAGTACAGGAAGCGGATTCATCTGAGCGAGAGGCATCCTCCTCAGACTCCTCGGAGGGATCTGCAAGACCTGTCAGAACCAGACGGCCCAGGCGCTTGTACACCTACGACCAGCTTGGTGAGCCCACGGTCCTGGAAGTGCAGACCTGTCCTGTCGGTGTGTCCAAACCAGCGAGGGTCCGAGACGGCTTCTTCAGCACCTCGGCCAACCTATATCCTTTTTAATTCCCAGTCGTAATGCAGTAGTAACATGCACTTTATGTACCTGCTAATTGAGTTGCACTTTGCACTTTGCACTTTAAAGTATGTGGCTTGTGTGCAATAGAGATATGTGCAATAGTAGTAAATGTACTTTAATTATTGTTTCAGTAGTACATGCCATTTGTTTAGTTGGTTTGCTATGCTGCTACAAAATCTTGGGTAGAAGGTATTTTCCTTGAGTCAATTCTGAAGATTCTGGGGCCCACCAATGCTTCAACGGACTATCTACCCAAATACGGAAATGGACCTTTAAACCTGCGCGTACCGCCGTGCCAAAGGACTCTTGGATAACGGACACTATTCATTTAGCCTGGACTCTTTTGTGAAGTATTGTTGTGGTTAAAATTGTTTATTTGCTACAATTTATGGTTTAAGTAAAGTAAGACCCCCCAGTAGGATTAAGGGAATGTTGGTTTAACATTATTTTTAGTGGGGGAGGGTGTTGTCGGCCCATTTTCGACAAAGTATTTAAGCGCTTTCTTATTGTTGGTAAATGGTTCACTGTAAATAACAGTATTTATTAATCTTTTCGCTAAATTAAACACTGCCTTTTTATAATTGAAACCGGAAGCGCGTCCATCACGTGACCTGTTTATTCTAGTTTAAAAGAGCTAGGCCCACAGCCTCAGGGCAGAAGCTGTGGCGCAGTAGTCGGGCTGTGGCCTAAGCCTTGTTACATCTGGGACGTGTAAGTGTCGTTTTATCTGTTTGTCCATTTTAACTTAATCCATAGTACGCTAAACTATTTTATCCTTTATTCACAGGGGACCTATGTTTACCCTTTTCTTTTCTGTACTATTTGAGCTCAAAATAAACTCTGAAAAGCCAACTGATTCTCCCTGGTGATTTCGAGGGGGCAACACTTTTTTGGTGCTTTTTTGTTTTGTTGCGCTTTGATGCTTTTCCATCACTTTTTTGTTACTTGATTTGTTGCTTTTTCATCACTTTTCCGTCGCCTGTTTCGATACATTTTTGCCGCTCTTTTGATGCTTTTTTGTAGGGAGTTTTCATCCTCATTTACATCTTGTTTAAGTCGCTATTTTGCTTTTAGATTTGGGTAAGTCCAACTGGAGAAAATGTGCTTGGTTAAGGAGGAAACAAAACAAATAAAACACCTTTGTTCATTTGTACTGATGAAGAAGACATTTAACTTGTGCCCATTCTCGTTGTATGTGAATGAGGGCAGCGATTGCAGAAATATTAAGCATAAACTAAGTGATTGGTTTGCATGCAAGGTGAGAAAGCTGTACATGCAGAGAAAGTCAGACCTGTGCAGCGATGCCGTGTTATTGTGTAAAAACATCGCCTCTGTACTTCTGTACTGTGCCGTCTTCCATGCTCATTAAATTGTTCAAGTCAGGATTGTACGTACCGCTCCATATGAAGGTCGTTCTTGTTTCCGACCAGCATAATTGGCACTCTGTATCGGGAGGAAGCGAACACGCGTTATTTTACTGTGTGCATAATACAGAACTGTGCGGCCAAATGATGTTGAAAATAACAACAGATCACATGAATTTGGAAACTTACTGAACTTTGCCCACCATGTCCAACAGTTTTTCGTGGATGACTTGGACAACTTCAAAGCTGCGAAGAAGAGGTTTGTCAATCGATGTTCAACACTACACGGTGGCGTTAGGATAAGCTTACCTTTTATTAGACGTGACTGAATACACCAGAATGTAGCCGTTGATGTCTATGGAGTAGGTCTGTGGGAAGATGGAGTACTCGTCCTGGAGAAACAGAAGAGATGAGAGTGCGATTTTATTGCAAACTTTGGGGATCACAGTTTGTACTAGAAGCTAAACACTGAAATCAAAAATGGATTGGGGCTTAAAGGGACTATATAGAGTTTAAAAATGCTAAAATTAAGTATTTTCCTCCCTCTACATGTTCCAGCCATGTCCTGATGTGCAGACTGAGCTCAGACCTACCTCTAAAATCCTGCACTGTCACTTTCGGGTCCAAAGTGCCGTCATGCACAAGCTTAATATAGAAGGTGAAGTTACACGTATGACCTGAGGTGGCAGTAGTGAGTATAAAATGGCTAACTTGCATCTAGCCCCTTTAAGCTTGATATTTTGTCTTAAAAAAACTCAAAGTAATGTACATAAGGCAAGAGAGAGTTGAGCTAGACTTGGCATAACAGATACAAGCTTTTTTTTTACGCCTCGGTTCAGTGATGGATTATGGGTTGACAGTTTTGTGTTCCATGATGCGACAAAATCCAGTAAATAAAGATCAGTATCAGTCTCTTTTATCTGACGTAGAAAATGACTGTGTTTGACGTTATCACTGCAAGGGAAGTATATGCATAGTATAGGTTTTTGGTTGTTATGGTTGTTTATGTTTTTGTTGTGTTGGATGTAGTGCAGAGCGAGAACAGAGAACAGGGAGCTTATGTTCATCTGGAACATTTCCAAGTTTATTAGCAGCTTGAACACAACTTTCCTGTCTTTCCTTAATTAGTTCCTTCCTGGTCTATGTTTTGACCGAAATCTCTGCGTATTTCAATTTAAAGATGCTGGTACTATTTTGTTTTTAAATGTGGCAAACTTTGGTTGAATAGTAGCACCTATGTGACCTATGTTTGTGAAGGTGGGAGAAACCAAAGCACCAAAAGGAAGCCACATTTGTCAAGTTAAAATGGGTACAGTACAACTTAATCATTCAACAGGAAAATTATAAATGTTGATAATGAGTTGTGGCTATCAGTCGTCCAAGAATGATCGATTATATCTATAATTCGATATGTATCACGATACTCAGGGGCCAATACGTATTGCAGTACAGTAAGTAATTATGATAAGTAATTTGTTTACCTTAAAGGGATAGTTCAGGATTTTTGACATAGGGCCTCATATCCTAGTTATGCAGTGTTGTTGATTATTTTTTATTCAAGCAGTCCTTATATTTGAAGAGTTTAATAATGCTAGGCTAGTGCTAGGCTAGCGCATGTCTATGGTAACTAGTAGCCTGCATTAAAAAACGCTTCAAAATCATGGGGTCGTCCTTCAAACGTTGCCATATCTGATTTGTAGAAAGCTCCTTTGTGAATTCCATGTGTAGTAACGCTGGTAAACAAACTACTGTAGATCCGGTAACATAGCAGATCACTCCGCCGCTACAACCAGGAAGCTGATGCTGCTCACATATAAGTTCTTTTAAATGCAAAATTGTTACATTTCAAAAATGATTCAGTCAACACAGACATTTATATCAGACATTTATATCGGTAGTCTGGTGTTATAAGTGATTTGCCTCAGGTGCACTGTGCTTGGGTCAGACTGTTTTTAATACAGGCTACTAGTTACCATAGACATGCACTAGCCTAGCACTAGCCTAGCACCACTAAACACTTCAAATATAAGGACTGCATGAATAAAAAAATAAATAAAAATCTCCAGAAATCAACAACATTCTGGATAACTAGGAGATAAAGAAAATCCTGAAATATCCCTTAAACATGTGCAAAAAGAAAATAGTCATGTGTCCAAAGTCTACAAACCAAAAGCCATTTGACATTTATTGAAGTGTTGAGATTGAAAAGTAAACAAAAACACGTAATATAGCAAAGTGCTGTTACTGGAAAACAAAGGTAGTAAGTACTGCGATACTTGATAAAGTAGCGATCCAATCTGATATTTTGTTCCAGTCCCAGTAAATAGCGTTTTGATTTTTCTTTTTAATTGGCATCATTTACTTCCACTTAAATTCAACATCGTAAAACAACCTTTCATGAGCACATTGCATTTACTGTCCTCTGCTTTTGGCATCTGCACAGACTCCATTTAAACCCACTTCAGGAGGTAGAAAGGTGCATGTGCCGTCTCCTCCGCTTTGATCAGCTGCTCTCAAAGTACATTTATTTCTCCAGCCGTACATACATAACTCGATTGGTGACTTTGTGTTCCTGTCCATGTGCTATTTTCAATCGGACACTTCTGTATTCAGCATGGCTCGTGCGTCACGGTGGAGCTCATCGCAGGTCCAAATTAATAGTTCATGAACATCATTATGTGTGGCCATGTTGAATTTGCATTTGCTATAGGGAGAGGGTGAGTCATACCTGCCCCGCCGTGTCCACCAGCTGAAGATGGTACTCCTGTCCGTTTATTGTGATCATTTTGGTAAACGCTGCAAAGGAACAAACAAGAGAAAATGCAGCGTCAATCGTCAGAATTCACCTGTGTGTTTGAGTGCATCTGACTGCAGTGTTTCGACAACCAAATTTCGTTTAGACCAGGGGTGTCAAACATACGGCCCGCGGGCCTGATCCGGCCCAGTAAGTCTCTAGCCCATTCCTGTGTGGAGTTGTGAATTTTTAAAGAATAACCAGTAGGCTCATTCCAGCCACTAGGGGGCATTAAATAATAATAATTAAAAAAGGAAAGAGTTCCACATGTGTCCAGCAGAGGGCACTGACATAATAAGAGCTCAGGAAAACACATTATATAGCCATGTGCTAAATGGACAGTCACCACAAAAAAAGGCTTTTAGCTTTGACACACATCACAAGCTTCTGCGATGTCAAAAGATCCAGTGTTGCATTCATTCTTCACCAATATCTTTTATTTATGATGGGAGAGTGTGACCACTGTGCAAGCCTTCTCCAGCACATCCCAAAGCTTCTCAATTGGGTTCAGATCTGGACACAGTGTGCCATCAGGGAAGAAGAAATCCATTGATGGAAAAACCTGGTCATTCAGGATGTTCAGCTGATCTCATAGTGTTGCTGAACCTAGACCTGACCGACTGCAGTGACCGCAGATCAGAACTGTTTTCCTTAAACACAACAGACGGACAGTAAACACTGTATTAGCTCGGCTCTGAAGTTTAGCTTTAGCTTGTTTATCGGCTTTGTAATTAGAGAAACGTGGAGTGAGCGTGGATCGGGAAGTCTGGGCATCTCTGCTGAGACTGCTGCCTCCGCGACCCGGCCCCGGATAAAGCGGAAGAAAATGGATGGATGCCTTTCTACCTTCCAACCAAGTTACGCCATGATCCCGCCCACTACATTGTTCTAACTATAACCATCCGTTTTCCTAACCCTAACCATAGCCTTAAAGGAACCAAGTATACCAAGTTTATAATGTTAAATGAAGTATTTTCCTCCCCCTACATGTTCCAGCCATGTCGTAATGTGTAGAATGAGCCCAGACCTGTTCACCACAACTGCCTCTAAAATCCTGCACTGTCACTCAAAAAAGTGTTAATTTGAAATTGCAGTTACACGTAAGACCTGAGGTGGCAGTAGTGAGCATAAAAATGACCAACTTGCGTCTAGTCTCTTTGATTCTTAACAATACACATTTGTAAAACTAAAATATAAGTTAATAAAGCCAACAGAAAAAGCTCCATTTAAGAGTGTCATCCAATGAGAATTTGCGGGGGCGTGGCTTATGGCAAAACCCCACCTTAACAGTTGTACCCAAATCTAAAAACTTCTTGACTGGTGAGAGGCCAGAGTAAGCCTTATTTGAAAGCTAAAACGTACAAAACTTCTAAGCTTCTTCTTTGTTTTTGCTGGGGGTTTTTTCATCACGTTTTGCTTGCTTTTTTGTCACATTTTTGTAGTTTTTTGCCACATTTTTGTCACATTTTCATTGCTTTTTTTGTGCCGTTTTTGTGACATTATTGCCTTTTTTTGGGTCAAGTTTTCAATGATTTTTTTGTAGCGTTTTGGCCACATGGCTTATAACTGTAACTGTGATCAAGCCACAAAAACATGACCAAAACACGTCAAAAAAAGCAACAAAAATGTGACGAAAACACAACCAAAAGAGGACAAAAAACGTGACAGTCATAACGAGGAAGGAGCTTCGATGAGTTTTGACGGTCTCAGCTTTCAAATGAGGCTTTACTCTGTCCTATAAGCTGCAAGCTCCAGTCGAGAAGCTTTTAGATTTGGGTAAAGCTGGGGGTTAAGGCAGGGGTTAAGAGGTTGGTTATCGATATGAGGGTGGAGAAACAGGCCCTGCTCCATTACTTTTAATGGAAGCAATTGATATCTATGGGAAAGCCTGGTAGCAACGGTTGCTATGAGGTATGTTTGGACAATGTCTTGAGGCAGAGTTTTGCGAAAGGACAATTACTCGATGAGGAAGCTGAATGAGCTCCACCCTTCTATTGTTATTCTCAAGATGCATCAAGAATATAAAGCACATTTAAATCATAGCCTCTCAGCGAGTATCAGGGTAATAACATGTGAGTTTGATAGCCAGTAAAAGCAGTCAAATTGATATATAGAGCCATGCAAGATGTCTTTGTTTAAGAGTAGAACCTGCTCGGAGCTGTTATACCTGCCATAAGCGTCTAGAAATCCACCAATCCTTAAAAAATGTATACACCTCACTTTCAGCTCATTTATTTTTCATGGACCTTTGTCAATAATGTATGAAATTTGCCAATCATTGCATTTTATTACATTTCAACATCCATTTCCCCTGAATCCGCTCTCTTGCCGACCTTCCAAGCAAGATGTGCAGCTGCTTTTTTTTTTTTTCTTTCTTCGCAGCGCTCGGGTTCATTCAGTTTAGAGCTGTCGATATCCTGTTCCCGGAGATGGCTGGTGTTATATACTGTACAACAGGGAGCTTACGCAGCCTGCAGCACCGGCACCGAATGACACTTCACTTTATGTTAAGCGTGCACACAGAGGGGATTATATATAGATTCAGACATGCACATACGGGGAGGAGGAATGCGAGCGAACGTGTCGGGGAGTCGGGAGATACGGAAGATCGCCCGCAGCTAAAGTTTTAAAGTCAAATCTCCAGGGTGTCTGTCTGCAAGTGTGTGTTTTTGAGTGAGATCTATATATGTGCAGTCCTCCAGCGCCGAACACCGACAGACTGCTGTGCGTGTACGCAGGGAAATTCAAACACTGTCAGGGCTGCAAAAAAAAATATGGAAAAACGGAGATAACGATATTACGCCGCAAAAGGTAATCAAGAAATAAGTCATGTTTTCTTGAGATACGTGTGTTTACCCTTCATTTGAGAAGGTGAGTAATAAAATCTGCAAATGGAACAAGTATTTCTGTATTTGCGCGAAGGAAAAATATATATTATTGCATTTAAGAGAAAGTAAGAAACCTCAAATAGGAAGAAGATCCTTGTTTTTCTCATTTTATGTGATAAAAATGCTTATTCCACAGTAGGGCTGGGAAAAAACATCAATTTGATTTAAAAATCGAGTTGGTAGGTCAAATCAATTCATATTTTCCCCAAAAAATCAATTTTTTTAGATTTTGCTTTTTTTCCTTCTTTTTTTTTTTTGCCTCTCTTCCCTCTGCTCAGAGGAAGAGGGTCCCGCTGCACAAATGTGTTAAGAAGAACAGAGCCCACCTACAGATTATTTGTTGTTTTATTGCTCAATCCAAATCCAGTATAAATAATTTGGATGTTTAACAATCTTTTTTGCACAGTGACTTTTCAGTTAAAGAAAGGGTTTGCCTTTGCAGTTTATATTGATGCAATTTAATTAAATACAATAAATATATATATTTAAAATATATTTACTGTTCGTAGTTATTTTGTTTTAAATGGGGGTAAAAAAAATCTAATCCAATCGTAAATCGAGTTTTTTATAGAGAAAAAAATCGCCCAGCCCTATTCCACAGGCAGATTTTTTACTTGGCAAGTCAACATTACAAAAATGAAGGTCAAATATTCCTAAGCTCAGTATTTTAAGCATATGTCTGTTTGCAATATTTTACAAATATGCTCTGTTTTCCCATTCTACGGTGTCTTAATAAGACTTAAATAGTATTGATTGATCACCTGTGGGTGAGCACAATATAGAAATGATAACCTGGACTTAATTACCACAAACATATGAGTAACATTGTCCTGAGTGTGTGTATTGTTCCCATTGTAGTAGCATGTAAAGAAAACACCGCCCACCACCTGTTTGTACAATACAGAAAATCAATAAATAGGTCGAGCTATTTTGACCGTGGCATCGCTATGGAAACAGAAACACGGAGAAAAATCACATGTGACGGCTCTCGGCTTCAGGAATATTGCTCCTGTGTCTTAGCTAGACTCTATAGAGGAACAGTCTAAGCTGAAACAGTGAAGCAAATAGGGGTGCCCATTGTTCTCATGTAATACGTAATTTTTACCCAAAGCAAGTTGTGTGTTTTGTATTTCATGTTCATTGTGGGATAACAGAGCTCATTGTCATTTTTAAGCTTTAGAGTTAGTTTCTGTTGCGTCATAAGGTCTTCAATATCGTTGATCGTGATTCGCGATATTTTCCTACCTCAATATATCGAACTTCAGATGTTGTTATTGTGACAGGCCTAGAAGTACGTAAAATCCTAATGTTTTTGCTGCACCTGTACCGTCATCTTGTGAATGGAGCATCTTGAAAGAAGCTGACAAGCTGTGTCCTACTTAAGGTAATGGTTCCACATCAGAGCTGCTCGCAAATTTTGGAGTCTGTTTAATCCAAAAACAAGTTACTGACTTTCTTCCATGTTTCCTCAAAATCCCTACACAATGCTAGAGTTTTATTATTATTTGTTCAGCCGGGACAGTTAGTAGTAATTGTATCATTTCTACTTTTTGTCCCATATTTGCACTCACAAACACACTCTCATTCAACACTGGGGACGAGATAAGTAAAGTGTCTTCCCCATAAACATGAAAACGGTGGGCTAGAACTGGAATTGAACCACAGACTTTCAGCTTGAGGTGGTCGAATGTTTGACTTATGACTTACAAAAACAATCAAGCTTCATTGAGGGGCTTGAGGAGAAGCAAGGAACGAAATATAACAATTATGGAGTATCATATAACAGGGTTCCCAAGTTGTGGGTCGGGAATTGATTTCAATGCAATATTTCTTATATTTATTTGTGAAATGAAAGCACTACTAAGTAACTCTTGCCCCTAGAGGCCATAAACGCAAATGCAGTTGTCGTAGCATGCTGGGATTTTTTAAACTTAATTTATATTAATTGTCCATGAAAGCAAATACTGCGCTGACAGTAAAAGACAAAGGGAGGTAGAGTGTGTTTTGATTAAAGTTATACTTTGTCTTTTTATGGTTTTGCATAATTGTAAAATGTAAAATGTATAAATAAAGTTAAAAAAGAAAAGACAAAGGGAGAGAGGGATATTGTACATCCAATTACATAATGGAAATATTTTTTTTCACTCAAACTTGGCTGTAAAAACTGTTTAAAGTGGCGCTAGCCCACAGTTAGCTTTGCCCCTTAGCCTGTTAGCTTCTTCTTCGTGATTCTGTGATTCTATTAGTGTGTATTGGTGGCTCCGGTCTGGTGACAGTTAAGTTGCAATTGTGGTTTTCTGGCCAGAGACACCAGGGGGAGATGAAAGACCCTCCAATCATCCCATAAACACTTGTATTACCCCCAAAGGGTCTACGGAAATGATTCATTAAGGTAAACAAGTTACTTAGGAATAGGCCACCGTTTTTACATACTGACATGCGTACCTGTCTGGTCTTTGTATGTGCGCTCAGTCACGCAAATGTTGCATTTAGCCTCTCCTAGGTATAGCTCCAGACTAGGGTGAAGTTAGAAGCTACCAAGCTGTTCCACGTTTTCCCTATTTAAATACAGTTACGTGAAACCAATGATCCAAGTATAGTTAAAAAAAATAAAAAATGTCGATTTTCTAAGCGGATAAGAAGGGGTACTATATATTTAAGGCGTAATAACATAGGAGCACTTCGACGTCTGCACAGTAATATCTCACTTTACTGTGCGGACGTCAAAGTGCTCCTAAAGTATTATTACGTCTTAAATATATAGTACCCCATTTTATCCGGTTAGAAAATCGACATGTTTAACTTTGTGTAACTAGACTTGGATCGTATAAAGGCTCATGTAACTGTATTTAAATAGGGAAAATGTGGAACAGCTTGGTAGCTTCTAACTTCACCCTAGTCTGGAGCTATACCTTTGCTAGGAGAGGCTAAATGCTAACAACATTTGCATGACTGAGACAGACAGTTACACATCAACTCGTCTAAACTAAGAACATATTTCAGTATGGAAAAACGGTGGCCTGTTCCTTTAAATGCTAACTAATTACAGTTTACAGTGAGGGGTCTTGAGTTGTTGGTCTGATGTTTTTGGGAATGTTTGGGAACCCCTGTCGTATGAAGCCAGTAATAGTCGAGGATAGGGAGGAAAAGTTACACTCAAACAACCCCTTGATTATGTTGAAAATATTTCTCAATGTGGATATGATGCCTTGAACTCATAATTCAGTTTGACATTTTATAAAAAGGCTTAATAGACTTAAATGGCTGTGGTAAAAAGACACTGAATTCATACTCACTATTTTCTATTGTCGGGTCATAGGAGTCGACGAACTGGCCTTCGACAAACTGAATTGTCAAAGAGGACTTTCCTGGAAGACAGAGGCATAACGACAGATGGTTAGTGCTGTTGAATTTAATAAAGTGTCCAGATGTCGCCGTGCGTTGGAGTTACTTTAGGATTGATCAATATGAAATGAAATGATGAGAATCTCATTATCCGTTTTGTTGAGGCAATGATGAAACACATCAGTGAAAGGTGTAACTTTGGGGATGTGCATTATCACAAACAGTGGCACTGATCAGGTTTGAGTAAATATGTTAAATATCACGAATGCTAAACCCCAAAACTACTTCACCGGTGTTTCTCAAACTGTGGTGCGGCTACCATTGGTTGTACACAGGCTGCTTCATGTGGTTCTCAGGCTCTAGGCTTTGTTTGTCTTAAAAAAGATTTTAATTCCCTGAACATACTGTAACTATTTATTTGTTTCCCTGTCCCTTTAAGTGCACCCTAAGCACTTTGTTCCTAATGTTCTGCCTGATAGGGAAATAAATACATTAGTTTTTGTACTGTTTTGGGTTAAGGGAAGAATCAGGAACCACTACAGTCATTGTTTAGTCCTATTCTAGACCTGGTTTAGTCCTAGTCTAGTCCTAGAGTCATTAATTTGGGTTTTTTGTTGTGAACCACTGAACTACAGCTTTTATTATTCCCCACAGATAGTTAATACATACATGAATGAATAAAATAAATGCATATTGTACATACAGATACATAACTTAAAAAATAAATAAATACAAGTGGCGTTACTTGCTAATCACATTCATGAATTCTCAAATCCCAATAAAAAGACTGTATCCTTATCTAAATGAGAAGCTTCTTAGCCTGTATTCTCACTATTAAGTCTTTACAAACAAACTACTTTTGGTAATCATCTGAATTTGAGGCGAAGAAGGAGGTAAATATGATAGCAGGAATCACCCTTTTACTTTTCACCTCACAGACCAGGAAATCCACGTCCTATAACAAGCCTATCTGTCTCAATGTGAACACGCTGAGTTCTGGCACGCTATAACCAGGCCTTCTGCTCCCTCTCTATCCCCTCTGCCATCTTGCCATCCTCTCCATCCCCACTTCAGGAGCGTGTCAGATGTGCCTCTCTTTTTTTTTAATCTTTTTTTTTAGAGGAAGCTCCCCTACTCCATAACATCGCACAGCGTAGCCCGGGTGGCACAATGCGTCAAACCCAGCGGTGGTCCTTCCATGAACGGGGCCTAAACGACATGGCAGCGTGGTGTGCCATTGTAACGCCGCTAGGGTTGGGGTCAAGGGGATGGGGAAACGATGGAGAAGGGAGTCAGAAAATGTGTCGAAATGCGCTGGCGAGGAGGTGCCGTGCGCTAAAAAAAAAAAAAAAAATTGACTGCGTGTTACATCCAATCCATGCGCCACTGCGTTCGGACGATTATAGCTCGTACATAATGGACTTTTACGCACTCAAAAAGGCCGCTCGGAAAAGCCATTAGCCACTTTCCCAGCAGCCTCAATTGTTCGCCTGGACTCACCTACGGATCTGTACCCGAGGATGGCGATTTTTCGTGATTTCGGCTGCGGCATTTCTCGCTCTGGTTATCGCATCTAGTCCTCGGGGTGTACCACAACCTCCAAGCGGAGTAGCATCCAATTTCCCAGGGTTTACAAAACGTGCATGCAGCCCTCCGGGATTACGCCACGGGTCGCTTCAAAATCTACGCTAGTCGCGATGTAAACACTCCCACGGATACAACAAATAGTTATTTTAGGTCAGAGGGGGGAAAAAAAAGGCATGGAGTAAGGCTTTACATCTACGATAACTGCGTCACTCCCCTTTCCGATGTAATGAATTAGTAATTGCTACAGCGACGCGATTGGGTAAACGGGGACAAAAGGCGGGATTTCCCGGCGTTTTCGTGCCGTGATTGGACACAGCCCCCGCCTGTCAAATATAGAGCCGATGGTGCCGGGTGCTGATTGGTTCCTCCGCGCGGTGTGGGTCTCTGGGTGGTCAGGGGCGCTGTCATTCACGGCCGGAGGGTCAGGGAGGAGAGCGGCTGGCGTGACTTCTGCAATGAAAGAACGTGATTATTTGCACATGGTCGCAATTTAGTCGTAATGCCTTAGTTACAAACGTGATGTGCAGGAGGAAACTGTGCTGCCTTTATTCCCAGGCCAAGGAGAAGGATAAAAGAATGAAGTGCTGTATTGGTCTAGCAGGGAATTCATTCATTAAAATGTTTTAAATGTAATAGTTATTTGGAACAGGTAGGTCTATAAGCAGCTCTTTTAGAGTAATTTGCAAATATAATTAAATACAAGCTCATTCATTTAACCTTGTAGTAATCCAGGCTGAAAACAGTTATTTTTGCCCAGGCATATGACGTGAACGTATTTTATCTGCACTCTTGCCTTTTTCTCTAATTGATTAATGTTTATGTTTATGTTTTATTGATTTTTATCTGTTTTCTTGTAATTTTATGCAACTGTGAAGCACTTTGAATGGCCTTGTGCATGAATTGTGCTCTACAAATAAACTTGCCTTGCCATAATGATTCGGTTTCATTTTGACACTTAAAAAAAGAAACAATATGACAGTGACTTCACCAAAAACATTGTTGAATAAGAGAAAATTTGGAGAAAAAAAAAAGATAAGATATTATATTATGTGGCTCTCCCATTTAAGCATAAATGTTTTAATTTAATTATAGTTTGTTCAGTTTATTTGAGACATATATACATTCTTAACCTTGCCACCGTGTCACTTTATACAAGTCACTTTATACACTTATAGATGCTCAACATTAGGCTTTACAATGGTATAAAACAATAACACATAGGATTGTACGCACATTCTGTACTACCCTAGAAGGTTGCACTTTATTTTACACTGCCTTGATACAACTAAATTTAGCACAATGTAATGTGCTCTGTATAACTAATAACTGTAACTGTATAACTAATAACTGTAATAACTTGTATTAATACTTTAGAGGTACATAACGTAATAGGACACGAGACCCTTAAGGCTAAGGTTAGAGTTATGTCTTAATACATTATGTACCTCCAAATTACAAATACATATTATTCCATTGTGTATCCAAGTTATTACACATAGTTAAAGAGCACATTACATTATACTTAATTAAGTCAGGTGCAAAGTATCAAGGGTAGTGTAAAATAAAGTGTTACCAAAGAGGGATGTCGAAATGGCATTCAGGAAAATGACGGAAACACACTTACTGTATACATTCCTCAAAGAGAGTAATACTAAGTACAGTATTAACATCATCTCATGTTGATACGCTTAGATGAATGTCATACATTTGTAATTCCTGAGGATCCCAGCTACAAAATAGTGTAGAAAGACTGTATTGTGTAAAATGATTATTATGCCCTGGCACAAACACAACCTTTAAAATGTGAAGAGAAATCTCAGTTATTTTTTTCTTGCAATTTATTAAATAGGCTATATCTTTATTGTATGGAGTGTTCACAGATAGGGTTTCCAAGTGCATCAGGACAGGGGTATGTGACTGGTCATACAAAAAACCATGGGGTACATGCTAAAGATAAAAAAAAACACTCAAAAAGACCCAGAACCTATAACAGAACTTGACTATGGCCTCTGTTACCCGACAAAAATCATCTAAAACAGTCAAAAATCATCAATGGGCATTTTAAGGATCTCGCCACCCTCTTGGACGCCATCTTGAAAATTAGACCTTTCCAGTGGTCAGATTTTGGTAGACTTTTAGTATGTTAATAAGCACACCTGATGCTACAGAAAACCATTGAAAAACCTTTAGTAGCAATTTTATGGGGGGTTAGGTGTTTTTTTTTCCACATATGCAGCCGCCTAATCATTCATATCCAACCTTTGTGAGTGAAATGTAATCGCAAAAGTTCATCTTTTTAATGATAGTGTCATTGTGTATCAGTACAGTATCTATTATAGAAAACGCTATCTCAATGGCCGCCGCCTGGGCGCCGCCATGTTTATTTCCCATACCGACTTTGAAGCTAAGCAGGGACGGGCCTGGTTAGGACTGGGATGGGAGACCCTTTGGGAACACCAGGAAGCCTGGCGACAGTACTGAGTGTGTGCGTGGTTGGTGCTGCCGTGCGTGTGCGCGCATCCAAACAGGGCGGTGTGTGTCATTGTCACTCACCGCTAACCTGCAGACGCTCCGCACAGGTACAGTTACATCCTCCAAAACACATCTGCGCGTCTTTGTTTAAGTCTCTCCTGCAGTGACCGAGGCTGTGGTTCATTTTACATCCAGGGCTGCGTAATGTTAGAGACGCACACCAATGCGTAACATCCAATCCTGCCCATATATGTCTCCAAAGCTTTGTCTCCGAAAAAACAGTACACGCTAAACATTGCCCAAAACCTGCTCAAACACGAGCCTTTAATCAAACGCGCTGCTCCGACTGATTTAGCCTCCGTGTGCATAAAAGCGAAAATGAAACTACAACTTAACGAGCGCATGGCCTGCACTGCGTAGTTTTTTTCCTTTTTTTTACTTTGCTGCTGTACCATTTGTTTTCTATTTTGCTTTCACGTATTGTGAGCCCAGAGGTACCTTTTATTCTCAAGCAGCTTTGAAAGCATTGCCCATTTTATTGTAAGGTTATGAATACTGTCTAACAACGATCATTAGGCTATTTCACTTCAAAACCTACTCATTATTTTTTTGATTGTACACTACCGTGATGCACCAAACCACGGGTCCTGCACCGTGACCCAAACCGTTAGAGCTGAACCCCTAATATTTATCCATAATTATTCCACTGTCTCTTGATTTCTATTCCCTGAGTTTAGCGAACATATTGTCGATGTAGTTTATAAGAAAGGAGTACGGGTGCATCAAACACTCCAATTGCAGTTTGTTTGACATTATTTTTAGCATTCATTATTTTACACATTTGTAGTGGCCACAGTTTTTGGCCTGGGTTGGGAACCACTGGTCTACAGCTGAACTGTGTGACGGGTTGGACATTTCTTTGTAATCACTCATAATCTCAGAATATCAAATGTGGAGACTAGCGAGGCCCGGCCAAAGGCCGGGTCTCAGCTAGTATAATAATAAATAAATAAAAATCTCCTTCTTGTCTTACCTTTGATCGTCCACTAGATGTCTCTCTAACCTCACGTATCCCCCTCTCATGGCCTCGCTCTAAATAGCTGAGCTGTTCAAACACTGACTTTACACGCACCTTATCATTACTTGTTATTTACAACCTACTGTTCTGGGTTCGGACCGCAGTTGAACCATACTTGGCTCAAGACAAACATTCATCACATCCCTTAAACATTTAACAGCTATACCTCAACCACCTCAAGTATAAATCATCACATGGATCCCCTATTATCACATGGTACTTTCGATTACAGTTGTTAGAGCCTATAGCCTTAATATAGCCCCGCCGCAGACATGCAACGATACCCAAGGAGCCCATAGGCCACAATTAGGGGGTAAAGCCTTTGGACAAACAGAGGAATTCCAGGCAGCTCAGCCATTGGCGGTGAGATGACGGACGTCTTACTCGCTTTACAAACTTTTCCTAAGGTTAATATCTGCTATAGTTGTCACTCAGGGGCATAGAAAAATAAATACAACCGTCTGCAAAGCTATACATGCTAACTGGAAAATTGTGGTTAGAAGTGGAATTTGTTTGTAAAGGAAAAGTGTAATGCAGCCTGTTTGAGGTTTCCATTTTCCTCGTGCTCATAATTCAGATTCTACATGATATTTTTTCCACAGGCGAGTCTTTTTCACATAGTGTAGTTTGTCACGGTGTGTTTTTGTTTCGTTTCATTGTGTTAATGTTTGGTGCAGCCCCGTGAGGCAACTCCTTGTTGTGATATTCTGCCACTTGATCCGAGACATTGCAGGTGAATAGGGAAGCTTTTTGAATTTAAAGATATCAATTTCAAACTTTTGCTGTAGATTACTGGCATATATCTGAGAAAAAAATGTATTGCAGGTTTTCTGTCATTTTATGTTTTCATACAGAAATAAGGCCTGTTATGCCTAAACAATAATGGATCGAGCCAGGTTTAAATGTATGGGTTTATTTTGTTGACATAAAGTAACAAAGACTTTTCCAGAGGGGATTTTGGATATCTTGTTTACTTTGAAAATAAGCTACGTGCCAAAGATCAGACAAGAAAAAAAAAGGAGAAATCTCGCCATGTTTTTTGAATTTCAAAACTCAATAAATCAGGCTTGGAAAAAGTCATTGAAAA